>NC_081827.1:8951363-9255454 GCF_030867095.1 Alligator mississippiensis
GCCAAGTGTTACCTTTTGGTTTCAGTTTTTAAAATATACTGAATCCAGTTTTATCAAAGTATAAAAAGGCAACAACACCCAAAAAAATATATATTTTCATTAAAAATTGAATATCTGAACATAGCTGGATGAACTGGCAGCTAGTAAAGTACCATATTTACTTGCATACCACAGGCATCTTCCCCCCCCACCCAAAAAAAAAAAAAATAGCCCTCCAAAATTAGGCTGTGTGTATTCAGCAGGGAAGATGATTTCTGCACCAAAATGGAGGTATGGGGTTGCTGAAATGGCTCCTGGGGGCTCTGCTCACTTCCAAGATGCATGCAAAGGGTGGGGTAGAGTCCCATTATCAACATAATTGATCCTCCTACTACAGTTGCACAGCTGCAGGTTTAACCCTTGTTGGAGCCGCTGCCAAATCTGGCGGCAGCTGTGACAAGGGTTAAATCCATAGCCATGCTACTGCAGCAAGAAGGTGAATGATGCTAATGATGAGACTCTATCCCGTCTGCATGCAGCCAGCATTTAGCTATGGACAGCCGAGGCTGTGACAGGTAAGAGTCTGGAAAAATCTTTTTCTGCATTCTACCTTCACAAAACAAGGTGTGTGCAGTATGTAAGAAGACACAGTATTTCATCACTTCCCTTGCATCAAATACCCCCCTCTAGCACTGAAGTGGCACCAATTTAAAGGTGCTAAATTGGCATACCTAGAGTTACTTTGGCTTCTAGCTCCCAACAGGCTACAAATCTCTGCATGGTTTTGCAAGATATCTATGCTAGATTCATGTCACATTGAGATGGGTAACTGAGAAAGTGAGCCAACAGATATATGCCAATTCAACAGATTGGTAATGCTTACCGGGGCCTTCGTCCTTCTAGCCTCCAAATCAACACTGGCTCCTTCTGCATAGCTACACTCCACACCCTAAACATTTTTCTGAGTCCTTTTCAATGAAGCAAGAGATTGCTCATTTCTTGTCAAAAATGTATCTGAATGAGCATTCAGAAGCTCTGAATAAAAACCTAAAACTGCCAAATGGCTTTATTCCATTGAACATGTATCACTGGGCCACAGAAACAGATTACAGGCAAAAGAATTTAGTTTTGTATTCTGTCCTTGGATCTGTCCATCAAAGAGTGAAGCAGCTAACTAATTCAGACCTGTACAGTTGTAATGGTGCTTTTGTACCAAGGCAGACTAAAACATTTATTATTCATACTGCTACAGAGCTATGCTAAAGCGTTCTATGAGTGGAGACCAAATGTGGGTTGCATCTTAAAACAGGCAGAAAAAAGAAATCTCAGACCATGAATTTTAAACCCTGCTCCCAGGTCCTCCAGGCTCCCAGGAGTTCACTCTTCACAGATCCTTTGGGGGTAGAGCAAGCACAGAAGGTCTCCCGAAGCAAGTTTTGGGACATATGCTCCGTCCTTTATCTTATTACAGTCATTTTCATAGGGCCTGGAACCCCACGAGCAGCTACTTGCAGGCTTATTGCAGCTTTATTGCCCAGTCAGCTGTGCGCCCATTTGGGAGCAAAGGAAAATAAGTGCATTTTGGTCTAGCTTTGGTCTAGCTTCTGATTTATACTGATATATTTGATGAAAGCATCTCTTACCTGGATAAGAGGTCTGTCATATTTTCTTCATTCATCCCACCAAAGACTTTAAACTTCTTTAAATTACAAACGTGAGTTTTCTCATATTTGCCAAATGTGATACTTTGGACTATAGCAGGTCTTTCAAGCTTCAGTATTAAATACTGTAGAAACAAGGGAGGGGAAAAGTGAGAATGACTAAGTGTTAAAGCAAAGGCTTTTGAGCATATGGAAAGGGAGAACATTATAGCCTTAAAAAGGTAAATAAATCAAAGCTGGAGAGCAATTTAACTTGGCACCCCAAATTATATTGTCCCCACTTATACCCAAGGCAACCTGGAATGCATATTAGGACGTACTATGTCCTTAGACCAACACAGCTACAACCAAAAACCCAGCAGTATTAGGAAGTACTGCTTTTAGAGAAGTCTACCCAAACAGAAAGAGTGAGGTCCAATCAGCCTAATCTAGGTGAAGAGCCCTTGAACCACACAGGTTCCCTCCGAGAGCTGGATTTTAAGTCTTTTCACATCCAGAAGACTGCTCTAGTTCGGCTTCAAGTCACACATTAACAATGCATTTGAATCCCATCTGCGATGGGCTGAGCTGTACTTGCAGTTCCTCCCAAAGACTACCACTTTCCCTCTGACAAAGGAAGTTATCTTCCACAACATGCAAAGTTTGGTTTACAACATGGGAACCAAATCCATATTATACACATCAAATAAGACTCAGTCATTTAATTGTCTATGGGGAGTGAAGGGGGGCTTCTAGGCTACAGGGAAACTTGCAGAGCGTGAGCTACTCCTTTTAACTGCCTACTGGGCATAGATGTCCCTCTATGTACAGCGTGAAAAGGGTCAACATTTTGTTTGTTTTCTGGCTGCTTCCTGAAGTTGCCAGAAAGATTGTTTTGAATCTATTTGCAAAGGAGGTACAGCACAAGTAGCTGCAACGTTAGTTCTTGCTACGACTGCCCTGTAGACATGCCTTAATCTTGATTTAGAACAACCCAATCCAGTGACGGTTCATCTGTCACCACTATCCAGCCTTTTGTCTTTTTGCTGTTAACTTCCTAATACCTGTACTAAAACCAATGCCACAGCAGGTTAATCAACTAGTTTGTTTGCTTGGTAACAGCTGTAATCTTTTCAGAATAGGGAAAAGTGTGTGTTTTTGTAGCATTTAATACAACAGGATTCTGGTAGGACCTCTAGATGTTACTGCAATACATAATTCCAATTTAGAAAGGAAAAAAAAAAAAAGTCAAGTAAGGGTTTTTGCCAACAAAACTGCTGCATAAATGCCTCTAGCAGAAATGCATGCTGAGGACACAAACAAAAAAGCTTGTAGTTTACATTTTTCAGCTATTTTAACAATTAAGCAATACAACAACACGCTAACTCAAACTATAAGATGTTAATTAGTAATTAAGGATAAAAGAATGCACCGAGCCATTGCACCTGGATTATATGCAAACCTGGGCATGATGCAAGCTGAGGACATGGTATTTCCCCCAAGAGACTATGGGCTCTCTGCAAAGCCTTCTCAATGCCAGATTCCAATAAAAGCCCTTTCTAGTAAAAGCAGATTTGGTATATTTGCATGTCAAAGATCCCTAAGCACCTTCAGCTACAGATACAGCAGTACTGAAGCAAACTTAACTACTTCAGGCATGAAAAGGATGGAAGGCAAGCTGAAAGAGGTGGCATAGGGCAAGCTAAAAGTAGAAAGCTGTGTGCAAGAGCACCAAGTCCCATGTGATTTTACAGTGCCTAAGCAACAGAGGAAACTTAAATTTGATTCTGCAAAGCTCCAATGCCAAAAGTTACTTATTGTACAGTTTTACTTTGGAAAGGTGAACGGATGAATCAACTTCACTAGGATTTGAAACTGTCTTGAGGGAGTTTAAAGGGTTTCAAAATTGAAGCTAAGGTTAAGATAAAACCTTTCGCGTATATTCAAAAGTTCAGCTCCCAAGCTTGCAGTGAAGAATTTGGATTTGGCATTAAAATAAAAAACAAAGCCATGGGAAGGAGACAGATTTTAGCTGAATCCTCTGGATTCAGCATATGTGCACAGTAGAAGACAGACCAACTTAATTAGAAAGGCTTGCACATCAAGGGGTGCACAGTACACAAGCTACAGGACAGCTTGGATAGCCGTCGTCTGCACAACTTCAAAACCAGCCCTGCTGCTTCTACGCATTCATTCACCATCTGAGAGCAGAGGCCTTCCGACCTCAAAGGGGGAACACTATAAAAATGGAAGAGCAGAAGACAGTCACCTGCACTCAGTGGCTAACCCCTGAAAAAGCTAGACGCACGTCTGCTACAAAGCCGGTGTGTTTTTCAATTCTGTCTCCCTTTGCATAGAGGCTGCAGATTCCCAATGTCACTGAAAGCAGAAAACTGAGTTGGCCATTTTTTGGACTGCAGTGGCTGCTGGCTAAGAAGATTTACAGATACTTTTGCTGCGGAGATTCCCCAAGGTGTTTGCAGAAGAGCTAAAGAGCTGCCATACTCCTCAGGCCCCAAAGGATCCAGGTAAAACAAACCCATGCAGTGAAGTCATGCTGTAGGCACTGAGCAAGCAGACTTCGTAAGAAAACAGGAATGAAGAAAACTGGCATATGCTGAAGCGGGGCTGCCCAATTTCTGAGTGGCTGGGGGTCACACGCTCCCCAGTCACGTACAGCGTGGGCCATACACCACTCCAAGGCACATCGTGCAAATTCCCACCTCTCTGCCCCACCCCCCAGTTAGGGATGTAAATAGTTAAATGGTTAAACAATAATTATATTTCCACCACTTACCATTCAGTGACCTCTGGCAGGAACAGCCCCAGCTCCTCTTGCCCTCACTGTGCTCCTGACGCTGCATGGGCCTCAGGCCCCTGGCAGGGAGCCGCAGGCAAGAGGCAGCGGGCATGCCCGAGCCACTAGGATGCACTGCCCAACTGCAGAGACACAGCTTCCCCTCGTCCCTACCACATGCCCGGATCCTGCTGCCATGGGAAGGGAGATGCTGGGCCCCCCACAGGGGTCAGGTGGGGCCTTTCTGCCGCAGCAGTGAGACTCCTGGTCCTATGGTGGGCCATGGCCACACAAACATGGCAGGAGATACATGGAGCCCATCGCCTTGCCCAGGCTGCAGCGGGCCAGGCAGACTCACCCCACGGCCAGAAGTTTCGCTGCTGTAGCGGGACCACCCCACCTCATCCCTGTGGGGGGCCCAGCACCTCCCTCCCTATAGCAGCAGGATCCAGTCCCAAGAAGTCCCTCGAAGTTGAGGATGACATCCATCAGCCTTCTCTTTTCAGGGCTTCCCGATGGAAGCCTGCGCGTGGCATGGTTAGTGTGGGGACCCTGGTGCGCAGTCGGGTCCACACAGTCTTGGCGGCTGGTGGCCGGTTCAGTGGCATGGCAAATCCCAGGAGGTCTCCAGACCCTGCCTGGGGGGACAAGGAGAAGCCACGACTCCACAGTAGGCCTACTGGCTTGACCACGCTTGTCGCCGGCAGCCTGGGGCCTGCACACTGCCAGGCACATGGTGAAGATATAAGGGGCTGTGGCCATTCCTGCCAGACGTCACTAAACCAAGTATGAGCTATTAGTTAACCATTTAAACAATATAAATTGGAGGAGGTTAAACAGATATTTTTTTTAATGGTATTTACCTCCCTAGCCCTGCTGTACTGCATTGCCACCTGCCACATCATGCATGCCTCACCCTTGCACCAGACCCCGATATGCCCTACACCCCACTGCATGGACATGCTGCATCGTGTAGGCCCCCTCCATGCGCAGACGCAGTGTGAAGTGCAGCCACTCCAACCCCTGCATCCATGGCTCCCCCCCAGCCCAGGGTGGTGGCAGGCTGTAGAAGTTTTGAGGAGGGACAGAGAAGCTAGAGGACTCTGGCAGCAGCAGCAGCAAGAGAGCAAAGAAGGGAGTGGCACCCAGACCAGGATCCCAGGGTCTTTGGGGCTGCCAGTCAGATAATCCTGTACTCAAATATAAAACATGTTCTGCAAAACCCTTTTACTGAAGGCTATATAATAATACCAATGAAGGGGGGAGTCTGCATAAAAAACAAGCAACTATGGGTGTAATGCCCAATAGATTTATTAAATAAAAGCTATTCAAAACCAGTCCAAATCTTGTTTACAAATGTTTGTGTATATATGTTTGTTCCCTAAAAAAACAGATGGTATTTGGAAACCGACTGGCAGCTATTATGCAAAACCCTGAATGTGGGTGTTAGTGTCATAGTTTGAGTTCAGAAAAAATGATTAGTCCTGAAAGGACAGCAGCTCTGGACTATTCTTCACACTAGTAAATTGAAATTCGGAAAAAAAGAGAGAGAGAGAGAGAGAGAGAGAGAGAGAGAGAGAGAGCTTAATAGAGTCATACATATTACTGCAGCACCTTCAGAGCTTATTACATTGATTTTTTTTATAGGCTGATCAGGCTACAAGTGTGATGCTGGGAGCTGCTTTCAGACCTCTTTTGAAGGTGTGGCCCATAACCATGTGCTAAATGTTTTGGTGTTTGTTTTTTGTTTTGTTTTTTTGTGGATGGTGATATAATTTATTGTCAGTTGTCTTTTACCAGTTAGGTTTTACAGTTTAGATCAACCCCTTTCTGCTTCTAACTGTGCACTTCATCTTGGAGATAAAAAGTGGGGATTAGGCAGACGACCAAAACTGGTTTTGAATCCTCAGGGACACAAACATCTTTTGAAACTGAGAGTTCATGTACTTAGCAAATATAAAAGCTACCAATAATGACATGACAGAATACTTTTACCCTAATACCCCAAACCGGTATCTCCAAAACTAACTAACTGTCACATTGTGCGAGTTTTCTTGCCTTTATTGAGTGCTGTTCAAACAGCAGCCCTGTGTTATCCCAGAGGCGACTGCATTTTGTTGGGAGTGGATGCAAAATAATGCACATAAAGTGGCTTTTATTTCTACATCCGGAGGTCAGGGGCTGCAGCTATAGGTGTAGAAACCCACCTGATATTTTTGTAATAAGAGACTGAATCAAAAAACCCCCAGAACAAAACACCTCGTGCTTTAATTTTAAACCTTAATACCCAGAATCATGCACAGGAATTAGCATCGTTGTGCAGACATTCTGGCAAGTCGGACTGATAACCACAGCCATTAAAATTCTTTATAATAAAGGTCGGGTCTCCAATGCTATCAATTTGATTTCTTACATTTCCTCTGTAAACCTAGAGCTAGTATAAAAATAGGGGAGGATAAGCCATCTTCTGCCTGAACAGCCTACTACATAACAGGTTTATTATTGCACATATAATTTCTGGGTCATTCTATTTCCAGAGTGAATCAAGAAAGGTATCTAGCTTCACAAACAGAACAAACAGCTGTCATGCATATTTCCTTTCACTGGCACTCATTCATGATCAACTCGTGGCTCTCAAGGCCACACAAGTCATTTAACTCTACCATAACCACATAGCTGGAAACCCCTTTACTAAATATAACCCACAGGACGGTATTTCAAATGTTTTACCTGTACACTAAGTTTTTAGACTTCCACTTCCAGTTTCTTTTGCTTTCAACTGCTTGAAAAGAAACCTCCACCTACTCTGCAAAACTATAATTTTTTTCCTGTTCTACTCAGGCCCAGCATATAGCAGCCAGAGTGGGTTTGGTTGGTTTTGGGGTTTGTTTTTTTTGGGGGGGAGCTCTTTTGGTTTGGGGTGTTTTTTTTGGGGGGGGGAGGGATAGTATAGAAGGATTCTTATGGATAATTTCTCCTTTCAAGGAAAAAAGGGAGGAAATAAATGTTTAACACCAAGTAAAGCCATTACTAAATCCATATTTATGAGTAAGTACAAGTCCAACAACCCATCACAGCATTAGTCATGCACTCACTCAAAAGTTAGGAAATGATATACAGCACAGTTTAATGTTGTAGGGGAAATGCTTTAATCTTGTTGTGCATATGCATTATGATGGTCTCCTTGTAGGAGACCACATAGGATCAGCCTTACTCAGTGCTCAGAATTGAGAGTTCCTGATTAACAAGCGTGTCTTCTGTTTTACTTGGATGGCTCGCTGCCTTTTTCTAACTGCACGTTATTATTACATTCTGCTATGCAGATTAACATTGGTTTCCTCATGGCCTTTTCACACAGCTAGTGGAGAAAGGCACATGCATGGACCTGGACAGGAAGAGAAGCAAGTGTGTGATAGATAATACAAGATTTGACAATAATGCATGTACACAAGGAAGCCAATTATGGCACAGTCCTCATTCTCACATTTCCTAATTTCTGAGCTCATTACTTTACAACCTTACTAATGGCAGAAGATAGAGCAGGGACTGATTCAGCAGCGTAAGCTCTCAAAGCCAACAACTTATTTTGTCAGATGCTACCATCTGACAAAATAAGTTATCACCTATAAAAGTTAGCTTAACATCTGGGATCCAGTTCATCTCTAAGGTGCTACCCCGCACTGCCTTCTGCCCGATTTCAAACAAAGATAGCTTAACACGTCTGTAACCTTACTAAAATGATTTAAGACCACATTGAATGTGTAGTATTATATAATGTAAAATTTTGAATCCTTTGGAGGTGAACAGAAGTTTTCCAGTACAACAAAGATTTATTCCCCAAAAGACGTACAGATGCTGATGGATGGAGAATGGGATATGTCCATATTGTATTATCCTTTCCAATTACAGGCTCACAAAGTTTCCCGGTTCCCAGAGCTCAGAGAAATCACGATCTCCTCAGACTTAATCTTGATGTGATGAACATGCATGAGCAATGCCCATGAGAAATTAAGACAGTAACATTAGGTATATAAACACAATTAGCTTCGGAAAGCCACAGATATCACGTGTTGAGCAAGAATCAAAATGTTACATGATTTGATCTTATAATTACCAACACAAGGTTTTGAGCTACATAAGGTTTACTTTGTTGGATTGTGTTTGCCCACAGAAACTGTCTTGCTTTCACAAAATAGCACGTTATTATTCCTCTTCTAAAAACTGAATTTGTGACTCAGATGCACCATTTGAAGCCGATAGGATATATTCTATACATCTTGTGAATCATACGGAGTTGAGCATATCGGTAAACCGAACACTGATGCCTCCTCCCTCACCCCCAGAGGATAATTTCCTACACTAGGCATCAAAAGAAAAAAAAAAAAAAAAAATGTACAGAAAATCCTTGTTTCCAGAAGGGGAAAGAAAAATGGTTAGCTTTCAATTAAGCCTCAGAAGAAATATTTCCACGTATAAAAGGTTAATGAAAGTTAATAAAAGGTTCCATTTTTAAAAAACCAGTTAGTTATCAGTCGAAACTAATCTTCCTTATAATAATATTCCAACTAGTTAAGAGGATACACCAAGAAAAAAAAAAAAAACACGCCAACATCCACTTCAAGGAGAGATAAGGATTGTTCACTTAAGCAGAAGTATTAAAAATGGAAGAAACAAAAGTGAATAATAAAAAAGCCCTCTGTGTTACAAGCTGAAAATTACTTCAGTCTTTCATGCCCTCCCTCTTTGCCTTCTAGAATTGCAGAAAGACAACTTGCACGAAGAGTATCCAGATCTCAAAGAGAGAAAGGCAAAAGACGAGAGAGAGATTTTGACTTCATGGCTAAATTTAAAAAGGGAGTTAGCTAGAGGCTACCTGGGGATGGGAGGTGTCTTTTCTGTAGAGCTTACTAAATTAAATTAAAACAAACATGTACGATCATTCTCTGTACACCCACTGTTTCTCTACCAACTCCTTCTCCTGACTCTGGTAGAAGAACTGCCACTGTGAGAACTAGCAGACAAAGAGGGGGAAAATGCCATTGTAGTCTTAAACGTTATGCTAATACTCATCTGAATCAAGTTGGATGCAAATATACATTTTTTCTTCCTTATACTTGAGGGACTTTACAGTCACGACTACATTTTTATTAAATTTTTTTTTTTGAGGTCCACTGTGTGTACACCCCCCCCCGCGCGCGCACACACACACACACACACACACACACACACAGTGGACCTCAACCTACCTACCTACTCATGACCGTAAAGTCCCTCAAGTATAAAACTAAGCCAGTGTAATAGTAAAATGTTTTCTCTATCTATTTTATAAATAAATAAATAATAAATAAAACTTTTTACTATTACACTGGCCTATAGTCTTATACTCAAAGGACTTCATAGTCATGACTATATATAGGCAGACAAGGTTCCTTGGGTGAATTTGATATTTTTTATTAGACCAACCCAAATGGTTGGAGAAAAGTTATTAAGCAAGCTTTCGGGTTCAAAAACCCTTCGTCAGGCTAAGGAAGTTTCAGCAGTTGGTGTGTGCTCTTCCTGGATGGAATGATTATATATTACACACACACACACACACACACACACAGTCAACACTCCTACAGCCTGGGAGGTACCACTAAGTAGCACGACTGCGGAAAGGGATCTCGGAGTTGTAGTCGACTTCAAAATGAACATGAGTAATCCAGTGTGATGAGGTAATATGTAAAGCTAACCGCACCCTTTCTTGCATAAGTAGGTGCAGCACAAACAGGTTTAGGGAGGTGATAATTCCCCTCTATGTGGCACTGGTTAGGCTGTAGCTGGAGTACTGTGTCCAGTTTTGGGTGCTGCACTTCAGGAGGGATGTGGATGGCCTGGAGAGGCTTCAGAGGAGGGCCACTTGCCTGGTTAAAGGCCTACAGAAAACCCCTATGTGGACCGATTGAGGAGGATAAAGAGGTTCAGGTCTCCCAAGAGGAGGCAGAGAGGTGATCACGTGGCCACCTACAAACTCAGAGGGGGGTGGGGCAGCAAGAAATAGAGGACATGATGTTTACCAGGGCATCTGTCAGGGTTACTAGAAATAATGGCCACAAACGGGAAGACAGCAAATTCAGATTGGACACCAGAAACAAATTCTTTACAGTGAGGGTTGCCAAAATATGGAATAAGCTTCTAAGAAAGGTGGTGCTGTCCCCTTCCTTGGAGGTGTTCAAAAGGAGATTGGACAGACACCTAGATGGGTCATCTGACCCTAGCACTCATTCCTGCCCAGGTCAGGGGGTCAGACTCGATGATCTAACAGGTCCCTTCCAACCCCAACATCTATGAAACTATAGTCGTGACTGTAAAATCTCTCAAATATAAGACTAGGAGAGTGATTTTCAACCAGCATGCCATGCCACTCAGGTGCCATGCAATATTAGCACTATCAGCTGAGCAAACATGACACATGATTCACATGATAAACCCAAAAGATTTCAAATCAGAATCTAAAGTGTCAAAAACATTCTGACCTAGTGTGGTCTTTCTGAGTGCTTCCTGGTAGACAACAATATGCTGCCAGAATGGCAGAAAGAACAGAAGGAAAAAGAAAAACAGACTATAATTTTAAATTCCCTTAATTACATGACCTGGAAAAGAGCACTGTGCCCAAAAATTTATCTAACATCTTCATCTAATCAAAGACATTCCCTGCACCATCATGGATACACCACCACTACTACCAGATATAAGGGAAAGGACTCCTGACAAAAGCAGAGATTAAAGAACTACAGGAAGTAGCATTTTGGGAAACCACCAGCACCTATTGTGGCTGACAAATTTGAGCAAGTAGCCCATTTGTTAATATTAGTAGTCCATACCTAAAGGACCAGAGCTTAAACTTTCTGTCTCCAGAAACTACAAAAGCACTAAACACTTAGACAAAGTTAAAAAGCTTACCTGGGGAGGGTAGTTGCTTTCTGAAGACCACCTCGAGGACTGATCATTAGGCTTGTCCACTAGAATATTTCTAAAAAGCAAACAACATGCAAAAATTTTAAACAACTGCTAAATAACAAAACTCTACATTTTGGCCAATTCCCAACGTATGAACAATGGACATTCAGCACATATCCCCTCTACCGAGGCCTCATATCAGACCCAGAAATCAAATGATCAGATTTGACAGAAAGATTTAGTTATAAAAAGAACCACAAACTGCAGTTTCTCTAAAACCTTCCTGCCCTAACTTCAGAAACAGTAGTTCCTGCCCACCTCCCTGCCTGGCGCACCATGCCACCCTGCCTCCCTACTGGACTGCAGCCTGCGCTCCTACTGGGGAGTGGGGGAAAATACAAGTTCGCCAAGGGCACCATTTTCCCCGAGGCCAGTCCTGGGTCAGAAGTCCTCATCGCAGACACCCATGAGGATCCTCCAAAGATAGAAACTAAAGCTTCTGAAAGTAAAAGCCTTGATAGCAAAAACAAAGAAAAGGAGGACAAAAGAAGAAAACAAAAGGCTCTAGAGAATGTATTGGCTGTAGCAGATGTGAACAAAAGCTCTAAGACAGAGTAGTAACTTTGGGTGCATCTACATGTGCATTAATGTGCATTAAAATTTAGTACCTCTAATGGCAGGTCCTAAAATTAATGTGCATTAGGCTGTTAGCACATTTGCATGCTTTTTAAGTAACGCTTAATGTGCATTAGACTATTGTACTGAGCATTAGCATAATGTCACAGTATTTACATGATGCTTTAATGCACAGTAAAATATAGTCTAATGTGCACTAAAGCACACATGTAGAATAGACATACCCTTTAAGATTAACTAGAAGGGATGGATTTGAGAGTTACCAAGA
This sequence comes from Alligator mississippiensis, assembly GCF_030867095.1. NCBI lineage: Eukaryota > Metazoa > Chordata > Crocodylia > Alligatoridae > Alligator > Alligator mississippiensis. Next base: position 8,963,623 of record NC_081827.1, read on the forward strand.
ACAAATAGCTGAAAGGTCACTATCTTAATGTTGTAAAGAAAACACCATGAGCTTTGGTTTAACTGGACTGGGCCTAAGTCTATAGTGACAGAGTTCTGATTTTAAAAAAAGAGAGCAGAGTAAAGACAGAGTAGTTGATGTGGGGTCCCAGGTAGGAGGGAAGCTGAAGAAGTCAGAGAAAGAACAAAGAACACTCATTAGCTGACGTGTAACTATTCATCAACCCATATTACACAACGGACCTCAGCCTCCAGGTCAGATTTGGCCAAGAGAGCTGTACCATCCAGTCTGCAGGCTCCACACATCTGGAAATGTGGCAGCAGAGAAACAGGAGCAGCATTAATTTCCACTCCCCTGCTGCTAAATTTCTAGGCATGTGGGGAGCCTTGCAGGCTGGGTGTGGCCCTGTGTGCTAGATCATGCCAGCCCATGGTGAGGAATTGGCATCAGGCCAATATGATAGGCAACGCCATTGGGCAAATGGATCCCAGGCCAGAGGCTGGGCTGGCAAACAGGCCCCACACCCAGGATCCTGCCCATGGACCAGTGCTACACCACCAACCCAACCTCCAGGGCCAGAAATCTGAGCACCACTGATACATAAGAATGATATCTTAAAAGAGCAGAAGTCCCATTATTGAAGATGGCTTCTCTTTCCATGCAAGTTAAGTGTTCATGAGAGAAAGTACAAGTTTATATAGCTCAAAGCAGTACACAAATCAGTCCTCAAACAACAACTATCTTGATGCTTTGTTTTCTGATTAAAAGGAAATTAATACGAGATATAGCTAAGAAAGTTTCCCAACCAAAAGTCAAACCAGATCAAGGAACAAACCGTATTTACTCAAATATAAGATGAGGTCCATCTGTCCTCACACCCCACCACCACCACCTGGAGAAAAAGCCCCTCATCTCATATTCACATACAAGGAAACTTCATTAAATACATTGTCTATCATGAAACTGTGGCCAAATGCAACATGTGCTCTGTAATGGAAATCAACTATGACATCAAATGCAGCCAATGCTGGCATGACTATAAAACACATGGTTCAAACTGATGGAAGCCTACCACAAAGACAAGCTAGTTCAACCCATCTGAATAAGATGTATAGTAGTGCCCATTGTGCTTAGTCCCCCTCAGCACCAATTCTTTTTCAAGTCATAGTGAGCCACTACACTGAATACATTTCAACTTTCTCTTCACTCCCACAGCTGAACTGCGCCTTTCTTTCCCATTTCCAGTGATTCCTGTTACTTCACCAGCCTTAATGTCTGGAAAACATCACCAACCAGGTGACTCAAACAGGTCACCCAGAATCCCTCTGCCACCCCTTGTCTCGGCGGGGTCACACCAATCAGGTTCTTTATGAGGTAACGCAGGACCTCATCTGCACATAAATTTGGGGGGATCCCAGGACTCATGACAAGAACACCCTGTTCTAGTCATGAGTTGTGAATAGTTAGCACATGGACCTTTGGGGGGGGGGGGTGGAATCTGGAGTACACACACACATACTAAGTAGTGCTGAGCTGTGGGGTCACCATGGCTGAAAATGCTCTCAACTCTGCTGGGGCCCAGCCCCATGAACCATATGGCAAGTTATGGGCTGGCAACATTTTTGGGCAGAGTGCCAACAACAGCTACAACCTCAACTTGAAAAATGTAGGCGTGCCAGGGGCAGATGGCAGTAAAGCAGCAAGATCCTTGTTGTGGCAGTGCAGCCCTGGCCCCTTCCCCGCCATCCGCCAAAGCATGCATGCCAAGCAAAATTCCTTTGTGTGCCACGCTCTGGCACCTGGGCCAGGGGTTGCCTATCCCTGTGGTAAATCATGAGCCTGTTGGCTTTGGACTATTAATCATGGATAGTGGGTGCATCTACATGAGACCATGCTCACTGGATTAAATTCTACTGTGCATTTGCATAGCTGGCAAAAACCGTGCTAAATTTTAGCATTAATGCTCAGTAAAATTAATCTAATGGGCATTAAGCATCACACAAAAGCATTCATTCATCTGAGATAATGTGCAGGAGCACCTATTATGGTGCATTTAGTACCTGTTATTACAGATACTAAACAATGCGCCGTAATTACGGCACATTAATTAACATGTAGACTGACAATAAGGGGGGCTGCCAGTAAATGGGGGAGGGACTGCAGGGGCCACCCAATGCCCCAAATTTAATTTTTCCTGCTGTAGCAGTGGGAAGGGGACAAATTGAAGGCAACCTCCAATAATTAGATTCTATACCTAAAAAATTAATACAAAATCTAATTATTGGAGGGGCATCTTTTATTCAAGAAAATACAGCAATATGCATGTAAATATAACAATTAGCTATATCTTTGAATACAACAATCACTCAAAGATTTATGAAATCAAAACATCCACAACATATCAGAACACAAAAAGCAATGCATTTTTAGATGAGCAATCGATGGGCTCTTCCCTGTAACAGTAAACTTCTCCAATTGCAAAAAGGCTAAATAAGGCCACAAAAAGGAAAACACTCCCTAGTGGAACTGATATAATCTAGAAGGGCTTTCTTGAAGAAACATTCAGGAAAGGCAAATTATGGTCATAAACCATAACTGAATTCAGCAGCCTTTTACTTCGGCTAAAACAAAAAGCTGTCATGCATAATATTTAACAACATATTCCCCCCACTACCACCATTAAAGAACAAGGAGGGACAGTTTTAGCTTAAAACAGTAAAACCACTAGGTTATTAACAACTGCAGACTCAGTGTATACTCCCAATCAAAAGTAAAACCACTACGTTCCTTTAAACTATTTCCCTGGTTTGGTGAAGAAATACTTGAATGGTATAGCAGTTCCTTAGTAGAACAGATCTGATAAAAAGACCAAAAACACTGAAGATACAGAATTGACCTTTCTGAATCAATTCAATCTTTCAGCTTCCTGGGGGAAAAAATGAATTGTATTCACACCTTTTTTTGTATATGAGATTAAATTTAACAATGTCTAAATCCTTGATGAAATGGGCAAAACCTGTTGAAGTTGGCACCATTAAATAAATAGTCAGGTGCCCCATCTCAAATAGTACTGAACAGTTGGGATGAGTCCCAAAGATTGCTGTTTTGGAAGAGTATTTTGTTTGCTTCTCTAGGACAAAGATCAGGTTGCAGCAATTAAAAGATGACACTGTTCAGTACATTCAAACAAATGAATAGGACAATATAAAAGGGAGGCCAGCTACAGGAGGCAAGTAAAGCAAACGTCTCTTAGCTGAAGTCTAGTTCACGAAAGCTAAAAAACAAAACACGAGAAAGCAGCTAAAAATTTTCACTAAGAAGTGCACAAGTTCAAAAACCTGACTTTCACAGATTCATAGACTTGTAAGTAATATTAGGGGCCAACTGATGACAGATGCCACTGAAATCCCGTAGGTATACAAAGCAGATGAGTTATGAAAAAGTAAATGAAAGCAGTAAGTTATAGACCAGGGGTTGGCAATCCCCGGCACGCATGCTGACCATGGCACACAAGGCCATCTTCCTCGTCACGCGTTGGGGCCGGGGCCGGGAGGCAGCAGCTGTTCGCAGACTCCCAGCTGAAGCCCGTCCTGGCTTTGAGTAGCTGCTGCCAGCCATGAACCCAGGCGGCTCCCAGCAGGCGGCCGGGAGGCTGCAAGCTACCTAGGCACCCTGGCTGGCAGCAGCTACCCCAGAACCTGGGCCGCTGCAGCTGGGAGGCTGCAAACAGTTGCTGCCTCCCTGTCCCAGCCCCAAAAGCCACAGTGCTAGCACCTGCTGCCTTCCCAGAGCCCAGGGCCGGGAGGCAGCAGCTGTTTGCAGCCTCCAGGCTGGAGCTGGCCCAGGTTCTGGGTAGCTGCTGATAGCCACAGAGCCCAGGCTGACCAGAGCCTGGGCCAGCTCCAGCCTGGAGGCTGCAAATAGTTGCTGCGTCCCCGCCCCAGCCCTGGCCACCTCCCAGCCCTGGCTCCGGCTCCAGGGAGGCAGCAGATACCAGCGATGTTCCCCGTTGTGCTGCACTCCCCACTGCTTCTGCAGAGAAGAGTGTGAAACCCGGCGCGGCAGGACACAACGGGGGGGTGGAGAAAGTTGCCTACTGCTCCGAGCTCCCCGCTGCCCTGGCCCCACTTCCGCTGTAGGCAGGGGCAGCAGCAAGGGGCACAACCCTCTGTGCTGCCCACGCTGCTCCCATGCACACCGGGGGAAGTGTGACCCGGGCAGCGTGGAGCTTGCAGCAGCAGGCAGCTTCCCTGTGTGGCCCCTCTGTGCACTGCTGCTCTGGGTCGCACACACTGTGCTCCCGGTCCTGCTGTCCTCCCCCAGGCGCTCTGGAGTGCTTTCTGCACCCTCCGCTGTGTCCCACCGTGACGGGTTCCACACACTGCTCAGCAGAAGCGGCAGAGAGTGCAGCACAGTCAGGAGCATCACCAGCATCTGCTGCCTCCCTGGGGCTGGGAGGCAGCAGTTATTTGTAGCCTCCCGGCTGCAGCTGGCCCAGGTTCTGGGTAGCTGCTGATCGCCACGGAGCCTGAGCAGGGGGGCAGGGGCATGAGCAGGACTGCGGGGCTGTTGTGGGGGGGGCCCGCACAAAACAATTCCACAAGATCAAAGGGAGTATCAGAAGTTTTATTTATTGTCACTAGGTTTACAATTTTTAGAAAATCTGGTATTTACTGTTTAAAAAAAAAAAAAAAAAGGCAACACATAATTATTAACTATACTAGTATGCAGTGCATACTGCTATGTACCCCCTGCCCTCGTTTTGTTTTTCTGGCATGCCGGCATTCTCACTTCCAAGGTAGACACTGTGGGTTTTTTCAGCACTCCAGCCAGAAAAATGTTGCCGACCCCTGTTAAAGACTCAGAATCCTAATAGGATTCATCACCAACACCACATCCACCAATTAATAACAGCAGACAGTCAGCAAAAGATAGTTACTCATCCTAATGAAAAAATCCTCTACTTCATGTACTCAACCTCTGTAGTTATTCAGGAGCAAGCTTTCCAGAGAAGTACAAAATTGATGATCAAACAACAGCAGAAGACACCTTAGAAGGAAGAGTATGAGGATCAGACGATGGCTTTTCAGGTGAATTTTACTAGTTATTTAAAGAAGTATTAGAAAAATTGTTGAGAAAATTAACGAGGGGGAAAAAAAAAAAAAAAAAAAAATCAATGAGAGAAAATGTTCACAGTCTATTAAAAAAAGCTACTGTTCACCATAAAGGTGGAAAAGGCCTTAGCTTATGCAATGCTTAGCCCATAACAGCTGAATCACAAATGATTTAACAGGTACTAGCTAACAAACCACGTTCTATTACGTCAGTACATGTAAGCCCAAATCAAATAGTATACATTAAGGATAGACAGATAACTCAGAATCATTCCTAGTACAAGATTTAAAAGATTTTTTTTTAAATATATGTAGAGAAAGCTTTAACAAAGATAGAGTGGCACCTTCTACTCAACGTCCTGTCCCATAGCGACATTGGTCAAGTTCCCTAAATAGACAACTATTCTTGCTACCAACTCAAAACATCTGCAGAGCGACTACGTTACATTTCCCATTTGAATTGCACACAAATTAACTACCAGGTAGGGGTACCATTGTTTCTGCTTTTCTCACAGGAGCTCTTTGCATAGGGGATAGAGAAGGACATCCATCCATAGCATGCAGGAACTTCTGAGAAAATAACTTGTTTGCAACATCTAAACAAATATTTCTCTATCTCCCAAGAATGAGTATTAAATAAATTAATAACTTCAGGAAAGAGGCCCTTAGCAATGTATGACTGATATGAAATGCTGGCTCCTCAGGAGCCATCTGGATACAAATGGGCTTGGCAATACACTCGGGAATTCAAATTCAAGCCACCTAGAAGAGCTATATGTTTAAGTTGTCAAACCACTACTTCAGCAAATTTTCGAGTACTGGGGCCAGCCTGTGATATCTTGGTTGAAAGAATAGCCAAAATGACTGCTTTACCAAGGAGATGCCCATTTCAAAAATAATTGTCATCATCTCAGATACTGCCAGCATGAATATGAAGAATGTTAGAGTCTGGATTTGCTCCATCTCTTTTTCAGTGCAACAACCCATTAAATGGACTGGATTTATGCATGGCAGCCAGCTGAAAGTTGTAGTGTATTTGCAGTACTCTGTTCCTGACCAAGAAAGTAAAAGTAGCAAATATTCTGCTGAACTACCAGGGATTAATACAGAATTGCATCCACCAGAATTTTACACCTTTCTTTTTAGGCAAAGACTGTTCTGTGAGTTCAGTGCTAAATAAATTCTTCTCTTTCCCAATGATGTTAGATTTTTAACCCAAATCACAAGCCTGTACATCTTACAGACTGGTATACCATCTAGCTTATTAGGATAAAGTAGTGTACATATATGTGACAACATGGAAAAAAAGGATATGGACAGACAAGTTATCCTAAACAAGTGGGTTTTTATACTGGGGGGGGAGGGGGGGGAAAAAGAGGAGAGACCTTACTCTGTAGCACATTAAAAAGATTCATAGACTGTAGAGTCGGAAGGGACCACAATGGATCATCGTGTCCGACCCCCTGCCCCTGGCAGGAGAGGACCAAGGTCAGATGACCCCAGCCAGGTGACTATCTAGCCTCCACTTGAAGACCTCCAAGCTAGGTGATAGCACCACCTCTCTTGGAAGCCCATTCCAGATCCTGGCCACCCTTACTGTGAAAAATTTCTTCCTAATATCTAACCTAAATCCACTCTCAACTAGTTTACACCCGTTATTCCTAGTAACTCCCTGGGGCGCCCTAGTAAACAGCGCTTCCCCTATTCCCCGTTGACCTTCCCTAATAAAATTTATAGGCAGCCACAAGATCTCCCCTCAGCCATCTCTTGTGAAGGTTGAAGAGATTCAGCTCTCTCAACCTCCCCCCGTAGGGGCTATCACGAAGGCCACTAATCATGAGAGTGGCCCTCCTCTGGACCCTCTCCAGATTCCCCACGTCCCTCTTGAAGTCCGGCGCCCAAAACTGGACACAGTACTCCCAACTGCAGCCTGACCAGTGCCGCATAGAGGGGGAGCGTCACCTCCTTTGATCTATTAGTCATGCACCTGCTAATGCACGAGACTGTGCGATTGGCCTTGTTGATGGGCTCGTTGCACTGCTGGCTCATGTTCATCTTGGAGTCAATTATGACTCCAAGATCCCTCTCTGCCTCCGAGCTGCTGAGAAGGACACTCTCCAACCTATAGGTGTGCTGGGGGTTCCTCCTTCCCAGGTGGAGCACCTTACATTTAACTTTATTAAATTGCATCCTATTTCTCTCTGCCCATTGATCCAACCTGTCCAGGTCGGCCTCAATCTGCTCCCTGCCCTCCGGTGTACTAACTTTGCCCCATAACTTGGTATCATCAGCGAACTTGGAGAGGGTGCTCTCCACACCCTCGTCCAAATTGCTGATGAAGATATTGAATAATATCGGTCCATGGACTGAACCCTGCAGGACCCCACTGCCCACCTCCCTCCAGGCAGAGAAGGAACCATCCACCACCACTTTCTGGGTGCAGTCCCTAAGCCAGTTGGCCACCCACCTGACCATGTAGGCGTCCGGTCCGCAGTCTGCTAGCTTTGATGATACTGTTTTAGTGGTATACTACACCATTCGGATAAAATATGCTTATTGAACCTCATAGGAAATGAAAACGTTTTGAAAAAGAATAGTGAAAGATTCTGACTAACTGTTCACCACAAACATACACAGTGTTAGGATATAATTCATATCAGTTTGTAGTATATGGATATTTACTACTGATCCTGTACAATCTCTCTCAAATTATCCTGTAAATATTATGAAGTTAACAGATTTACAGATCCTTAAGATTAAAAAGGAACCAATTACGGGGGGGGGGGGGGACACACAGATTCCTGTCTATTGGAAAAATTACGTTTTTTGTGATGTCTAAAAGGGCATACGGTGATGTTCATGATCTTAAAATTGATTTGATCACTGGAAGATTTTAGTAGTGCAATCATTTTTTATTTTTTTTTAAATAAGCGAGCACATTAATGGTAGTTGATTTATCCATATTAGCTATGACAAAGAGGCTTTTCGTTAGAGAAGTAAGTAACCTGCTGCTGATAAATGGCAGTTTATACCCTGGAGAAACTTCCTGAGTTATCTAAACTCATTTATTTTTTTAAACATCACTTAGTAACCTTCCCTACTCAGAGCTGACTGAGGACTTCTCCCACAAGGGGGTAATATAAGAATTCATCTCGAGTCCATTCTTATTTTTCTCCATATGAAATCATAAATTTCACTGTCCAAATGACTTAAGGACTTCACGGTACTCTCCCCACCACTTCAGTAACGATTTAAGAATTGGTTTTCTTCCGCTTACAATAAGGAAAGGAATTCAAAAAGCTTCTGTCACAAAGAAATAAACAGCAGCAATAATAAAACATGCATGCATACATAATATATAAAATGAACATCTCCATCCTGGGCAGCATTAGTAAGATCACACTTGACAGCATGACTAAAATAAATACAGGTAAAAGAATCAAATATTACTCAGAAGTTCACATGTGCAAAAACCAGGAAGAGGTAAAAACCCATACGAAAAATGGCATCAATGGAATAGTTTAAGGAAAAAAGTTTCTTGATTTTAAGACAGGTAATGCTACAGATTATTCCAGCAACAAGGTGTTGGGGTTTGTGTTAGTCTTCCTTCACAGAATTACAGAACATGAGGGTTGAAGGGACCTTAGGAGGTCACATCTAGTCCAACCCCCTGCTCCAAGCAAGGACCAGCCCCAAACACATCATCCCAGTCAAGGCTTTGTCTAGCTAGGTGTTAAAAACCTCCAAGGATGGAGAGTCCACCACCTCTCTGGGTGACCTGTTCCAACACTTTACTACCCTCCTTGTGAGAAAGTTCTTCCTGGGTGTGTCTACACCTGCAATTCGTATGAAGCAAACTCCTGCACTTATTGTACCAGAGTTTATTACTACCAGGCACTGTGTTTACACATGCACTCAGAACTGCAGTACGTTGAGCCAGTTGGAGCAGCTGTGGCAGGAGGTCCAGGGGATCAGCCTGGAGCTGCTCTGGCCCGGCTCAACGTGCTGAGGAGGTGCTGGTTGGGACACAAGGGTGCTCCAGTGAAGGAGCTACAGCACGCAGCCCTTGCACTGAAGCACCCGTGTGCCCCAGCCAGCCACGGCAGCATCTACACGTGCGGTGCTGTGAAGTAAAAGACTCTGAAGCAGGATAGCACTGTATTTACAGGTACTATCCTGCTGTGGATATTTTTAGTTTACACCTTCCTAACAGTCCTGCACTTGTAGACACACAATGTTTACTGCAGAGCTAATTAGTCTACTCTGAAGTGTGCATCTCATGTAGACACTTCCCCCAAAATCGAACCTAAACCTGGAGGTCAAGAGCGTACTTTTCTTTCTGAACAATCAAATGGCAAACAACTAACTTGGAAACATGGCACAAATAGGTCACATGTAGGGGCGTACCCAACTCAAGGTGGCAGCCGGCTAATTCCGCAGGCAGATTGTGGGGCTGGCTGCCATTTTCATGGGCTTAACATGGTGCCCCCCCATGCTCCTGACTGGCTGAGGGGTCCTAGTAGCCCCACCCCCACTGCTGATTGGTGGAAAGTTTTGTCCATCATACAGCCCCATCCCTCATCATTGAGTGGCTGACAGTTGCCATCATATGGCCCCAGCCCACGCCACTGATTGGTAGACAGGGGTGAGGCTGCACGACAAGCAGCCCTCTCAGCCGATCAGTGGTGAGCTGCGGGGCAAGAGGGGAACCACCTGGCCTGCTCATCTTAGTGCTTGCAGCCCCCTTTGTCACAGGCTGTGGGGCTGGGAGGACTGCTGGTTCCCACTGGAGAACCACAATTTTATTTTTAGTGAGTTTATCTGTTTGGTTTTTCCCCCATGGATTTTGCAGAGATTGCCCGATTTCACAATTTCCACAGAATCCACGAAATGGAGATTTGAGAAGGACCCTAGTCATATATGCTGGGCTTGATCCTCTATGTGGGGAAGCCCAGAGCTGCGTTACTGGATACAAGCAACCGGTTAAGCTGGAGAACGGTGGCCTTGATCATCATACGGTCTGATGGCTAGGCAACTGGCTACGGGGTCAGACCCAAAGAGTACTACTTGATGGGAGTAAATCAACGTGGCGCCAGGCAACCAGTGGAGTCCCTCAGGGCTCGGTACTTGGGCCGGTACTCTTTTACATCTTCATCAATGATCTGGATTCGGGAGTCAGATGTGAACTGGCCAAATTCACGGACGATATCAAATTATGGAGGAGGGCAGTCACACCACAGGAAAGGCTACGGATACAGGCCAACTTGGAGATGCTCTCAGGTGGGCCAAGCAAAACCTGATAGCCTTCAACGTAGGCAAGTGCAAGGTGCTACTCCTTGGTAGGAAGAACCCCCAACATACTTAAAGGTTTGGCAGTGCAACGCTCGCTACCACCACGACCGAAAGGGACTGGGGGGTCTTGATTGACCACAAGATGAATACGAGCAACCAATACGATGATGTGGCTGGTAAAGCTAACCAAACTCTTGCTTGAGATGCACTGGTGGATGCACACCAAACCAGGGAAGTCATCCTCCCACTTTACTCAGCCCTGGTGAGACTGCAGCTGGAGTATTGCATCCAGTATTGGGTCCCCCACTTCAGGAAAGATGTGGAGAAGCTTGAGAGAGTCCAGAAGAGAGCCACTTGTATGAACCAAGGCCTGGAGGGCAGCCCGTACGAGGAGACGCTGAGGGACTGGGGTCTGGAGAAGAGAAGGCTCAGGGGGGACTTGGTGGCAGCCTACAACTTCATGAGAGGGGTACACCAGGACCTGGGAGAACACCTGTTCATCATGGCTCCCCAAGGGGTAACAAGGTCTAACGGCCATAAACTCCAGAAAGGCTGATTTAGACTAGAAAGAAAAAAAAGAGAAAAAAAGTTCTTTATGGTGCAAGTGTCCAGGGTCTGGAACAAACTCCCCAGAGGTGGTGCTAGCACCTCCTCTGGACTCTTTAAAAAAAACAAGTGGATATATTTCTTGCTGGGGTCACTTGATCCCAACTGATTTCCCATCTATGGCAGGGGGGCTGGACTCAATGATCTCATGAGGTCCCTTCCAGCCCCTAATGTCTATGAAATGAAAGTCAGAGTCATGCTCCAGCCTCACTTCAAGACATGTCGTAGTTTAATAGTTTCATAGATGTTAGGGTCAGAAGGGACCTATTAGATTGTCAAGCCCGACCCCCTGTCATGGGCAGGAATGAGTGCTGGGTTCAGCTGGCCACGTGATCACCTCTCCGCCTCCTCTTGGGAGACCTGAACCTCTTTATCCCCCTCAATCGGTCCACATAGGGGTTTTCTGTAGGTTTTCTGTAGGCCTTTAACCAGACAAGTGGCCCTCCTCTGAAGCCTCTCCAGGCCATCCACATCCCTCCCAAAGTGCGGCGCCCAAAACTGGACACAGTACTCCAGCTACGGCCTAAGCAATGCCGCATAGAGGGGAAGTATCACCTCCCTAGACCTGTTTGTGCTGCACCTACTTATGCAAGAAAGGGTGCGGTTGGCTTTACTTATTATCTCATCACACTGGATTACTCATGTTCATTTTGAAGCCGACTACAACTGTGAGATCCCTTTCCGCAGTTGTGCTACTTAGAGTGGTATCTCCCAGGCTGTAGGAGTGTTGATGATTCTTCTTCCCCAGGTGCAACACATGATGCTTATCCTTGTTAAACTGCATCTTATTCTGTTCGGCCCATTTCCCCAGCCTGTCCAAATCTGGATTCGCTCCCTGCCGTCTCGTTTGTGCAACTCCTCCCATAGTTTGGTGTCATTAGGAAACTTGAACAGGGTGCTTTCTACTCCCTCATCCAAGTCACTAATGATGATATTGAATTGTACCGGTCCCAGGACAGAGTTTTGGAGGACTCCACTGCCCACATTTCTCCAGGCAGAAACCAACCCGTCCAACACCACTCTCTAGGTGCATCCCATAAGCCAATTTTCTACCCACCGGCCTGTGTAATAATCTACATAGCAAGTGTTTAGTTTATTTATAAGAATTGGGTGTGACGCTGTGTCAAAGGCCTTTTTAAAATCTAAGTAAATAACATCTCTCTCTATTCCTTCATTCAAACATTGTGTGCCCCAGTTGTAAAATGAAACCAGGTTAGTCAGGCAGGATCTGCCTGCTATGAACTCATGCCGATTGCCCCTTAGCGTCTTTTTACCCACTAGTCCCCCACAAATGTGATCCTTAACAGTTTTCTCAAAGGTCTTGCCAAGGATAGAGGTAAGACTAACCAGCCTACAGTTACCTGGTTCCTCCTTCCTCCCCTTCTTGAAAACAGGGACATTGGCCCTTTGCCAATCCTCCAGAAAAAGGAGGATGCATCGCATCAGGATCAATCACTAAATCTACCTGGGTGGGCTCAATTATGCTCTAATGCAGCTATTTGACAAACCTCCCCTCCCACCCCATGGTTTAATCGCATCCACTAATTAAAAAAAAACAAAACAAAACAAAATTACAAAAAATTAGAAATTAAGAATTTTAAAATATAAACCTATAACTGCCAAAATAAATGTATAGATCTAGCATGTCCTGCCAAATAACAAAAGGCTGGACCAAGTCTGCTATAAAAGCTAATTGTATTGATTGTAACCACCAATGAGATGGAACCTTTACAAAATAAAGGATGTACAAATGGAAACGTATTATACTCCATCATTGAGATTGAGGCTTTCCATTTGGCAATTTAAATGAAACACTGTGACACTGTTAGAAAAACCTGAGAAAGAGACTTGCATCTAATAAGCAGGGAAGCAGATTTAAATTTTAGCACCACTCTCCCCTCTCCCCAAGAATACTATATCTTCAAATGTCTGAACGCACAGGCAAGAAACAACTGCCACAGCATAAAGATAGTTGCTTCACATAGCAAGGGTCCAAGCCCATACAGACACACAACTGTGGCCCGATTGAGCAGAGGACTGCCAATCTTGAAAAGAGCACGCTTTTCTCCCAAGCATAGTAAAAGCTGGAGTCAGCAAAAGACCCCTTAATTCAGTGATCACCAACCAGTCGATCGCAATCGACCGGTCGATCATGGAGCCCAACAGTCGATCTCACTCTGGGCTAGCCCCCGCAGACCGCGATCACCCCACCTGGCCCGAGCTGCCGCTCTCAGGCAGCTGCCCTGCTCCAGTCCCACCTCTGTCCCAGGCACTGCCCAGCAGACACAGGCCTCTCCCAGCTCAGAGCAATAAAGCAGCAGTGGGACAGTGGCAGTGCCCGGCAACGGTGTCTTTTGTCCAGCACATAGAGCAGCCGAGACCTGCGGCACAAACAGGCCCTGGGTTGCGGCACAATTCAGACGATCCCCCTGGGAAGAGCCTGGAGCCACCCTGACCCCAGCCTGCAGTGGCAGCCGACCCAGACAGCATGCAGATCTGGGGGCACATACCCCCCCACCCCCATGCCTTCCCAGGCTGCGGGCCCCATCCCCGCACAAGCTGGTCGCGGCTCAGTCCCACGCCCCGTCTGTGCAGGGCCTCTCTCTGCTCCAACACCGCTCCCTCTCTCCCCACTGTGGGGTGGGGCAGATCAAGGCAACAGGGGCTGGGGGGACAAATGGAGGCCTGGGGGGCATGTGCCCCATAGGACTCCACTTGACCCCCTCCTCCCCCAGCCCCTACTCCTACCTGTACCCCACTCCCTCTCTCACCACTGTGGCCTCAAACTGCCCCACCCCACCCCCCATGGTCCTTTTCCTGGGGGGGGGGCACACCCCAATAATTTTTTTATCCCTGTGACTAAATCCGCTCCCCTCTCTTCCCTCCCCACAGACTAAACAGCAGGGGATGGGGGGTGGCACACAGCAGACTCTTGGTTGCTTTTTAATTCAAAAGGTGATCTACTTAAAAAGGTTGGGGACCACTACCTTAATTTAAACACACACAGACACACACACACACACACACACACACACAAGGTAACTTAACTGTGTATTGTCTTTAAAACCCCAAAACACGTCACTTCTGAACTTGTACAAAAATCTATCAACACTCCAGACCCATTACAAGGCACCATTATTTCCAGAGACTTTAATGAAGAAAGATAGAGATTTGCAAGCCGTGGCTGAAGTGTTTTCTTTGCTAATTTTTTTTAAATTACTATTATTTTACTTTGTGGTGGCTGGTGAACTAATCTTCATGTCATCCAGTTCATACTTTTCACATGTGGTAGAGGTTAAACCCTAGATCTACATTTCACAAAGGATTAAGGACCATGCCATAGTCTTTACCTCTTCCCCTGCATGGCAGACCTTGCTTTGCCTCTGCTTGCATTTTAGAGAAGGATAGCCAATACGTGAAAAAAAAAAAAAAAAAAAAAAAAAATCACTTATGGGTTATTTTTGCACTAATATCTCTCTATCTTGCACAGTGGAGCAGCTTCAATAGGAGGGTACTGCCATGATAGCACAGACTCCAGCTTGGTGGTTAGGAGTACTTTCCTGGGAAGTGGGTGATGTAGCTTTGAACCCAACCTGGCTCAGGAGGATCTGGAGCTTGAGTCTTCATTTAGACCTTGTATAGAAGACGATGCCATAGCTTCTGGGTTTTGTGCTGAACTTGGTGCTTTCTGTGTTAGGCCTGCTAAGACAACACGGGTGTGTGTATGCGCACACGCACACACAGACTCACTATCAAGGATCTGGATTTTCCATTTCTTGAAGAAAAATGGGAAAAACAATGCAGATTTTTTTCATTTTAACAGAGAAACATGCAGATTTTCCACTTTTGCAAAGAGCTCCCTGCAGGATGGCAGTGTTCCAGCCTGCGAGGGGCTGGAGGGAGCGGGAGCAGGGCGGTCAGGCAGGGGCACCATATGCATCCGCACACATACACGTGCACGTGGCTGCCAAGCAGCCTGGAGAGCAGCTCCTGCAGGTAAGTCTGGTGGGGGCAGGTTTGGGATTGAGGCCCCCATAGGGAGGGAGTTGGGCAGGGCTAGGGCTGGGGCTTCTGCCCAGCCAAGGCTATGAATGGGGCTTGGGGCTGGAATGTGCGGCTGCAGGGCCCCAGCAGGGAGAGAAACAGAGCCACAGGCAGCTCATCTAGGAGGCAACGGTGGGCTGGCTCCCTGCCACTGCACACAATCCCAGGGAGGAAACATGACCCCCAAATTTGTGCACAGGGTGGGGGCAGAAGCTGGCTGCCTGCTGCAGACTTGAGGCTCCCTGCCCTGCTACTCTCCCCCCAGGGCCTCTGCAGCCCAGCAAGTGGGACCCAGCGCAGCATGGCAGAGTGGGATCAGGTAGGGAAGCTCCTTGCTGCTGCTGGGAGCCCAGCGCCATCATGGCAATGCATGCCCTGGCCACCTGGCAGCAGTGGGGATGGTGGCATGGAGTTGTGCCCCTTGCTGCTGCTGGGTGGGCAGGGGGTGCTTCGCCATGGCGGCAGCAAGGAACTTTCCCACCTGGCCCCACTCTGCCCTGCTGCGTCAGGTCCCACCAGCTGGGTCTCAGAGGCCCCAGGGAGGAGAGCAGCAGGGCAGCGAACCCAAGCCCACAACAGGCAACCCGTGTCCACCGCCCCAGGGGCTCCACTCCAGCTGTGCCACCTGTGGGGGGAGTGGAAGCGGAGCGCTGGGGCCTCAGCTGTCGCCACCTCCCATGGACAGCAACCAGGCTTCATGCACTGCTGCAGGAGGCAGGAAACTGCAGACCCAGGTCCCTGACCCCGCAACCCTGGCAGCTGGGGTCCCCTTCCAACAGCGCTGGGGGAGGATGGGGGGCACCAGAAGGGACGGGGGACTGCAGGTTGGGAGCAAGGGACCTGGACCAGCATCCTGATGAGTGAAGGGGGCTGGGGGAGCTCTGGTTTGCAATGATAAACCCAAAAATCAAATACCAAAATTAATAGGTACCCAGGATTTATTTTATTATAGTGGTTGAGGCACTGACAGGCTTCCAAACTGCTTTAAAAGTTGTAAATATATCAGTAAAACATTGTGTTCCACTGATATATACCCATATATAATAATCACATGAGCGTGCACACATGCATGCGTGTGTGTTAAACACACACACACAGTGCCATATATAATGACTCTGTATTACATATACGATACACTAAACTTTTGAAATGAAGACAAAGCCATAAACTATTTACCACAACGGGATGCGCTTGGATTACACAGGGATACTTAATTTTCTCTTTCTTCATCCCCAAAATGAGAAGTTTCTATTAGAAAATCCACTGAACTAGGATTAGCAAGTCTTACCAAAATGCTGGCATTCAGGGAATGTCAAACTCCAGTTGGAAAACACTACATAGAGCCAATCTTATCTTCCCAGTCTTACTGCTCAGTCATCCAGGACTACAACAAGGTCATGATTCTGAACATCAATCTTGGCAACATAAAAGCATTAATGATTTCCACAGCACCTCCTTGACATAAAAAGGAGGGCAGCCTCATGACAAAGAAGAAAAAAACAAGATTAGATGAACTAAGACAGAATGTCCCACATACATGAAAGTTTATTTAGGTAAGGGAGGAAAGAAATACAGGAAGAGTAAGATAGAAGCAATTAACTTTTAAAGTCTTCCATGAAAAGCAGTTTACAGCAATAACCTTTAACAGTAACCTGGCACTGTACTGGCTGCTGCAACTGCGAGTCCAAAACAGCATTCAAATTGCACTTTATAGCACATGAGCAACACGCTACGTTTCTTCAACTTCATAAACTTGTGTTATGACCCAGTTTTGCAATGCTTTCGTGAAACGCAAACCATTAACTTTTTAGATCCATTTCCAACTTAGCAACAGAAACCAGAACAAGCAGAAAATACTACAGTAGTTACAAAATACTTGCTCCTCAGAATAAGAGAGCTTGCATTCATATATTTACCAAGATGTTTCCAGCACTGCCAGAGATAGCCTTCACTAGGTCTTCTCACAGACTCAAATGTGTATTTACTGAAACCCAAGGTGAGTTCCTTCCCTCCAAATAACGGGGGAGGAAAAAAGGTCCTCGTTTTAGATTTGAATACCAGCCCAGCGGTGGAGAGGGCAAGGAGGATAGGTAGGCAGACAGCAGGGTGACACACAGGCCTGTGGGAGGGCAAGAAGGACAGGAAAAAGGGGCAAGCAACAGAGGAGGGCAGGCCCCTTGCCCTCCACCACTGCTTTCATCATCACAGCACTGGTAGGGGGGACAAATTTAAAAAGACAACTCCTCCTCTAATTAGATCCTATATATAGACGATTATAACAAGTTTATAATTTTCCACGTATAGAATCTAATGGGGGGGGGGGAGGAGGCACTTTTCCACATGTTCCTCGAGTGGGGGGACGGCACTTTAATTACAGCAGCTCCGAGAGTCACTCTAATTAAAGCGCTGCTGCATATCATGCATCAGCAGCCCCATGCTTAGAAATGGTGGAGGGGTGCTTGAGCTAAAGCTTGTTCGACAAGCTTTCAGTTCAAGCGCCCCCACCGGCATCTTCAAGTGCAAGGACACCAATACACGAGAGGCTGCTGGAGCACAGCAATTGCCATGCTCCCACGCCCTTGACTAATCGAGTCTGCTCCAACACGCCTGAATTCCAGTATGCCGGAGCAGCCTCGGCGCTCGTGTATAGGTATCCTTAAATTCAAAATCATCTTGGCTTTGGGTGAATATAGTAAGTTTTTTGTACCTGCTTCCTACCTGATGCATTATTAAGCCTCTTTGCTCGATTTGTGCCTTATTATATTTACAGAAACAGATTATTCATTTGGATTCTTGCATGTCTTAAGCACTAAATGAGGATATGAAGATGTTTGCAGTAAAAATGGGACAAAAGAAAGGTACTTGAAGAATACCATTGCAACCAGGCATCTTTGGTTTCGTTTTTGATCCAAGGCCTGTCTGCCTGCATGCTCTTACAACTCTACTGTAAGAGTTCATGATCTATACAGCGATTTGATAAGTCCAGAGACACTATAATGATAATCCAAACTGAACATTTCCATTCCGTCTAGATGGAAAGGATCTCTGGGTGCTATAAAGCAAGTGAGAGACAGGTAGCAGCTAGCATACCCAGTCATTTTTTGCTAGATTTAGGAATATCTTGTCATGTATCTGTCAAATAAAACCCATCTGACGAGGTAATCTATTAAAGTTAAGAAGCAATTTTTGACTTGTTCCAGTTCTGCAATACTGTAGCACTGCTCATGTAAACATGTTACAAAACTAAATTTTTCCACTATTGGTAGAAACATGAAAAGGAATCATTTCACCCAAACCTGGTCTGAAAAGTGTTGCTTCTATACAGATGAAGCCACAGACCTTCACAGACAGCATCTGTCAATCCAGGGTTAGTACCCTAGGACTGGAAGATAGCAAATGCAGTGTTTATTTTTTTTCTTAATTGCACCCAAGCAATTACAGGCCTGTTAGCTTAACCTCGACAGTAGACAAGATCTTAGAATGGATGCTAAAGAAAAAAAATAAATGAACACTATGGGGGACAGCGACTGGAGTGTAAGGAAGAGCTGGGAATATCTCTTTCAAAGAGGGATCCTCTTCAAATAAAAAATAAAAATCCTACTTATTTTTCTGTAAGCAAGACATACTACCCCTGAAGTACAAGATGCAGACTCTCCTCCCCATGCAAGCGTTCTTACCAGGTGAGAAGAGCACATTGTTTAGCAGGTGTTAAAACCAAGATTTATTAATACCAGTCTGCCATAAAAAGCAAATCCATTCAGTAAATTCTCTGTACTCAAATCAATTTATTCTAATCCACAAACTGGCCTTAAAAATGTTTTTTTTTTTAATATGGATTAGTAAAGAGAGGAAACTACAGAGTTACTGCTTAACTGTACTCTCAGAAATTCAATATTTAAATATTGTGAGCATATATAGTATACTTATGCGTACGTTGGAAGTGTCGCCTAAACGGCTTTTATTTTAAAGTCAGAAAAACTGTCATTTGCACACTTAACAGTGCAGTTTTTCCCAGCACAACCCCATGCAGCACTGATTTGCAGCACTGTAAAACCAATATCTAGCCTTGGGAGAAAGGTCAAAAAAACGGGAACTGGAAAAGACAGAGGAACATGTAGTTTCAGCCACCATTAGTATAATCTCTCTCTCTCATTTTTAAAAAGTTAAGCGAACTTTCCTATCATAGTAATAATTTTTGCTAAGGGAACTCAACTTTGGCAATTATTACAAGACACCATAATACTTCAGCTGAAGTTCAGCGCTGTGTTCTTTCGGTTCAGCTGACCCTTGAAATAACTCCTCAAAGGTTACAGATATTGAGTTTCAAATACGGACTCTAATATCAAGTCCCTAATGTTAACAGTTTATTGCTAAATATCTTCAGTACCCTCCCAACACCACCGCCAACTACATTTGAATATACAACAAGCTAAAGCTCAGCACTAACTGATCCTATTGTGTTGCAAACTTTGGCTAAATAAAGCCTTGGGTGTGTAATGTGCGTGTATTTTAAAGGGAATGCTTCGTGTAAAAGAAATTCAGTTTAAGATGTTGCAATCCAAGGTAACTACTGATTCAGAAAAAAGCCAAACTCAGTATTTACCTTGAAACCCAAAAAGAGTTGATCAAACCACAGAATTGGTTATGTAAATGCAAGTCTTAAAACTAACCTTCCAAAAAAGATGATGAATTTAAGAATTAGAAGGTAGGCTATTAGCTGCAATATAAATAAGATCCTTCAGGCACTGCATATGCTATTTTACAAGGAAAATGAGCTTGCTTACACAAAGATGAAACAATAAGGACCAGATGCAAACAAACACTTGAGCAGCTATAGTGCAACTTAGGCAGAATTTGCAATCCAAGTAAACAAGTCACAGACAACCTGCCCCATTTCACAGGCACTCCAGTTTCCACCCATATAGCTCCTCGGGTGCCTACGGTTCCACTTCCGAGCATGCTCCGAAGAGACAACCTCTGCGCGGAGCAGAGCGTCTCACTACCTCTCCTGACTCCCAAATGGCCCCATGCCTATTCCCCCCAAAAAGCCCTTTTTGCTAGGTATTATCTTAGCAAGCCTAACAAAGAAAGCACCAAGCTCAGGACAAAACCCAGCAGCCATGGAAACCTCTTATTTATAAGGTCTACATGAGAGTCCAGGTCCTCCTGAGCCAGAGTGGGCTCAAACCCACATCACCCACTTCCCAGGGAAGTGCTCCTAACCACCAAGCTGGACCAAGTGCAGGCTACGATGGCAGCAACCTCCTGCTGAAGCTGCTCCACTGTACAGTCAAGATTCACATGACCTGGAAAACCGTAAGCAAGAATATACATCTGTAGGCTAGTGATAAGGACGCACGCAAACACACATTGAGGAAAGGAAAACACTGGGTTGTGGTTTCACCTCCCATCCAGGAACTGGTCACACAATTTACACTTAAGTATCATTTCATAAAATGTATATAGTCCTGGAGCTGGAACAAAAAAATCTAGTTAAAATGAATCCAATTAAAATGCCTCACCACTGGACTAGATTCGTGCTCTCTCTCTGGCCCCACACATCTTGCATGCTTGACTGTAGATGGCACAAGTCTAAAAGAGGGTAGAAGGAGCTGCCCCCAGCCTAGCCCAATGGCTAGGTCACTCTCCTGGAAATGGGAACTGCTTGTTTGAACTCAGGTCTCCCACTTCATGGTTAGACCATCTGCCCACAAAGCTATTCTATCAAGTGTGGGCACCACCACTTTCCTGCCATGTCTTTGCATAGAGATTCTCATCTAAAGTAATGCAGCACCCTGGGGTGCCATGAGATCCTTTCACGGGTGTCATGCAATATTAGCACTGTTGGGTGTACGACCACGCACACAGAAGATTCACAAAATAAACTCAGTGATTTCAAACAGTAATTCAGTGTCAGAAACATTTCTGACCTGTTGTGGTCTTTCCAAGTCCTTTGCAACACTAGAACTGCTCTATTATTTCTCCATAGTCAAAAAAACAAAAGCTAAGAGCTGGTATTTTCAAGAGGTGCCTCCAGTCTAGAAAGGTTGAGAACCGCTGCCTTTGAGAACTGAACCAGTCACTTATTCCCACAGGGTAAATTTAAATGCCAAAATCCAGAAATGAGAGAGAGGGCTTCTGAGATACCCATTTCTTTGGCATTTCCAATTCACTAGCACTTAACTCTCCCTGCTCAGAGAACTGTAAAAAGAGAGATCCAACTCAAGTTTACCATCCATTCCTGGAACCAGGCACATGCAACCCCTTCGTAACGTCTGTCTCTAAGTAATCAGGAGCTGGACATTCTTCTTTAGGACTTCAGATTGTAAATCCACCGAGTTAATCTGGTTCATAAACAGCCAGAGGGTACTGAGACCTTAAAGTATCAGATTTTCACAGTGTGTAAGTGGTGTTCTTTAAGATCTAATCCTTGAAAATGATGTCAGACTAACACACTAAATTGGGACCTGCCATATTGGATCACACAAGTGAATTTAAGTAGCCCATTCATCTCTAGCAGTGGCAATTCAGCGCGTGGAGGAGCCCAAAGGTGGCTCCAATTACCTGGCAGCTCAAAAGGTGGCTCCAGCCAGCCAGGCTCCAGTTTCAGGCAACACATGCTGCTGCCACATGTGCTGTCCTGCACTATTCAGGCACAGATTTTTTTGACACCAGGATCTCCCACTGTAAAAAACAAAAAAAACCCCACTGTGCTGCAAATTAGCAGTGCAGAGAACGCCTGTATGTGCAGCACGTGAGGTTTACAGTGCCATATACCACACCTGCGTGTTTGTCTGGATGTACCCATACAGATCATTATCAATATATTCATAATTCCAGACATAAAAAAGAAATATCGTTTTATGCAACAAATAATCATCAGTTTTAAAGCTTTCTATTCTTCAACACTATCTGGAATTTCAATTTCTCTGAACCGCTCTTTAGTTTTGTATACCTGTCTTTGCCTTTTCATTCAACTTCACTCAGCAGCCTTGACCTTAAAATCATTTGGACCTTCTGTAGTTCCTCTGCGTCTGCTTTCTCTTCAAATGGGGCAACCATGACTGAACTCTCCGTTCTAGGCAACAGCCGTCCGAGAAAAGTACATTGTGGAAATTCACATGGCTATGCATATTGCTCAGCCAAGGAGGTGGATGTGTAGGACAGCGGAGGCCCAACCCATACAATGGTGGAAGAAGAGTTAGCTAGGAAGAAGTCTAATGGAAGACTAGTATTTATTACCACTGGAGAAAATAAGTGAGGGACTATAAAACTCTTCAGAATAACTGACAGTTCCAGATGTCGGATTAGTAGTAGTCTTCATGTCTGAAAGGATGCAAACATTTCCTTGATATAATATTTAGATCAGTAAAGACACCCAACTCATTTCTGGGGAGGAAGTTATCTGCATAATAAGCATGTGCTCTCCAAGAACTGAAGAGAAGAATATGGATGGAGGGATACAGTCGGATATTTTGTGGCATGCCTTGAGAGGCAAATGGTTGTCAAAGGATCCACTTAGCTCCCCAGCTGGCTAAAGCCGAACACTGCAAGAGAAGCTGCTTGCGGAAAACTCTGACTTGGGGTCAGAGTGACAAACTGCATATTAAGGAGTAAGTGCAGGGCGAGACGACCATAATCTAGTTCTTCTGATTATTTTCCATGCATTTCTCTTTCAACATACACTCACTGTTTTTGTGACTCCTCTTATGTTACTATTCTTTTTACTTCTCCTCGCATCTTACTAATGCTCAGTGGCAAGTGGGATTTCAGAGCAAATGGCCATTCCAAGGCCATCACTCTTGCACAGGTGGCGACCAATTTTACATTTTTAAACATGCTGCCAAAAGCATGATTCTTCAGGCTGTTAAAAGACTTCTCTGCTAGAACTGGTAAGACCTGGAGATAGGTGGAGCTGAGGCGCACTGGACAAAGTAGGCCTGTTGATAAATCTCAGCTGGTTCTCAGTGGTCAACCAGCAAAGGATGCTGCCTTTAGAGGCTAAGAGACACCCCTGAAAGTGACAGCACCCCAGCTGTGTCACAGCTATTTGCTTCCTTTTTTTTCCCCCCCCTTAAGGCAAGGATTTTTGGGGATATTACAACTGGACCAGCTGTATGGCTGGGAGAGCTACTGGACAAGTTTTCAGGCATCAAAGTGCCCTTCCTCAGGCACCCAAGGAAAACATCCATGCGTGAAACTCCACAAGCACCCTGTGACATACCTACTTTTGGGGTGGGTTTCATGACAACAACATAGAAAGTGTCCCATCATATAAATCAAATGGAGCTGTGCCCTAGAATATGGAGTTTAGAGAGTCACAGAAAATGAGGACTGGAAGGGAACTCATGGAGTCATCTAATCCAACCCCCTGCTCAAAGCAGGACCATCCCTACCTACCTGGGTTTGTCTACCTGGGCCTTAAAAACCTCCAAGAATGGAGATCCTACAACCTCTCTAGGTAACCTGTTTCAGTGCTTCACCACCCTCCTACTGAACAAGTTTTTCATAATATCCAACCTAAGTTTCCCTTGCTGCAACTTAAGTCCAGCTCCTTGTTTATCTACCACCACTGAGGACAGTCCAGCTCCATCCTCTTTGCAACCACCCTGCAGGGAGTTGAAGGGCTGCTATCAAATCCCTTCTCAGTCTCCTTTTTTCCAGACTAAATAAGCCCATTTCCCTCAGCCTCTCCTCACAAGACATGTGCCCCAGCAGGCAGTTCTGGTTGCCCCATCTCATGAGAAAGCAAACAGATGGAGGGCATCCAAGGACGGACACTTAATGTCTAAAAGCTTGTCCAACAGCTCTCCCATCCATACAGCTGGTCCAATAATGATCTCATAAAAAATCCTTGCCTCTCATACGTTTCTTGGACCATCATGGGTACTACATACCAACCCTATTTTTTTTTTTTTTTTTTAATGATTTGACACATTTTGCCCCCTTTACTTCTTTTCTGGGTGACTTCTTAGCACTGAGCAACTACTTTCACTGAGCTAAAGACAACTATGCCCGGGTCATTCCTGTGTGGTTCCAGTCTGTTTGGAACACAGCACTGTTTGGCTAGTCTAAATTATTCCTTCCAAGCAGATCCTGCATTTAAATCAAGTAGCTTCTTCTGCAAGGTTTATTCACCTCCCTTTGAAATCCCTTGCAGTTGACACTGATTTCCATTTCAGAAGCATACAACGGTCCCATTGCATAAGCCCATTTAAGAACACAGTCAAGACAAATCTCTGCCTCAATAAGCTTACAGTCTAACACCCTGATTTTGCAGGCATGTGCTCAGCTTGAAAAGAATTTTAATCAACTTTTCACAAAAAAAGTGGAAATCATGGCAATCCACACTAAAAGATCTAATTTCTGTAAGAAACTGCTTTATTTTCCTGGAGTAGCCCATTTTAAGAAGTGCAGAAAGTCACCATTTTTGGAGAAGGCAAGTAGCTATAGCAAAGGCAGATGAAAATCTAGTCTAGTCTTCCTTGGCTAAATCAATGAGCAAGTAGATGGAAGATTAAATCAAGCAATATAAATTGTTAAGTGATACATTTAACGATGAGGTCGAAGTGTAATTTAGTGAAAACAAATCTTTGAACGAGGTAGGAACAGGTTAGTAGACAGCATTATAGCCTTTTAAGTAGACTGCTTGCAATTTTAACACAAAGAATTATTCTGTTCTTATCTTTTTTGGCTTTTAAGAGAACTTAGACTGCTTTGATTTAAGCTTCACCTTCCTAAGCACAAAAAGAAGTGATAAGACAGTTACTCCATGTGCCCCCACGGTGCTTTTTAGATGATTCATTGAAATGAACACGAGAAACAGCAATTCTCTCCAGCTTCTTCTATAGTCTAGGCTCCTGATAGTGTTTCGGGTACAACATGCAACTAACACCTACCCCTAAGGCTACTGGGTCCCCCAAAATAAACTGTAAACTCTTCAAGGGAATAAATCCTGCCTATCACTATGAAATAAATATAGCCTCAGATCCCTTAGGACTGTTCAGCCTATCCCCAGAATGGAAGCAATAAATTGCTGTGGACAGTCTAATTAGCTAAGCAGAGGCTACATTAATAAGCACAGAGCTGCACCTGGGCTAACAAGGTCCTGCTGCTTCCATTCACAGCCTAGCTCAGTTGTTGCTGGAGCACATTTGGCAAGCACACCAGAAGGGAGGCTGGCTCTGGGGCAGAACAGTGATGAGATCAAAATAGTTCAAGACCACTGTCCTATTGTCCTGGACCTATCCCAGACAGAGCTCAGATCGAGATGTGGCACAGACACAGCACCTGCAGCCTGCAAGAGCAACATCCTCCTGTTCAACAGCCACAGCTAGATACTCCCAACTGCTATTCAAAACATCTCAAGAGCAAATTCTTCCCTATCTGCACCTTAAGTAGTAAGCAGTACGGTTTCCTACCCTCTCCAATACCCTATGAGAATTACCACTCAGAAAGAAACAAAGAAATGAAGAATTTGCCTACATCATGACACCTCCTTCTCTTGATGGCCTACTGCAGTGGTGCTCAAACTCCTGCCCCCAGGGCCGCATCAGACATCTCTCCCTTTCCCCCACCACCAAATTTCCAAACACCTGGGGAGCCCTGCAGGCCAGATGACATGGACCCATATGCAGAGTCCAACTAGCTCCCGGGATCGAACCAACATGTGGGGTCACACCAGTGGAGTCAGGCCAGCTCATGGAATCAGGCCCCATGGCCACACATCTGACCCTGCAGCAACTGACCTATCAAAATTATTAAAATTCTCCTGGCCTCTCCAATTTTACCCAGTTGTTCTGGTGGAAGAGCTCATTTTTTCAATCCTAAATTGCCCTAAGTATTCATATATAGGAAAATAAAAATAGATACACATGCATGCTAGAAATAAGTTTCCAATTTTAATCTTCACCAAGATTTCCCAAGTCCCAAAGCCAAGTGATGAGAACAGGTTTTTAGTATGTCAAGTAAGAAAGAGTTTAAGAACTGCCTGAAGGGTAAAGAAACTGGGGAGAGGGGTCATTTAAGATTGAGAGCACTGCGTGGCTAAGCAATGGATTCACTTTTCAACAGATGTTAATACGGGGAAGATAGTCAAGAGATAAAGATTTGCTAGGAATCCAAAAGAAACCCCAAAACGTTGAAGGTGGATTGTGCACCTGCTACCGTGATCAAGTCCCGTCTTATTTTTCAGTGTGAGAATTAACTGTGTAGCCATTTCTCATGCAAACAATTAATATTAAAAGCTACTGTTCAATACTACTAACCAATTTATTTAGGAATAGCCAGTGTGTGCCTTTGTGTGGCTCCATATCCCCAAGATAGAAGAAAGTGTTTGGAAACAAGCAACTGAACTCCAAGAAAACAAAATTCCTTTTATTTTAGAGAAGAATTAAGTGCTGGAAAAAGCTGTTCAGAAGTAAAACAAAGGAAACCCATGCTTATATCAAGTAAATTATCCAAATTCAAGTGTGCTACTACTGAATGCGGTTTGTCCATTGGCACACGAAAGCAGAACAAATTCTGATGATTCAGCAAGTGAAATGCCAAGCGGGTTTAAAATGACATTATTTTTAAATAACATATTGCATATTTAATTTGAGATCACTTCTTAACTATAATCAATTAAATTTTTAAAAATCTTGTGCAATACATTTGCTACTGCTCTTGTAAGAAAAACTCAAATAAGCCAAGAGAAGTCACTGGCTAAAGCAGTGGTTCTCAACCTTTTTTGTACCGGGACCCATTTTTAAATATCGATGGCCAATCCCGAACTAGTGCCCTTCACTCTCAATCTGCTGCCACCCACACCCAGGCCCCAGCCCCCCAGCGTGTAGGGCAGGGGGCGAGTGTGTAAGGCAGGGGGGCCCAAGCAATCCCTTGGAGGCTGGAACAGACAAGCCACGGTTTCCCACGTTTTTCTCCTTTAAAAAAAAAAACCAAAAAAAAAAACCCCAAAAACGTATTTTTAAAGTTTGTCAATCCATTTTTTAAGTTTGTTCACAATCCTTATATTCTTGCAACCCACTTTTGGGTTATGACCCACAGGTTAAGAAATGCTGGGCTAGAGCGCCTGGAAGCAGTCTGAAGTCAAAAGCTAATTTAGTCATAGATATGTATGTCTCACGAGACAACAGAATTACACTAAGCGAGACATCACCTCACTGAACATAATCTGCACTTGAAAATAAAGTGATGCTGGAGTGACCTCTCCAGGGCACAAAAGCCTGGGTATTGTATACGGAAACAACAAGCTGCCCACACACCAGAGTCCCCCTCTCGGCCTTACTGGCTTAATCCAAAATCATGAAACTGAAGTCCACTCCATGATAGGGCAGACTGGGCTCTTTAACCCTGTTCGGCACCCAGTCTAAGAGCGAAGCCGCGACAGATGGACAAGTGGATGATCTCCTTTGCTCCAGCAGCTCAGCTGGCTCCTAAAGCTAGTTTATCACAGCCATAACCCATCCTTTACATTTCAGCTGAACCGTTTTCTTCGCATCAGTTTAGTCAGTTCAACAGCTAGCTCACTCGGGTTTGAGAAACTACCAGGAGCTGAACAATCAAGGAAGCTCTTCTTCATATCCATGAATAAAAAACTAGAAGAGACTGAAGTCTAAAATACTGAAAAGATAACTTAAACTGATTGTTTTGAGGCACAAACTGTAAAAAACTTCCTTTGCTTACCAGATCCATTTTCAATACAAAAGCAATGCTTCAAATTTGCATCCAGCATTTACTCTAGTTTTCTTAAGGAATAGGAAAGAAGGAAAGAGAGGAAAAAAAAAAAAAAAAGAAGAAGATTTTTTTTAGAATTTTAATTGGACTCAAGAGCAGCTTGATAGCTTCTTTGCTATTTTTACTCCCCACTTCCTAACATAACAGGATGTCAAAATTAAGAATTTGAGTAAGCGTGGGTTAATCTTTAAGTATATAATATTCCCAGTTAGCTCAAAGAATCACATTTCATGTGAAGGCTGTAACTGTTGAAAATATTTTTTTTCCCCTTATGAACTGCAAACAAAATTGAAATGGATGATATTTAAATCCAGCTTTGCTTGCTGATTTAAACTACAATTACTTGTCACTGTCACTGATTTTTGCAGACCTTGGTTGCAGGTTTCCAGCAGCTCTCACATCAAAGTAATCTCTACTCATCTTCATTATCCAATAAATTGGTAAAAAGACTTGAACTAACAATTTAAAAAAATTTGAATTAATATCTTCAGCACAGAAATCAAAATTTCCTTATAAACTGCTCAGGCTCTTGACCCTAGATATAATCTTTGAGACAGATTTAAAAGTTGTAGGTGCCCTGTTAAATACAACAGAAAGTCTAGGAGAAAGTGAGAAGAACAAGCTACAGGAACTGATAGACTGCAAGATCACAGAACTGGCAAACAACTCAAAGGCTGTAGTCATCTGTATATGACACAGGAAAAAGAAAACAGTCATTAGATACAAGAGGCACAGCAGTAAAGCATGCAGGGCATCTCGCTATGAATCTGGGGGTGTTCACATCTTATACCGGGACCACTACGAGTTGACTGATCTGCCCAAAGCTGGCTATTTAGACTGGGGCATCAACGTTGAGTACATCACTGGCCATATAGTATCCCTTGCACATTGGTGTACCCTAACCATACCAGCCTGATGACAACTCCTCTAAGTTCAGGTGGACCTGTCACCTCTGGCAGCAAGAGTTG
This sequence comes from Alligator mississippiensis, assembly GCF_030867095.1. NCBI lineage: Eukaryota > Metazoa > Chordata > Crocodylia > Alligatoridae > Alligator > Alligator mississippiensis. The sequence continues at coordinate 8,992,385 of NC_081827.1, forward strand.
ATGGAAAAGTTATTCAAGAAGGCAATTAAGAGGATAAGCTACTTTGAAACTTAAGTAATATGAATGAAAAATACACTACACATCTTACTAAGAAATTAGGACTATATACCTGATCTAAAGTTTTGTGACCACCAGTGGAGCAACAGTTCTTAGATTCAGGAACACAGCTGGATGTCAGCATAGAGAAATCATCATACAGGATGTTGAAATTTGCACTGCGCACAAAGAGAATTCTTGTTTTCTTTTCTTTAAACACAGCAGCATTTAAATTTAACAAATGAATGTGTTTTCAGATGGTCCTGATAGACTGCGATCTGATGACGACATTGCTCTTGAAGCCCCAATAGAAATCAGCCTGCACCTAATTAATGAACTGGAATTGCACCACAAAAATGTATTTAGGAATAGCCAGTGTGTGCCTTTGTGTGGCTCTATATCCCCAAGACTGAAGAAAATGTTTGGGAACAAGCAACTGAACTCCAAGAAAACAAGAGAGATCTTACAGAAATTTTCCATTAACAAGTTTTAACTGAAGGCTGAATCTAGAACCAGACAAAAGCTGCCATTACCAACAAAACATACTTCCAAATTCCTTCTTTTTATTTCTGCCATTTCATGTGGAAGATACAGACCCCCATGCTGGCTCTAAAACGAGTTGTCTTGCATTATTTGCACACAACAGCTGGAAGAGTGTGGAAGTAACACAATATGGTACAGCTAAATACAGAATGCTGTCATCTGGCCAAACCAGAGTCAATCAAAGCAGGTTGTTAGCACTCATCTGGTTTGAGTAAAATATTGTCACTGATTAGAGTGTGGGGAAAAAAGAAAGTAAATGTACCCAATATTTAAGGGCAAAATAAAAGACAGTAGCAGACACCAGCTAGATAGAGGACTATTGCCAGACTCATCTTTAGCTGACAGAGTTCTGCTTCGGAAAGATTAAAAAAACCCTCTGTTCATACAGCATTACCCTGCCTTCTTCCTTGTCCCACCTTCTTTTAAGGAAGAGAAGAGAGAATGTAATGGTAAACCCTTTGGTTGTACCCCAAGCTTTGGTTGTACCACATTCACCTGGTATCTTTCTTTAGAAAAATCTGTTGTTTTATTAAACAAAGAAAACCTGGCAGATCTAACCTATTTGAACTTCACTAAGGCACTCGATATGTTGCCATACTGGAAATAGGTTCAACTAAAGATTTGAGGGATTAGCAGAAGAACTGAGAAGAGCACAAGAAGCTGGCTAAGCAGGAGATAAAAACTGGTTTGTGTTGAAAGGGGAATTTAAAAATCTGGCTCAAGAGCAGTTACTAGTGAAGTTTAACTACTAGTCTCCGGACTGATTTTCTTTTCATTAAGTATTTAGTGAGAACATTTGTTGATGATGATACACAACGAGGAAGTCTCATGAATAGAAAGAACAGTATGACCTCAAAAACAGATGGAACAGATATCATAGCAACAACAAAAATGCAAGGCCATTCAGTTGACAGCTAATACGAATCCCTGCTATGAGCTAATCATTTGGAAACAACCAGAGGAGAAAGACCCGAGCGCACCAGTCCATCACAAGATCCTGGGCTGTCAATGTGATACAGCCATGAGAAAGGTACACGAATCCCAAGTGGGTACCAAGCAAGACATTTCTAGTATAGAATGGGAAGTATTCATCTCTTGTACACAGCATTTCAGAAGAGGTCTTGTCACTAGAGGCATGTGCAATTTGGGTCATGTTAAAAAAAAAAAAAAAAAATGAATTCAAGCCAGAACAAGTACAGAGAAGGGATACCAAGATGAGAGGATGAGAGGAGCAGGCAACCTGCCTTAAGAGACCAACATGGTCTTCACCCCATCAAAATAAAAGTCAAGAGGAGATACAATTGTTCTCAATAAATTCGCTGAGGACTAAAGAGAAAGGGAAGACCTATCTAAAATAAATGACAATGTCTCTGCAAAAACTAACACAAAAACAGATTAGGAACAGGTTAGAATGGGAATTAAAAGGTTTCTCATTATCTCAGAAGTGAAGTTCTGGATCAGTGTATCAACAGAAATGGTAGGGACATGAAATATGTTTTTAGATGAGCTTGTTTAGTTAATTAAAATAATATGGCACATAACTGCATGCAAATGGTACTCAACCCCAACGGTCCTTCCAGACCCACGTTCATCCACATGTAGTATGTATGGTGCCATTCCGCTAGCCTGAATGCTATTTATAGTGCTTATCACAACGGGGCTTGATCTTTAATTGGAGTCTCCAAATACCAGTGTAGTCCAAGTGTATAATTCTGGAAAATATATACCTTTTTCACATTTCAGTAAGGATTTTTACACACACCATGTGATGCAGAAGGCAGGGTACATTTGCATCTTTAAGGACGAACTAAATCAGAGATGTACAGCATAAACTTTTGTAAGTAGAGAGCTTTCTATTATAAAGTGAATCTTGAGTTTTACTTTATATCTTTCATGAAACTTCTAAGGAGAGGATTTTCCATTTTTATCACCAAAATAGATCTTAGGCGTGAAAGACTCAATTAAAGGATGTTAGCACATGAGAAAGCCCTTTGTTCCCAGGGCTTGAGCCTGCCAACTCTTTGGTAATGCCAGTTTATGTTGGCCCAGGGAACAAGAGATGAAAGTCCAATCCAAGGCATCTTTTACCTTATAAATATCTATTTACCTTGGATATCTATCTATATATATCTAGATATATCTCTCAAGCAATTTAAGAACCACAAAATCACAACTAAGCTTTGACAGTGAAGCTGTTACAGGCTAGAAAAAGACAACCCTACTAGCAGATGACATCAAATGAACATAATCAAAATCAGTCCCTTTTCTACCGTTTATATACACATAAGTGCAACTGTACTTTAAGGGATGTTGTACTTAGTAGCCATGTTGTCTGATACAACAAGAAGTGCAAAACTCTAGGACTCTTGGTTCAGAGATGATACCTTTTATTAAACCAACTAAGAAATTGCAAAAAAGAAAAATAATTTTTGTGCAATTTTTAATTGGTCTAATAAAGGTATCATCACTGCACCTTAGGTAAGTTTTCAGAATTTAATGCTAAACTCAGCTTGGTGCTAGCAAAGGCCATTACAATGCAGTGATAGTTGTGATATGTTATGCAAAATTATGATTTTTTTATTTAGCGTATGTTGTTTAAGCACATGGTTTAAGCTATCTTCAGGCCATGTTATCACCAATGTGAAGAGCTTGAAGACCACCATGTAGCCTTGTAAATGGACCCAAGTCAACAGTCTGAGACATGGTTTGAACTTGTCCACAAGGGCATTTATATTCACTGACCTGAATATTGTTAGCTATATTTGACTGTTGAGAAATTTAGGAAGTGTTTAAGATGCAGGAAATGTCCTGCAGCTGACTGGGAAATACTCTACCAATACAACTACAGCTAAAACCATTTTTAAAAATGGGTCAAAACTCAGATTCAAGAATAGCCAATACATTAGTAAATCTCACCTCAACCAGTGCATCTAAGTGTGAGGGGACAGGGACGGGAAGAAGAGGGGAAGGAGCAGGGAGATCCAAGCTGATCTCAATAGGCTTGCAAGATGGGCAGATGAAAACTTGATGGCATTCAATATGGAGAAATGCAAGATGCTCCTCCTCAGGAATAAAAAGCTGCATCACACTCATAGGCTCCACAATGCTACACTCGCTAGCATCATGACTGGAAGAGGCTTGGGGGTCATGATTGACCACAAGATGAACATGAGCTATCGATGCAATACCACATCTGGCACAATGAACAAAACTCTGGCTTACATCTACCAATGCACCTCAAGCAAGACCCAGGATGTCATCCTCCCACTGTACTTGGCCTTGGTGAGGCTGCAGCTGGAGTACTGCATCCAATTTCAGGCTCCACAATTTAGGAAGGATACAGAGAAGCTTGAAAGAGTTCAGGGGAGAGCCACGCGCATGATCAGAGAGCAAGAGAACAGACTGCGAGCAATGGGACTTCAGCCTGGAGAAGCGCAGGCTCAAGGGTGACTTGGTGGCAGCCTATAAGTACATCAGGGGTGTGCATCAGGATCTTGGGGAACGCCTGTTCACCAGAGCACCCCAGGGAATGACAAGGTCCAATGGTCACAAACTCCTGCAAGACCATTTTAGGCTGGACATAAGGAAAAACTGCTTTACTGTCCAAGCCCCCACAGCCTGGAACAAACTCCCCGCAGAGGTGGTGCAAGCACCTGCTCTGGCCACTGTCAAGAAACATTTGGACATTTTTCTTGCTGGGATCCTTTGGGCAGGGGGCTGGACCGGATGATCTTATGAGATCCCTTCCAGCCCTAATGTCTATGAAATCTATGAGAGAGGGAATGTGTTTTTGCTCACTTAAGGCAATTATCTAAAGCACTATTTGACAGTACAATTCAAGGAGAAAGGATGGGGGGGGGGGGGGGGGGGGGGGGGGGGGAAATCTTAGTCCCTACTAATATTTGTCTAGCAACAACAGAGCTGTGGCAGGCACCGATCTGCTCGCAGCTGACGTGGCCCAAGGTCAATCCTGGTGAAACAGCAGACAGTATTGATTCCCGCTATTAACACTGGCACACTCTTCCCAGCTACATTCAAATAATTCAGTTTTCCTAGTCAGGTAAAACTGAACCATGTTTTAACCATGGTTTGCAGCAATATTTCAGGAAAACATTTTTTTTTTCCTTTTGTCAATACTGGAGACCAAGCCCATTTTTAACAATAGTAAATATCCCATAAGTATCAATCATCTCCACACCAAGAGGATCCACCTACACGTCTGCTTCAAGGGAGGCAAAACAAATCAGCCTGGAGCAAAGGGACAAGACTTCCTCTTTCCTTTTCCAGGTGCGTTTCATATTTAAGCTCTCTCAAACACAGCAGTAGGGAAGCAGTTAGTAGGAAGCAAAGTGACAGCTCCTTAACACAAGGATCACTCAGGCCAAACCTGATTTCCAAGGTGTTTATCAAAGATCTGGAAGAAAGTACATATATTACGGTAGCAACTTTGTCAGAAGGTCAGCAAGGTGAAAACTAACTCAAACAACGGGTCGCTAATACAGAGAAAGCTCAACGAAACACACATTTTAATACGGTCAGCAAGAGGTCAGACACCTACAAACAGCAGCCACATTTACAAGGGGGCCGTGTCCTGGAAAGCGGGGACTCGGGACAGCCTCCAGGATAACCAGCTGAACACAAGGTACTGATCAGCAGGGATCCTGGTTTTCTCTGATTAAGGGAAAAAAAAAATTTTATTTTATATCTATATAGATATATAAATAAAATAAAAATTGTGAAGATATATATATTTATTTACATCTCCACAATTTTCAGATTAAAAAAGTAACCCAAAATCCACATGTGTGTGCAATTAAACCAAAACACTACTGGAGATAGAGATTCATTTTAAAAAAAATCACTCCAAAATGTGGATTTTGGGTTACTTTTTTTTTTTTTTTTTAAATCTGAAAAATTGGGGATTTTTTTTTGGTAAAAGTCAGAGAAATCCAGGATCCCTGCTGATGAGAGGCTGAGGCAAAAAAGGACTAATGGTCTCTTTGGATGGGAAAGAGAGAGAAGCTATTACTTCTGCACGCAGCGGCAATGAGATCAATACTGAACTACACACAACATTTTCTCTCTTCCCTGAAACACTGTGAAAAACCAAACAAGTTTTCAAGACGGGGGCAAGAACCATTCAAGGTCTTTCCCAGCAAAGTGGCTCTGCCAGACACGAGGGCCGCGGCTCCCAAACCCTGACAGACTGCGTGCCGCCAATTTAAAACTGATACAACCTTAAGGACCACCAGCAAATTGCTGTCATATAATTGTAACAAATCTGTTGTCATATAATTATAATAAATGTGTCAACTGGTAGCCGGGTCCTGTGAAGGGCCCAGGGTCGGAAAGGTCAACCCAGCGGTGGCTAATAGGATGTTCCTGAGGTCTTGGCCGTGTCCATCTGGTTTCTTACCAGCAAACCCCCCAAAAAAAACCAAACTGTGAGAGCCGACGTGCCCCCAAGTCCGAACAGGAGAGGACCATGGGCCTTGCGGACGGGGCTGGTTGGGGCACACGTGGGCTTTCCTGCCCGTTGACCCGGCAACGCAACGCAACGCGCGCACAGCGCCACACACCACACCAACTAGGCCCAGTCCCCGCTGGAGCGCGGGGCCGCAGTGACGTCACTGCCGTGACATCATCACCCCCGCCGTGACATCGCGGCCCCCCCAGGCGCCGGGCGGGGGCCGAGCGCGGGGCCGGGACCAGCCCCAAGGCCCTGCAGGGGGGGAGCGCGGCCCGGCACCCGGGCCGGGCCGGGCCGGGCCGGGCCGGGGCGGGGTGAGGTGAGGTGAAGTGAGGTGAGGTGAGGGGCCAGGCCGGGGCCGAGGCGAGGCGGGGCGGGGTCCGCACTCACTCGGGCAGGTAGGTGGAGGAGAAGCTGCTCCAGCGGTGCAGGGCGTAGGACAGCACCCGGCCCGCCGCCCCGCACCCGGCCCCCGCCGCCGCCGCCGCCATCTTGTCCGCGCCGCAGCGCCGGGGGGAGGGGACGGGAGGGGGAGGGGGCTCTTAAAGGGGCCGCGGCCGGGGAGTCTCTCTCACACACACACGAGAGACACGGCTACAGACACACACGGGGATAGGACAAGTTGACAGACACACCACAGACAGACACAACAGTCACACACACGCAGAGGACAGTCAGACACACACACACACACACAGGACAGGACAGTTAGACACACACAGACACGACAGTCAGACACCCCCCACACCCCCACAGACAGACACAACAGTCAGACACGCACGCAGACAGGACAGTCTCACACACACACACACACACCAGTCAGACACACCCCACAGACAGGCACACACACACACAGAGGACAGTCAGACAGACGCACACCTCCAGTCGCACACACACACAGAGGACAGTCGCACACACACACCAGTCAGACACACCCCACAGACACACACACCCCACAGACACACACACACACACACAGAAGACAGTCACACACCAGTCAGACACACCCCACAGACACACAAAAAGAGGACAGTCAGACACACACACACACACACACCAGTCAGACACCCCCCCCCCACACACACACACAGAGGACAGTCACACACCAGTCAGACACACCCCACAGACACACACACCCCACAGACACACACACACACACAGAGGACAGTCACACACCAGTCAGACACACCCCACAGACTCACAAAAAGAGCACAGTCAGACACACACACACACACCAGTCAGACACCCCCCCCCCACACACACACACACAGAGGACAGTCACACACCAGTCAGACACACCCCACAGACACACAGAAAGAGGACAGTCAGACACACACACACACACCAGTCAGACACACACACACACAGGACAGTCAGACACACACACCCACCACAGACGCAGACACTCACCACAAACAAACACACAAGCACACACACATGCACAGAGGACAGGACCTTCGGATGGACACCCAACACACGCCGCACACACCCAGGCAGGCGGGACCGTGCGAGGGACAGACCCTCCCGACCCCCCACACACGCAGGCGGATGGGGCAGTTGCCCCCCCCCGCCCCCCCGGGCTCTGCCAGCGCCTGGTTTCGGGTGCGATCCCCATCACTGGGCAGCACCGGGGCTCCCGAGGCATCTAGTCCAGCCCCAAATCGGAGGCAGGTTCGGAGGCCTCCAGCCCGGCCTGCTCGGGTCCCTTGCGTGGGGCCAGGTCAGCGCCAGGAGGGGGCTGCTCCGGAGGCCCAGGCCACGGCAGCCCCGTGCGACAGAGCTGCACACGCACGGCCTTTCCCCAGACGCGATGCAGCGCACCATGTGCCCTCGTGACACCTCCGGGGAAACCGGACAGATGCCAGGCCCCCGAGCAAAGTCCTACAAGAGAAACAGACGGGATGGAGACACACAGACACCGACGGGAGCGCCCTGTTCACAGCCCGCACCATGCCGGCGCTCCAGGGAAATGGACACAACACCCTCCAAAGGCACACGACGGGCAGCTGGACACAACGGTTCGATCCAGGCCCGATTCCTTCAAGATTTGCATCAAAACAGTTGTCTGTTTTTGTCCTCAGCTGCTTTTCTTCTGTTCATTGTTTGTCCGCTGCTACTTAATACAGTGATTCTCAACCAGGCTGTTGGGCAGGATCCTTTTGCAGTCACATAGCTGGTCCAATAAAAGATACCACCCACAAAGGTCCTCACTTCTCACACAACTGAGCTATGCTCCTCGCTAGACATGGACACTTCATTGTGGCATCCGGGTGGTGCCAGGACAAGGATGGAGCGGAAATCCTGTCTGCCTTGGAGAGCCTGACAGGGACAGCCTGGCTCAGACCTGGTCTGGCCCCTGCTCTGTGGTCTGATTGCATGTCAGCCGAAAGCTCAGCTGACCTGCCCAGCCCAGGGCAGGAAGGAGCAGATGAACAAGTAAAACCATTGAAAGAGCCTTCCCCATCCCCAGGATCGCTCCTCCTCCTCCTCGTCCACTGCTGATTCACAGCTGCTATGGAGCATGGTGCCCTTTCTCTCGCTTTTCGGACGTGCGGGATGGAAAGACTAGCCAGACCATCCTGTTCATCTGTCATTAGCCTGTGCATCATTCTCCCCCATGCTGCAGCTTGAAACCAGCTGTTTTCACTCTTTGGGCGTGTATTTGTACAGCGCCTAGCACCTGGGAGCCCTGGCTCGTGATTGTGGCTTTTCGACACAGCAGTAATAAAAGTAAATAATTACATTTTTACGAGTTGCACACAAGGGACCTCCCACCACTTCCCTTGGGAGTCTACGGAGTGATTTACTCCTGTTGCTAGTAATGCAGATAAATCTTTGCCTTTTTGGGCTGAGAGCATCGGCTTATTTTCTGGACGGAGATAATAGCTCCGTTCGATCATCTCACAAGGCAGCATCGGTAGTGGAGACAAAGTTGAAAGAGTGATCGTAAGGATTTACAGCCAGATGCATTTCCCTGGCAGGGTGATATTCAGCCTGCTCTTTCCCTGTCCTGATCGCAGCCCTTCCTCTGCTCACTTATATCAAATTCTGTCTTTCCACTCCTGTTTTCACCAGCCTTGCTCAGGTCAGTGCATGTTTTCCTCTAGGTTTATTTGTCTTTTTCTCTGCTTTTCTTTCATTCTCTCCAGTTTTCGGTATCTTTCTGGAAACACGCTGCCCTGCATTGAGTGCATTGTGTCGGGTACAATCACACCACACAGCCTTTCACAAAAGATTTTTTTTGCTTCCCTTCTCTTTAATGCAATGTCCATTCATAAGCAGTCACGGTGGCACGGCCTGTTTTGCTTATGACCCTGCCGTCCCGACATTGTCCATCCTGACCATATGTTCCACCATTACTGCCCCCAGCTTTCCCATGTCCATCTGCATTTCAAAGATGTGCCCTCCCCAAACATTAGTTTACCTTTTTCCAAGCCAAGTATAACCTTATAATCCTTACTATCTGATCGACTGTACATGTTTCTAAAACATCTTTTGAGCTGTTACTCTGCCCTGCCCACCCTCTGCATTTGCTCTCTATTTAATGTCATCTGCAACTTTTCTAAAAAGTGCACAGAATTAGGTGTGCAGAATATCTCCTGGGATTAACAAAAATCCCCATACTCTGTAGGTATCTGTGTGGCTTCATGACTGCAGTGTCCAAGGATTTCACAATCGGGAGTGTGCTTTATCCTTATGAAAGCCTGTTTTGCAAGTTTGCCAAGTCTCTCGAGCCCCAGTCCAAAGTCTCTCCACTAGATCATCCAGTCTCCTTAAGCTGCAATGTATTCCAAGTGGATGCAACAGCTAGGAGCATAGAGGGGAGGGTAGATGAGGCACCGGAGGAGATAGAGGGCGAGAAAATGCCGGGTTTTCTGAAAGCGATCCTGTGTGGGCAGCAGCATGTCAAGGTCATCTGAGTACAATAGCTGCTTACCTCAGACTCATCTCATAATGGTTTTGGGATGAACTGAATAAGACTGATACATAATTAGATCATTTGGAACAGATAGAGGGCTTAATTCCTGCCTTTTTCTTCTTTGAAGGCATCCATTTGCATGTCATCTGTTCTTATCTTGAAGCCGATGAGCATGGATTTAATGATGTCATACATTTTGCCTCCTATTCCAGTTTAGACTCATTAAAAGTTATAGCCCAGGATCTCAGAACGAGCATAAAACTGCTAAAAACGGGGGTGTCAGACTCATCTTGTGTCTTGAGCCAGACGTGGCTTATAGGGCACTCCTTGTGCCAGGTCCAGCCCAGGGCATGAGGAAGCAGCAGCAGCTCCGGCTGCAACCAGGAGCTTGCAGCAGCATGACAGTAGCTCCATCTCCAACCCAGGGCATGTGGCAGCAGCTTCAGCCCCACTGCATGCCCTGTGTCAGAGCCAGAGCTGCCACCGTCATGCGCTTCATGCAATGGCAGCAGCTCCAAAATGGGGCAAGTGGCAGGAGCCGGCAGCCAGGGAGACAGGGCCACTTCAATGACAATAAGCAAGGCAGCTGTAGGGCAATCAAAACTGTCAGCCCTCACTAGCCCTCCTGCCGCTGATCACCTTGTCTACCAAGGCCAGAGGACCCTGGAATCTAAGCCAGGCCCCCTGCCCAGAGCCCCCAACTTCCAGTGGTCTGTCGGTGGACAAGACAGAGTGGCCCCATGACCTGGGTCTGCCCTGTGGGATATATGTTTGGCACCCCTGATTTTAAATAACCCCGCTGGTGTCTGCTTGGTGAATCAGGCCTGTTAAATGGGGAGAAATTTTGCATTGTGGACTTGAAGGTGTCAAGAAACACCTTGTGCCTGACCGGCAGGTCTTGCTCCTGCATCAAGGTCAGACAGATTGCCCAATTTGGGGTTAGGAAAAAGAATTGGGGTCAGGTTTAGAAGATGCTTCTGGAGGGCTTTTTTTTTACCTTCCTCTAATACAGGGACCTCAGGAAAAAAATTCCCTGCTCTTGTAGAGACCCAAAGTAATGCTGTTTGTGTCCTCTGCTCTTTGCCTTTGGCACGCTGTAGCAGAGCTTTTAAAGTCTTTGGCTTTTAGGGAGTACTTTGGGGCACCTGGCATGCAGGAGAGACTGACCTAGATGTTCTCGGTGATCCAACCCTAATGTCTATTATACAGCTGGCATGTACACGTTCATTAATGTGCTTTTGCTAATGTACATTAAATTTAGTACCTCCATTGTGAGGTACTAGAACAGGGGCAGGCAAAATGCGGCCCACGGGCAGGTGCAGCCCACCAGGCTATTCTATCCAGCCTGTGGGGCCCCTAAAAAATTTAGAAAATTAATATTCATCTGTCCCTGGCTGCCTGTCATGCACCCCTAGATGGCTTGCCCAAACTCAGTAAGCGGCCCTCTGCATGAAATAACTGCCCACCCCTGTACTAGAAAAAGGATGCATTAGCCTATTTTAACATGCATTAAAAGGGTACGGGGGGGGGGGGGGGTTGTGACACTTTAATGCACATTAAAATAGGCTAATGGGCATTCAAGCATTTGCATACAGGTGCCCAGTAGCCTGCAGTTGTAGGGGACTTGACTCACTGACCCAGGTGGTCCTTTCTGGTTCTGCCTTCCTGTGCTCCTAAATCCTCAACTGATATATAACAGGATAGATAGATAGATCTATTTATCTATCTATTTATATATATATATCAGTGGAAATGTTTCCTCGGTCCATTTACATCAGCTAAGCTATGGCCATTTTATCTCTTAATATTTTGCAGTCAGTATCAATATCTTGCAGTATTCTTCTTTCCTTTTTTTCTTCCTTTCTGAGGTCACTGCCTAGAGAGATCTGTTGGACTGGCATGAGTAGTTAGGGGGCCTGGGGTCACGTGGGTGCTAAGGCACATGTTTGACAACCCAGAGGTTGCACATTTGAAGGCCACAGCAGAAATGCTCATGGCACAGCCCTGTCAGGTTCCAACAAATCGGTGAATACCGCTAAATGCCTCGTCACAAGGACATGAGAAAGGAAATGCACAAGTAGTTGATGAATATTTGTGGTGGGAGTGATTCTGCATCCCTCTCTTATTCCACTTTTCATTCTTTGAAGGCATCTGTTTGCATGTGGTTTATTTTTATCCTGCAGCCCATTGATTGGTGCATAGATTTAATTGTATCATGTGTTTCACCAACAATTCCATTTGGCATCCGTTAAAAGCTGAGCCTAGGGTGCTAGTGAGTCACAAGCTTTTTTAAAAGTCCATAAAACAGGCAAATACCTCTCTTTCTTCAGCTTATGGTGTTTGTCTTCCTGTTTGTCGAAAGCAGCTGTGGCACAAAGGTATGCTCAGCAGTCTACATGCGGGAAGGGATCCAACCTGTCTCTCCTGCATTGCGTAGGTAGCACAGTACTTTGCCACTGATGCTACAGAGTTATTTATTCCTGTTGCTAGTAACACAGATACATCTTTGCCTTTTTGGGTCGAGAGCATCCTCTTATTTTCTGGACTGAGGTAATAACTCCATTCAGTCATCTCACAAGACAGCATGGGTAGTGGAGAAAAAGTGAAAAGAGTGATCGTAAGGATTTTCAGATGCCCACCATGCTGGTTTTCATCATTTTAGTTGACATATTACTTGGGCTCCAGAATTTGTAAGTATTGAGTAGTTATAGGAGGGTCTAGTAAGTTGGACCATCTTTAAAGGATTTTTCTGGCAGGGGTGGGTTAGCAGTTTGTTTCTCCTGGGGACATAGAGGAGGAGACAGTGGAAAAATGGCTCAGGCCAGGGCCAGTGAGATGCAGTGAGATAAATAGGGAAGAGAATGGACCTTGAACCTCATAAATTAAATTCCAGAGACATTAGTAAGGGAAAAAAAGATGATATCCTAGAAGGGGGAAGAGCAAAAGAAAAAGAGGGTTCCTGAGAGTAGCAGATCAGAGGAACGTGCCTATCCAGGCATGGCACCGAGGTGCTTGACTAGATTAAGTTAACAGAAGGAATTTAGTTCTTTTAAATTTTATTTTGGGAAAACGAGTCAGAGTGGAGCAACAAAAGGACAAATTCTGTAGAGAAACAAGTCACTCAGAGTCTTTGAAGGCTGAAGAAGATCAGCAAAGTTTTTCAAAAGTCACTTGTGACTATCAAGGGGCCTGGGCTATAAAGGCTTAGCATTTTCATGGTCTCAAAGCAAAAGATCTCTTCATTTCCAAGCCAACAGGTGCACATTATCTACAAATTCAGTCCATAATTCTCTTATCATTTGCCGTAAGTTTGTGGGCTTCCTGGATCTACGATTTATCTATTCTGAATTCCTGACTGCTTATTTTTTTCAAATTACCCAACAAGTTTACTGAAATCTTGCTAATAATATATTACCAAACCCTCAATAAGAGACGCTACCTCATATTTGGAGTCTTGCTAGAAACAAGTCTGAAAGAGAACCTCTTACTGATGCCAAATAAAACCCGAGAGCTCTGAATATGAAATCTGTGGAGTGAAATAGGAGAACCCATGCACCAGCCCTGCTTGCAAGGAGAGAGCATCACAACATATCTCATGAAGCAGTGCATGGCCGCTACAATTTAAACATTACAATTAGCCTTTAGAGCTGCAGAGCACAAAAAAGGATCTACTTTGCTCCGTAGCCTGTTACCAGCTGGACCAAGTCCTCAGTGGGCAAAATGCCATAACTTGCTCATTAAGCAAACTTACTTTGATATTTATTGAATCTAGGGCTGGTAAAATGGGCTATGCTGACAGCACTGGAAAATCTGTATTCATCAACAGTACAGAAGGCTCTTGAGATTCATAGAGGAGGTAGCACAGTCCTAAACTTGCTGATTTTTGATGCTGACCCTCCCTGGCAATAAAGCAGTTAGATTAGATTTGCAGCATGCTTTGTGTTTAGTGAGAATTATTCAGATAATATTGCATTTGCAACCTTTTATGTCTTTTACGTTGATGGGAAGGGGTTGGGTGAATGTGTTGGAATAGGGCAGCATTCCTTTAAATAGTTTATAAGTTGTCTAGCTGAAATCCACTGTGTTGTGTGTTTGAGAAGCCACCAAAACCCAACCGCAGTAATAGTAGCTATATATAGCTAGGCCTATGCAGCGTCTATTTAGTAAACACGCTTATTGGCATCCCACTGTGCCTGTTGTGTGAATTAAGAGATCCCCTCTCCGAATGGGAGGCCAGCAGGCTGTCTCCATCAGTGGCTAGTACTGGATATTTGAAGGGACGGTGCAAGAAACCCCAAAGAGGACAACCGTGGAGCAACCTCTTAATAGGAGAGGTTTCTTCCCAACTCTTATCACTCGGTAGCTTGCTTATTCCCTGAAAGCAATTCCTGCTGGTACCCCCAACTTGTGCACTTGTTGGCAGCAGTAAGTGGAAAGCTCCAGGGCGTCCGGCATCCCCAAATGGAAGATGTGGATGCTTCAGAAAGTAGGAAGGCCACTTTCTCCGTGTCTCAGAGCTGGCAAAAGGGCCAGAATAACAGCAGGAGATGTCCCGTCTGCCAAGGAGACGAGCACACAGCACTAACCACAGAATCCTGCTTTCCTTAATCTGCCTGAAAGCTGCGGCAAGCCAGGGGAACTTGACAATTGTTTGTGTCTGCCCTGAAACAAACTTTTTGGCCTGTGACATAAACACTCATCTGGCGTGCATGGTTTGAGTTTCCTCATATAAAACCTGCGTGGGCGTCTGGATGTGTAACGTAGACACAGTTCAGGATGCAAACAAGCTACATTCAAGAGCTAAGCAACGATGGAAAGGAAAAAAAAAGGGAATACAAGCAACCACATGGCCTGGAGCTGTACCATCTTGGGTGGGGATCCAGCCGGATCTCATTTATTCTCAAGAGCCACAGTGCTGGTCAGCTGTTAGATGGGAGACCTTTAAAGAAAACCAAGCGGAAATGGTCACGGTGATTCAGATTCTTCCCCACGAGGCAGGACACAAGCCAGAACGTGAGGCAGAGCTGTAATGTCAAGAGATGTCCTTCTTTAGACAGAAGCAAAACTTAAGTTGCTCAGTGTTTTGCAGCTGGCAAAGCCCAAGTTCCTCTTCGCTCTTCAGAAAAGTAGGGGCGTGGTTTCTTGAGCGTTGTTGGTTTCTTGAATATTGTTATTTTTGTTTCTTTTGGGTCATTATATTTCACATAACACAATTCTCTCTACCTCCTTGGCTCACCTTAAACTTAAAACTAGGGCACTCCCTTAGGAAATGGAGTGGAAGTTCAGATAGGGGGAGCAAATTGATATGGCTACAATGGACAAATCCAGGAAATGGGCTTTCAAGAGGCCTTGGTACCTGGGGCCTTTAACCCCCTGTAACTGGAGAGAAAAATGCAGCAGAGCCAAATGGATGCAGGAGGGTGCAGAGGGCAGCCTATGGGGTCAGTGAGACCCCTCATGGCCAAGGAGAGGACAAGAGGCCATGTGCCTGGGGTATAAACCTCGCTCCTGGGATGGAGAGGGCATTTTGGCCCTGGTCTCGAAGATAGAAACAGTCCTGTGAAGAGTCCCATGGAGATTAGTAGTTTATATATTGAAGTTTGCATGGCTGAGAGGCATGTCAGTGGCCAATAGTCTGGGCCACTGTGGGTGCCCAGGGAAGGCATTGTAGATGGGAAGCTTAAGACTGCTTAGGGCTGCAGACCCCAAGAGGGATTGGTCACCGGCAGGGACTGCAGGCCTCAAGAGAGAGAGAAAGAGACAGATAACTGGGGCTAGAGGGAGAGCCCCACTCCGAATCAGAGCTAAAAGACTGGGCCAGACTGGGTGCCCATGTTCAGGTGTGAGAAGTGAAGCACCTCAAGGCTTGCTCTGGTATTCAGAGGGCAGCCTCCCAAGTTTATCTTTATTTCCAGGACAGTTTCGCAGGCAAGGACAGGGAACTACCCTGGAAGTGAGAGCCTGCCAAATGCCTATTATTTGAAAGCATGCAAGGGTGTTTCAGAAAGTAACGGCAATTTCAAAATAAAGCCATTTTGTGTGCAGTGGTGATTTGCTGGATGAAATCACAGTTATAAACAATGGGTACATTTGACACTGCTGCCATCAGTGTTCCCCGCTGCTGTGTAACTTTCCAATTCGTCACAGACATTGAGCGTGGGTAGCCATTTGGCCATTAGTTTCTGAAACACCCTTGTATTTAAAATATTCATGGCAATTCACAGCCCCTATTCACAAATCTGCAAACACAAAGCAGCGGGACATGGAGGAAATGCTCTCACAAGGTCCCTTCCAGGCCTAAACTTCTGTGAATCTGTGAAAGTGAAGTGGATTCTGTCTTTTAGGGTATTCAAGTGGCCATAAACTACCCTGACAAAATGAAAATGCTGTGCTTGAAAATAGGTATTTCCAATTGTACTAACAAAAAGGACCAAAGTAATCGGTGTTGTCTGTTCTCCTTGCACTCTACGCACACAACTGTGGGGGCTGCTCACAGAAACTGAACCTGCACAACACGCACGCAGTAGGTTTCTCATCCTTTGCAATAAATTGCTTGAAATGCTTTTCCTTTTAAACACAAAGTACATGCGTATGTTGCGATTATTTATTGTGAATTACCCAAAGAGGACGTTCTGTCCTATATCTCAGATGTAAAACATGAGAGGTAATTCAATGGTTGCTATAGTGCCATAATTACACATTTGTATGGAACACTTAGTCATTTCATGGCAAGAGTGCTTGAGAAAACTGGACCTACCGCCATCATTTTATTTTAAAGAATTTACTATTACACACTTTTTTGGTAAATCAAAATGAGTTCATCTGAGAACATCTTCCTCTCTTTCAGGCACTGCTTTGACTTCATCAAAATGCATGGTTTCATTGGAGTCCTGACCACCAGGTTTGGGAGGGAATTTCATAGCTCAGATGTCTGGTTTCTGGTCCGTCCTAGAGGGTTTTGAACCTTGGAGACTTCAAAACGTAAGTTGATGTCCTCTCAAGTGGAAAGTGCACGATGCTGGGACTCTTAACCCTGGCAGTGACACTCTCGCCCTGGATAGCTTTGGACATGCTGTTTATGGCATGTCCGTACCACTCCTCGGATGCTCCCTGTTGGATACACAGAAATGAGGCAGTACAGCCAACCTGAGGGTGCCCTGCACCACAGCTCTCCAAAACGCTGTCTGAGAGCAGCGATGCAGTGGGGCCATGAGAAAGGCTTCACTGCTTTATTTTGGGGGTTGCACATGAAGGATTGTGTGTGAGCGGCAGGGGTGGCCTTCTCAATGGTGCTCTCAGGATCATTGCAGAAGCAGTATAGACACACACCCTTAGTGCTAGAGGCAAAGGAGGACCGAGGTGCTGCCAAATTAGATGCTACCACTATCTCCTGTTGAGCTCCTGGGCTCCAGAGTGGAATCCAAACCCCAGAGTTAGGTGCCAGGCTCCTCATACAGTCCTGGGCAGAGGTAGGTACCTCAGCAGGAAGGTCCCAAAGTCCCATGCACTGGGTGGGGACCTGCCTAGAAATACCCAGTAGGAAACTTTAGGTACAGGGGGTGTCTGAGTTCCCACCTCTCTCTGAAATAGAGGCACCCTCTGATTGGGATCCTAAGCTGGGAACCCCTTCCTAAGCGAAGGCACAAGTATTCACTGAAAGAACAAAGGAGGCCTCAACCTTTTTAAGACATGGCTGCCAGAGAAAGAGGTGACGCCTGCCTTTTATATACGAGCTCAATGGTTAAAGCTCTTGGCTCTTAACCACGGGATGTGGGAGACCTGGGTTTAAGCCATCCTCATCCTGAAGGGATTGAAACCACATCTGCCACTACACAGGAGAATGCCATGGCCACCAGGTTACAGGCTGGGGAGGGAGGCACTCTTCACCTCCTCCTGTTGAAGCTAGGGTTAAATGCAAGCCACAAATGCAAGACTCATGGGGCCAGAAAGAGAGAGAACAAGAAGAAGGACCCTGTAGCCTAATGGTTAAGACATGCAGCTGAGAGCTGGGAGATTGGTGCCTCTGGCCATGCTCTCAAGGTTATTGCTGGGGGAGTTTCTTTAGCTAGTGGCCGCTTAATGTAATGCATCAACAGATGACAAAAGAATCGAACCATTTGATCTCCAGCTTTTTCCACCACAGATTTCTATATAAAGTTGGTAGTGTAAGAGTTATGCTGTAGCTGTGATGACATTAGTTGAAATAAAATGACAGCTCTTTAACCCTGGTCAGCAGCCAGTCTAGGAGTAAAGTCCTCATAGACGGACAAATGGATGATCTCCTTTGCTCCGACAGCTCCTGCAGCCAAGCTGGTTCCAGATGTACCGGCACCTGCCTTCCCTTTGGACCAAACCAGCAAGGCTGAGTGGGGACACCGGTGTGTGGGCAGCTCGGTGTCTCCATATACACTGCCCAAGCTTTTGCGCCCTGGAAAGGTCACTCCAGCTTCACATTCAGCGAGCTGATGTCTCAGCCGGAGTAATTATATTGTCTCGCGGGACAGACAGATGCCTACAAATGCTGTCATCAGGTTAGGTGTGCTGGAAGCATACTTACTGGATGGAGGTGTGTAAGGGGCTTGTGCACTGCTTAATGGGTCTGGGCAGGAGATGAAAGCCAAATTTTTAAGCCAGGGACAGTTCTGGGCATCCTCCCAACAAAACTGCAGGTGTCCCAAGGATCTTCCCATCAAAAAGGATAGTGCCTTGTGTGTTCAGGCAGCCACTGAGCAGAGCTGTTTTGGATCACAGTTGTGGCACAGATTTAGATTTTCTTTGGATCTGCCCCATCCCTTCTTTTCGTCCCTGAGTTAACCCATGTAAAAAACGGTAAAAGGTAAAAACAGAGGTAAATAATTAGCCACCCACTTGACAGGGAGGGAGGGAGGGAGGAGAATTTAGGGTGAGTTGGGCAATGCTTCAAAGGGTCAGTGCTACGTCCCATGACAATTATTGGGTGGGCCAACGTGGATCTCAGGAAGTGAGGACCTTTCTGGGTTTTATGAGAAGAGCTCCTACATGAGCCTGCTTGAATTATTGGCATCTGGTCTGATTTTTTCAGCTGTTCGGGTCATCCCTCTGGTGATGGTACTCATCCTCTTGGTTGCTGGCAGCTGATCATCAGGTTTTTTGACCGTCTGTAAGTCACTGAAAGAGGGTGAAGACTCGTTAGCGGCTACCAAACATTGAATTGTTAATACTACAAGTCATGGGATGGAATTTGGAAAGAGACAATTAAACTGAATATCAGGGAAATTGTTCCTAATAACGAAATCTGACAGACTCTTTAGGCCTGGGATCATATATGTGTCTATATAATAGTCAGCACAGTGGGATAATAATTCTAATTGATGCCTCTATGCACTACTGTCCCAAATATTAAGCAGTAGTAGACTGAAATCATTTTAAATGCCCCAAGCAATGGGACTTCCACCAACTTCCTGTCGAGATGCTGTTGGATCCAGACAACACGCTTGCAAATACAGTGAAGACTAATTCAACTCTAATCCAACAAGGAATGAAGCAGACTTGACATGAAAGGAATTTTTACCTCTCTGATTTCTCTGATGCTGCATGTGGATGGACTTCTAATTATTCTGTCTCCTGATCATAACAGATGAGATCTCAGTCATGCTTCTTTGAAGTTGAATAACTCAGAGCTATTGTGTTTAAGAGCGTGCTTTTTCAACTCTCACTTTCTTTCTCTTGTGCTCCTGTCTGCTCAAATGGAAAGGAGCGCCCTGGAGCCTTCCCACTTGAATCTGAAAACTAATGGTCAATCAGTGCTTCCCCCGTTACCCTAAGAAACTCTCACTGTACTCGCCAAGCCTAGCCCTGCATCTCTGCCACTCTCATTGATGGTGAGGAGGAACTTTTTTTCCCTGCTGGGGCTGTTTGACAACTGACCTCACACTCCTGATGTCTTTTATTTCTGTCCTGGTGACAGGCGTCATGATTGTAGATCCACACACTATTTCAGTGTGTCAGAGGATGACTCTTCCCACCTGTGTCACAAGATCCTTCCTATTTCCTATTCAAGTGGGAGTTCAAGCAGGGAGGTCACAACAGCTGCCTTTCCTGGCACTGGCCCGCTGCGTCCCAGCAGCTGACTCCTCTTCCTCCGTCGAGTGCCCATCACTTTCCCCGGCCTGCGCCCTGCATGCATGTGCACGGGGCTGGCTCCAACAGAGAGCCCAGGCTGACCTCCACAAGCACAGTATCTTACAGATACTCACTGCGCTTCTCTGCAACAACCTCCTGAATGGCTGCACCGGGAAAGTGATGTCCGTGCCTTGGACATGTGAGCACTGAGGTTTCTGGGGAGAAGCATCTGTTGGATCTGCCTACACACCTTGCCTTTGCTGTCCTCCAGTGTCCCCTGAGGACTGTAGACAAGGGGGAGCAGCCCTAGCTGCCCTTTTGTTCCTTCCATTAAGCACAGCGTCTATTATTAAACTGAAGTACCAGACGGAGGAAGGCACCTGAATAGTGCAGATTCATGCAGGCAATCATCTTGAAGGACCGTTGCACCTAAGGTAAGTAAAAGGGTCAGGTCCTATTCTGCCTCTTAGGCACGTAAGTGGACGTAGGCGCTATTGTTATCCTGTTCCACCCACTGCTTGAGTCCCTGAACAAAACAATGCATCTCCTTCCGTCAGGCACTATCCTCATTGGAGGGGGATTTGGTGGCAGCTTACAAATATATCAGGGGACAGCATCAGGGGCTAGGCAAACAACTATTCACCAAAGCGCCCCAGGGGAAAACCAGGAGCAATGGTCATAAACTCCTAGAAGGAGGTTTCAGGCTGGATAAAAGGAAAAAAAACTTCTTCACAGTTCTTGTGAGCAGACTCTGAAATAGACTCCAAACCGGGGCGGTGCAGGCACCTACCTTGGAGATCTCCAAAAGGAGACTGGACACACACCTTGCAGGGGTTATTTCACCCCAGCGGTCTTTCCCGCCCAGAGCAGGGGGTCTGGATGCGATGATCTCATGAGGTCCCTTCCGGCCGTAAACTTCTGTGAATCTGTGAATCTCAGCTTTAAGACTAAGTCACAAAGAGCAGCGAGGAGAAAGAGGACCTGACCACACATATT
Organism: Alligator mississippiensis; assembly: GCF_030867095.1. Lineage (NCBI taxonomy): Eukaryota > Metazoa > Chordata > Crocodylia > Alligatoridae > Alligator > Alligator mississippiensis. Next base: position 9,013,450 of record NC_081827.1, read on the forward strand.
TCACATTAATGGATTTTCAGGGACTTGAGTAGGATGAGGTAGGACTTCACAAGTGCACCCTAGGTCACTTAGGCATCTAATCAGAGGAATAGGATCTGGCATTGACTGCCCAAATGGATTCCCACAGCTGGTGACCGGCAAGCGGGACCTCTGCCCTCCATCAGATCTAAGGCACTTGGTTCAGAGGAAGAAGCCCTGCTAGCTCACATACATGGACGTCAGTAAAAGCATTGACACTGTACCAGGGGAAGCTGCCAACCTTTCTCATATTTTGAGTTGTCTGTAGAGGAGGATGATGTCTGATCTCCAGAGGCAGCAAAATGCCTTTGCCATAAACCAAGTATGAAAATAAAAAAGGGCAATGCACAGTGTCAGCGCTTTTCCTGCTGGGGGTTTCAGTCAAATGAAAACGGTCTCAACTCTGCTGCTTAGTTATAGTATTTCCAGGTAGACAGGTTAATGCCTGCTCTTATTTCATAGCTGTGAATCCTCAGTAAACTGAAATCTGATCTCTTCTGGTGTCCTATAAAACTGCTTCATTTCCTGCCTGCTTCTGTTTTATGGTAAGGAGGTAAAAGCGTTGGCAGGATTTGTAGGAAACACAGAACGGGGGGAAGGACGTTCTCATTTATCAAGCTGACTCAGGCAGGCAGACTATCCACTGTGCTTCGGCCCCACGTAAGCGCTTCAAAGAAGGCACAAGAGGTGATGGCCCTTGTTCTGGCTCAGTGCACAGAGGTGAATTTTGTCCACAGTGAAGTCAGGATAAAGTTTCCATCACTTGTTTTCTCCCAGAACTGGCATCCTTAACCATAAGCACTGAGTATGTGCCTGCCCTCCTCCGGAAAGAGGGTAGGGTGACCACCAGTCACTAATTGGGCGGGACAGTCCTGAAATGGGAACATCAAGTCCTGGTCCTGGGCTGCATGACTCTGGGACAGCATTTGTCCCGGATTCCCAGTATCGTGCAGGGATCCAGGTTTTTCATTCACCGCTGAAAAATGCAGGAAATAGCGGGTTTCCCTTTGCACGCTGGCAGAGTTCCAGCCTGCAAGAGGCTGCGGGGATAGGATGCAGGGGGTGCCACGTGCATGTGTGCACGCATGTGCACGTGGCCAGGAATACAGCCCCAGGCAGCAGTGGAGAGCAGTTCCCCCAGCTGCCTGGAGGTTAGTTTATGGGGAGAGGGGGCAGACTAAGGCCCCCACAATGAAGAAGGGAGTAAGGCAGAGGCTTGGCCTGAGGGTGATGTCCAGCCAGGGCAGTGTACGGGGCCTGTGACCAGGGCAGGGAGAAGGACAGAGCCACAGGCAGCTCGTCCATGAGGGCAAGGGAGGCCAGCTCCCTGCTGCTGCATGCACTCCTGGGGAGGGGTGAATGGGGGGGCACATGCCTCCCGAGTTGTGCATGGGACAGGAGAAGATGCAAGGTGATGGGGCACCCCCTGCCCACCTGGCAGCAGTGGGGGTGATAGTGTAGAGTTGTGCCCCTCACTGCTGCTGGGTGGGCAGGGGGCACCTCATCATGGTGGCACGGCCGGTGCAGGGGGAGGGCAGCAGGGCAGGGAGCCCCAAGTCCGCAGTGGGCAGCCTGTGTTTACCCCCACCCTGCCACGTGCTCTGCTCCGGCTATGCCACTGGTGGTGGGGGGGCATCAGCTTAGCCTCCTCCCAGCAAAAATAAAATTCAGCACCTATGTCCTCAACTACAAACGACTATCAAATGGCATTTTCCAACTGATTAGTGATGAATTAACGAGGCAAGCTGGCACTGAGCTTGCTCTCACCCCCCTTTATATCCATATTGTTTTCCTGGCAGAGTGGGTTTTTTAAGCATGATGGCATTTGGTTATTGTGTTGAATATGAAATAAAGTGAATTGGGGCAAACTCAGAACCAGATGCGTGTCCTTCAAAGCTTCTACCTAGCTTGAGTCATCATTCAGCCAGACCCTGATCCAGCAAAGTACTTGTTTTAAGCACGGGCATAGTTGCGTTGACTTCTAATAACTTTAAGCGCATGCTTTGCTAAATCAGGGGTTGAGGGAAATGGATCCATGAGCAAGCATGGAAACAGCAGCTTTCCTCTATTTAGACAGGATACAAGAATCCATAGTTAGGAATATTAGGACTATAAGTGAAGAAACAAATACAACAGGTCTCCATCCTTATAAAGGATATAACTATCTTGTACAAGTTTCCCTTAACGAGCACACAGACTGATCATAAGAAAATAAATGATCGAATCAGAGCCATCAAAGAGGTAGGTAGTTGTTAGTACCAGAAGTGTTTCCTACTCACTGAAACTAAAGTCACACTGCAGAACTAATTATGAATAACGATTTAAATAGTTTTTCATTTGACAAACAACAGTGCCATTTTGCCTATTTAACAGCAGCAATTTAACACACGCATTTCTAAAGGTTTTGGTTGAGCTAATTCCTTTCACTCTGAGCAAATTTTAAGTATCTTTAGCATGCAGTTGTGGATTTCATTGAAGCTCTTGAAGACAGTTGGGTACAAAGGTATGCTACTATACCTAAGGTCAGTGGTCCTCAAGCTTTTTGGACTCAAGGCACCCCTCCATACCTTTTGCAAACTCAGCACCAATTACAAAAATGAATGTATATATATCAGGGCTTGCCTCCTTGCAGAGAGGCCAGGCAGTGGGAGTGGGAGAACAGCCAGGCGGGAACAAGCCTGAGCCTGTACTTACCTGCTTAGCTTATCTGCTTATCTCCTCACACTTTGAAGCACCCTTTAAAGGATCTGGCAACACCCTGGGTGCTGCAGCACCCTGACTGAGAATCGCTGTCAAAAGTATGGGCATATGCAAGATTTTGTACAGCAGGAGCAGTGACCAGTGCTTCAGGGGTGGCTGCGCTCCCACTCCCATCTCCTCCCCATCATTGAGATAGGTGCACCATGCCGTGTAAGCCATAACCAGGGACTATTTTTTAAGTCCCTGAATAAGGTAAGATTGCTGCCCACCCTCCACTTTAGGTACCTCTCTCTTCCCCTCTGTGCTCAGCAGCACAGCCCCTCCACTCCCATTCTCTCCATCATCCCTCACTGTTGTCCCCACCGTCCCAGGCTGACCCGGAGGAGGGGGGAGCTCCAGACCCAGACCTGCTTTGCTCCAGGAGACCTGGGCTCAGCCAGGGACAAGCAGCAGAGGCAGTGGCAGCAGGTGCATTTCCCCTTCCTGAGCCTGCTCCTGGGTTGGCAGGGAACAGGGAGCAGGGAGGGACAACCCACCTGCTGCTGCTGCTGTCCCTGGCTGAGCCTACGTCCTTGCACAGCTTGGCTGCAGCAGGGCAGGAACAGCTCTGGAGCTCCCTCTGCCCCATGGTCAGCTGGGGAAAGCAGTGACCATCGGGGAAGGGAGGAATGGGATGGAAGGGGAGGTGACATGCCACTGAGCAGGGAGAGGAAGGGAGGGGGAGTTAAAAAAGTCCTTGACTGCTGCTCCTGTGGTGTAGTCTAAAAGGCAGAAGCAATCATACCCCTGCACCCCTCTAGATCCACCTCTGGCCTTCGGTATACTATATACGTATACATGTGTAGCTTGGCTATACTATAAATTGAATGCCCCGATCTCTGAGAAGATAAATAAAATGCACCAAGCACGAACAATGGCAGTAGGAGACAAGAATGGAAAATCACTTATGGAAAACAACACAATAACACAAGAGATGGGCAGAGCATGCAAAGCAGCTGTACAACTACAACATCCAAATGTGGCCTGAAGTATTTGACCAGCTAGAGAAAGGAGAACCTGGAAGCACTGAAAAGGGAGACCCAGACATCTCAAGAGAAGAAGCAGAAGAAACCATTAGCAGGCTGAAGGATGGGAAAGCACCTGGGGTACACAACATACCTTCAAAAGTCTTGAACACAGGTGACAGCATAAGCATGCTTCACAAAATTTGCAACATGTTATGGAGGGAGAAGACCTGGCCAACCCAGTGGACCAAATCAGTCATCATTGCCCTTCCTAATAAGGGGAATCTTCATCAATGCACAAAATACTGCACCATCAATTTGATCAGCCATCCAAGCAAAGTACTTTTAAGAATAATCCTGAACAGACTCAAGCTTCAAGTAGAGACTGTGCTGGCAGAAGAGCAAGCTGGATTCAGAGCAGGGAGAAGTACCACAGAGCAAATCTTCAACATCCAAGGACTGTGTGAAAAGTACTGTGATGACCAAAAAGAACTTCACCATAACTTCACAGAGTTCAAGAAAGCTTTTGATAGTGTGGCACAAAGCACTTTGGCTCACAATAAAGAAGCGTAGCATCGGCAGATCCCTGATACACTAATAGAAGAACTTTACAGCAATGCAAGTAGTTTAGTGCTGGTCAGCAACAGCATCACTGAATGGTTTCCGGCTTCAATAGAAGTGAACCAAGGTTGCCTGATCTCACCATGCTTTTCAACCTCTTCCTTGAGCAAATCATGTCAGGTGCCTTAGGGAATTTCACAGGAACTGTATCAGTTGGAGGGTGGAAAATTAGCAACCTGAGCTTTGCTGATGACATCGGTCTGATAGGAGGGACATCTGAAGAGCTTCAAGAACTCACAGAAATGCTAGACAAAACTGCTAAGAGCTACAGAAGGGAAATAAGCGCTGAGACAAGCAAAGTCATGACAGCCTCAGAGATCACCAACAGGAATGCTGATGTGAAGACCAACAACAAAAAACTAGAAAGAGGAATAAGTTTTAAGTATCTGGGAGCCAGCATCACAGAAGACTTGACATCTGAAAAGGAAATCAAGACCACAGTAGCCATTGCCACCAGCCAGCTAACAAAACTTAAGAAAATCTGGACAAGCAGCAATATGATACTGAAGGTAAAGTTAGATCTGCTGCATGCTGTGGTCATCTCTACGATGCTTCATGGCTGCGAGGCATGGATGCTTACTAAGAAATTAGAGAACAGAACTGAGACATTTGAAATGCGCTGCTTTGGGAGACTGCTGCATGTCTCGTACGCTGAGCACCAGACCAATGAGCCTGTCAAGCAGTAAATCAGTTAAGAAATTGGAACCTATGAACCGTTGTTGGAGGCTGCCGAGGAAGGGAGCTGCAATGGTTTGGACACAACACGAGAAGGCAGGCCAGTGTGGCCAACACCATAATGCAGGGCGCAGTAGAGGGAAAGAGAAAACAAGGTAGACCCAAGAAGAGCTGAGGAACCAATTTTAAGGACTGGATGGGGCTTCTTCACTTGACAGACTGAACAGAGCTTGCCAAACGCACGGCAGAGTAGAGGAGGGTTGGTACAGCATCTAAAGTGCCCCAGTGGTCGCAGCGGCCTGGGGACTGATTTGACTTGATCTCTGAGCAGCTTCCTTGATAGATTGAATATGGTTCTCTGTCATCGTAACAGCAATTAATCTTATAAAAATAGCACGTTTCCGTATTTGTATAGGTAAGTGTTCTCCTCAATGGCCACCTACAGAATGAATCACCAGCGTTTAAAGTTAGCATAAGCAGACAGCAGACAGGAGAGAAAGCAAACATGCATGCCACATTTGGTGACTGATGAGTCTTATCAGTTTTTGACTCCTTTCCACCTGTGATATGTTTGGGCATCAATCTAGAAAAAATAACTCATTGGGTTGATCATTTTGCTCCTTTAGGGAGGTGAAGGGTCGTGTAATCACTAAGTGACATCTGGTCTCAGTAGATAGCTTCAACGGGATCCTGAGCTGCCTGCCCATGCTTGAACGAATCTTTGCTGTGAGTTGGTTTTGAAATCTGTCTATCCTTTTATTAACGGAGACAAGGACATGTGTTACACAGATAAGCTTAAGGCACTTGCCGATATGATCCCGACGGCCAAAATATAGGGGTTTGTAGACTGCGCGGTCTCTTTTATCTCACCTGTTTTCCTTATCTGCTCCCACACTTTTAAAACATTGAAGATGTGCTATAAATTTACCAAGATTTTCCTCTGTCGTAGCATTCAGGATTCCTTACCTGTTTAGGATACTAATTCTGTGTTTGAATCAGCAACTAGGTTTTGACATAAGGCTCATCAAAAGATTCAACCAGGAGCTCATGGAAGCATTTCTCAGCTGCAATGATGCATCATCTGACCCCTGTCTCTCTGGCCTTTTAGATCCTATGTCAGGGTCAAGGTGTTAGTCTTCCTTAGAGACAGGAGAAGCAAGCCCCTCAGGAGCTCATGAGCCAGGAGCATTTTACAGTTTATGTGCTATAAGATTTGTGGTGTCACCTGAGCTGTGGTTCACAGAAAATCCCAGAGAGTAAGGGTGCCTGTTCTGGACTTCAAATTTCAACACAAAAGAGATGAGTTGAATTGTGGAGCACCTGGACCTCCAGAACAACCTCACCATGGGAAGACACCATATTCTGGAGATGACTCCTTGCTCAGAGCCACGAAAGGAAAAAAATAACAAAGCTGAACAGGTGGCAAAGGCAGCGAGGTCTTCAACGAACTCTGAGCTGGTATTGAGCCATATGAAATTGGTATAAACCTGGCACAAGTGAAGACATAGATTGGGTGTGCTCAGGACGTGCAGGGGGCACATGGTGTGAAGTTGTCAGACGTCAGCACTATGAAATAATTCAATGTGCTTATGAGAATCAAACTGTGAACTTTTATTATTGAACTTGCTGTTGGCAATTGATTTATAGTTTTACTTCGCTTCCACAATATATTCTTTGCTGGCCAGCATTTGTTGGCCGTGTTGGCCATGCCAGTGTGCAGAGTCATTTTGTTTCTCACTATATTTGAGGAGACTCTACAACATGACGAGACATAAAGATATGGAGACAAACTCAAACTAAAATGTCCAGGGGTGGCAAGGACAAATGTTTAGTACAAGGCAGACCTCAGTCATCCTTACCTTCAGAATAAGCTCAGAGAAATCACTACATTTTCCCAACGGGGAAGGGGCAGGGGCAGTGGATACCACAGTATTGCTATTTTCAACAGCCAGACAAACCTGAGCAATAGTTTCAGCTCTGCCCACTTGACATATTTTTGCATAGGGATGTGAGGACTTACCTTGGACATGCATGTGGTCTCAGCACTCAGGAAAGGGATTCAAATCCAGGGAAGCAATGCTGAAAGGGAAAAGAAGAGTTATGCATTTCCACCCGCTGCATAGGCACGCATCCTCCTCCCCACTGGTCCTATATGGAGATGTGTTGAATCTGCATGTGTGAATCTAACTTTCTGTTGAATCTGCAAAGGCTGATGCAATCCAATTTTACTTTAAGTTTGCAATATATTCTGTGCCCGTGAGTTGGGTGATGCTTTTTACCACGCTTGTGGTGGGGTCATTTCTTTATGAAGGCCCTGGCACAAACCTAACAGGGAGGAGTTAGAGGAAAATCATACTTTCCGAAGAAAATGTATTGATGCAGGATGATGGAAAAAGTGGGGAGTTTAGGATGTGATGTGGGAAAGATTTATAATCCCAGTCTTGTGCACCTGTTGGCCAACTTCCCATAACTCACCAAGTCTTCTTCCAGCCAGCCCTGCACACACGGTGCAGCCTTCCTGAGCATCCTCACAAAGCCCGGATCTCGTGTCTGCTTAAATCTCCCCTAAACACGTGCTTCTGCTGTGCTGCCTGTCGTGAATGAAGCTGACTGATATGGAAAGGATTGAGTCTCATTTTGGTGCAGAGGAGCCTAAGAGTGCACTCCAATTAAACCAGTCAGGACCAGGCCCCGAGATACATGGGATTTTCCGATCGCTCCCGTTCCCTTTCCCATACTTGCTTGTCCTCAGCTTGTGATCTCAGCTCCTTGAATGCTTGGAAAGTTCCTAGCCCATAGCGCTGGCTGCCATAGATCATTAAAGTCTAGCCGTGCCTAACCCTAAAAAAAGACTCAATAATCAAGGTACGGCAACCTACAGCTCTGATGAAGATAACGCACCGCGGAGCAGCAGCTAGCATGGCTCCTCGAGGGGATATGCAGCTCTGAGGATAAAAACAGCTGATTCTGGAAACAGGAAAGGGCAGAAGCAAGCAAACAAGAAATCACCAGCCAATTAAGGCTTGCACGGAAAGCGTAAAGGTGGCGAAAAATCAAGAGGAACTAATGCTACTAAGAGGTTATCAAGACTAAGGGCATTTAGGAAGCTATCAGCAGGAGAGGCACTAAAGCAAGTAAGTCTATCTGAGGGCCTCCCCTTAGTAGGTTTGTGCCTGACACGGCAGGTCAATACTGTTTCCTTACCATACCCGACAGCGCTGGGCAGAAGCACTTACTTGCAACCCCCCAGCTGGAAGCTAGGTAGCTGCCTCCATGTGAGGCTGCGGGTGAGCTAATTGGCTCCACTCTCGCAAAGCAAGGCACTCACTATCTTTCAATGCATTTATTATCACAGCCTCCCTGCGAGGAAGGGAAGCATTGTGATCCCCATTATACAGGTTGGGGAGGTGAGGCACAGAGAGGCAAGATGACACGCCTGCGGTCACACAGTGATGATGTTGCAAAGCAAGTCGTTATACCCAAGTCCCTGGTGGCACTCAGCCTCCCTCCCTCCTGAGGTGTCTCTATGTTCAATCCAACAATTAAAGATGCCCATAAAAAAATGGAATATGTACCATGAAGAACTAAGAAAGCTCTTTTGGATGTAGCTAGTGATCCAAAACAGGTAGAGGAACACCAGGAAAAATATGCAATGGTATAACAAGTAGTGGGTGACCAGGGCACCAACCCAAGGCACCTACTTAAAGGAGATCCATAACCAGTAGCCACCGCTGCTGTTGAAGAGCCATCATCACTGACAACCCAGCCCTTGCCACTGCTGCCACCCCCCAGGACACAGATCCTGAATGTAACACCTCTGATACAACAGATAAAAATCAGGAGGACCAGATGACATATCCCAGATTTCAGCGAGAATAATTAAATCAATAGCAATTCTTTTGTAAGTCATGAAGAACTGAGTAGAGTCCAGAGAAACTGGGGTTGAGATAGAGAATGAAACAAAGAACGATCCTGGGGAGTGCAGTCCCATAAATCTAACTTTATTCTTAGACAAAATAATGGGAAAAAAAATAAATAAATCTGTAAGTACTTAGAGGGTACTGGAATCGTGAGCATTAAGCCGTAAGAGATGGTAAAGAACAAATTGTATGAGAGACGAGGGGGGGAATTTTTACCTCAATTTATAAAATCAGTGGATGGAGAAAACACAGTGTTTGTCGCACACCTGCACGTTTGATATGGTGACTCACGAAACTTTACTGTAAAAATGAATTTGAGTTAGCCTGGATGTGAAGTACAAGTCATAAGTAGAAGTGATTATGAACAGCAAGGTGCCAGACTGGGGGTATCATGAGGATCAATCTTAGATACAGTTTGAGGAGTATTGTTAATGATCTGGAAGAGGGAATGCACATTAGCTCAATGTGAAGATGATACTAAACTGAGAGATGTTGCAGGATGGAAAAACATCTAGAGGGAGACTAGAAATACGGGAAGCATTTTGAGAGTTTGAGAGATGATGTGGAAGAACAACTACTTCCCTTTGACTCATTGCTGGTCCAGTGCCCCAATACGGGAGCAGAGGGGGCAGAAGCACGTAACACGTGAACCATTCCAAAATGCCACTGATGGGGAACCCATTTACAATTGTATGTGAAACACTGTGATGACTAACACCAGAGCGGGGCAAGGGGAAGTGAGCACCCAACCCACTGTGCCTTGCAGTTATGATGGGGGGGGGGTCTTGCACCCATGCTTTGGGGGCTCTAGAAAGTGGGTGACCAGTGGCTGGTCGGTGGAGAGTTGACTTTTCTGCTTTCCTTTCTCCTGAACATGAGTTCAGTAAAGTTTAGTAGCGTGTGCTTGCCCAGCCCCTGCAGTGCGCAGGGCAGGGAGAGAGCTTGCCCCCATGCTTGTAGATTCCCAGGGGTTGGGAGGCACGATGAGGGGTGCAGCTGAGTAGGCAGTGAGGACACAGCTGGTTCTTAGATAGCTTTTATTAACCAAGCAGTGCAAGGGAACTCATGGATAAAAAGTGCCAAAAAAGGGGAGAAATGGGAGCAGTAGAGTTCTGGCCATGTACCAGAGTGCCCAGTTGCGGCAGTAGGGAGTGAGAAGCAATGCAGTGTGGGATATCTGGAGGACCAACCAGACTTGGGCCAGGAAACACATGGTATCGACACATAACAGTGACCCACTGCATTGTTAATTGGTTCAGAAGAGCACCCGATTTCCCAGGTATACTTTTGAACCATTCCAGGCACCATTAAATCAGTTTAACAGGCTTGTGTGTCTGTCTGTTCCAGCTTTAAAATCTCATTTAAATCAGTCTAAGTGTTGATTGGATCCACACATACCAAAAAACCATACTGTGCTACTGGAGCGACTGCTTGTCACGTGGGATGTTACACGGAGGTCCTGACCACCCGTGGTCACCAAGATCTCACACACTTTTTGCAAACAGTGGGTGTTCGTTCTGTTGCTCTGCCCAAATGCCGGTGAAACCATATTTTGCTGACATCACATATTATGTTTAATTGGATCCAGGTTTCTTGTTTTTTCCTGTCTAAGGCCTTGATTCAGCAGCCCATGCATGCAGGTGAGCAGCTCCCATTTGGCATAGAGAGTGTGTCATGGTTGGTAACAGTAGCTTGGCTTTATGGCCTGAGCTCTTGGTCACTGTCCCTGGGGGACTTAGGAGAGTTGGGATCTAAGCTCATCTCTCAAAGTGCAAGGTCTGGGGAAGGCCAGAGATGCTGGTTTCCCCAAGTCATTGCTCGTGCAACCCTTCTGCCAGGCAGCAACAAGGTGCAAGGGGCCCCTCTTGGAGGACCAGTAGCGTGCCAATATTTGCTCCAACGGAGAGACTGAATGTGTGTGTAGGGCATGACTGCGGCTCCAGACAGCATGCACATGCCCCAAAACTTCTGGGCTGGATTATATGGCCTGATGAAATAAAACTGCAGGAAAAAAACCCCAAAAGAGCCAGATTGAGTAATAGCTACAGCCGGCCCAACCACACAGCTTGACTAAAGCAAAGGACTATCAAAAGAAACAAGGGGAAAAACCAGGTCCACCGTCTAGGCCTGGGCTGCAGGTAGTTTGGGTCACAGCTCCACTGGGAGCAGAAAGCTGCAAACCTCAACTCCAGCCCAAAACTGGCAGGGTTAGAAACTCCCAGGTTTCAACCCTGTTTAAATTGCCAGGCCTAACTCCTGGCCCCCAAACCAAAGGAACCAAGACTCTTTCCCCCAGTATGAATCCCTTAAAACCTCAAAAGAAAAAATGAAGAAAAGGAGAAGAGAGGAGGTCCTAGACACTGGGACAATTCTGCTTCTCTCTCCCCGCTACAAGAGCTTCCCTTTTCACTATCTGCAAACTCCTTCTCCCCTGGGGGAGACTTCGCTCGTCAGCACCTCCTGGCAGCTTCTCCTCCCCCAGACCAACTTCCCTCGCCTTATATCCCTTTGCATGGCATCACCCTGGCCTTGTCCATCAGGGAGCACCACGGTCCCGCTCCTCTTCCAACCAATTGGCCTGAAAAATCCCCAGATTGCCAAAACACAGGGGCCATGTTGCCCACATAAAAAAAACTCACATTCACAAAACCCAAGAGTGTGTGTGGGTGTTACACTCATACTACTCTAGTGCCTAGGAGAGGCCAAAGTCATGGGCAGCCACACAAGCAGGACACACATGCCAGGTGCCAACCTGTTTGATGGATACTTCTTGAATTGCCCTTGCACTCAGATAGAAGTAAGTGCTGACTTCCCTTTGCCAACGCCATGTGGACATCTCATCTAGTCCCCCCCTGCTCATAGCAGATTCAGGCTCAAGAGATCCCAACATACCCGAAGAGGGGTGGGCAAGGGAAAGCCATGAATCACTCAAGCTTTTGGGCAGGATTCGGGCACAGCTCAGCGTAAGAGAGCAACGAGTTGTCTTGTCAAGGCACCGGTGATGGCTCACCAATATTGCAGCGGTCCAGCCCTAATAGAGCTTGAGCGGCATAGAGGCTGCTCTCATGTATGCCAGGAATTTTATGCAAACCATGCTGAACCCGCAATGCACTCTCCTTCCTCCATATCCCTCATAAGGCGTGCTCCCTGTGTGTTGGGGGAACAGCGTTTGGCTTCTCACCAGTGGGGAGAGCCCATCTCTCAGGGCAATTCCTCAGTGGCTAGTTATAGCCCGAATCCAATCCTTTTACACCTCCCGAATGGCATAAATGTGTAACAGAATCTGGCCCTCAAACTGCGTACGTCAAGAAAGCCTCCTCGTTAAGAAGCTAAAATGCTGTCAGTTATACCAGCATGCCTATGAGTTGAGTGTGGTCATTTTGTTTGCTGGAGCTGCTGCCTGCCTGGGAAAGGGACACAGTAATTAGGGTCTGATTCTCATTATAACTCAGAAAATGCCTGGCTCTCCGAGACTCCAATTATCACAAATGCGACATATCTCCAGTCGGTGCATGGATCGTTTTCAGTGTTTGGAGTGATTTCTGTTAAACCTACAAATACTAGGTGAAATCAGGTTGTCTGGCAGATGCTGCAAAACCGGAGAGGACGCAGAGTCACAGAAGTGGTTGGAGGGCTGGAGACCATGTCTTACAGCGAGACGTGGAGAGAGCTTGGTCTCTACTTGCCGAAAAGAAGACTGAGAGAGGACTTGATTACAGTGTGTGAGTTACCGTCCCAGGAGAAAACACCATGTATTAAAGGACGCATAAAAAGACCCAACAGCTGGAAGCCGAAGCCAGACACATTCAAATTAATAACAAATTGTTAGCAGTGAGAGTGATTAAACAGTGGAACAAATGACCAAGGGAAGCAATGGCTTGTCTATCCCTTGATGTCTTTACATCAAGACTGCATGTCTGTTTGGAAGATACGCTTTAGCCAGTGACTAGGCTCAATGCAAGGGTAAATGAGTGACGTTTGCTGGTTTGCGATACGCAGGTGACCTTTTCTGGCTTAAAATTCAACTAATCAAATGGCCAGTGCTCAGGATCAGTGTCACCTGATGGTGCCCTCCAAGCATTTCTGCCCTCTGCAAACTGATGGCACTTTTTCTTTTGCAGCAACCAGAATGATTTTGCTGGTCCTGCTAGCTGGAAGAAAGAGGTGTTGCATGGCCCTGCTATTGTAGCATGTATTAAACTGCCTCAGTGGGGTCATACTAACTCGAGACTACAGTAGTCATTCTCAATAGGGCACTGGGACACCCAGGGGTGCCATGAGATCCTTTAAAGGGTGCCACACAATATTAGCACTGTCAGGTGTGCAAACACCCACACACGATTCTCTAGCTAAACCCTGAGATTTTGAATAGGAATCCAGAGTGTCTCAAACATCCTGACCTGTTGTGGTCTTTTTGAGCTTTTTGCAGTGGAGTAATCGCGCTAGTATTTTTCTGAATTCAAGAAAGAAGTGAAAGCTAAGAGCTTGCATTTTCCAGGGGGCATCTTGACTTTGCAGTTGTCCTGCACTTAGGATGGAAGAAGCCCATGCACCGCTACAGGCTTGGGACCAACTGGCTGGGCAGCAGCTCTGCAGAGAAGGACCTGGGGGTGACAGTGGACAAGTAGCTGGATATGAGTCATCACCATTTAGAGAAGGCAGCCAGGGATCAGGATGCCTAGGTTTACAATCCCAATAGTTTTCTTGCTCGCTGTGTGACAGCAGGGGGGAAAAAATCACTAAACTGCTCTGTGCCTCATTTTCCTCAGCTGTAAATGATCCGTTGTCATCGCCGTACTAAAATAATAACTTAATTTGCAGCGGTGCTGAGAGCCTCAAGCACTGTTAGTAAAGAACTTTGATAACTTAGGATGAAAATTGCTATTTTGGTGCAAAATACTATTAGCCATTCCCACGGCACAATGTGCTGTGCCTTGCACTTATGTAACACTTCTTAGCACTTAGGCAGCACTCTACCTCTTTAACTAATTATACACAATCCAGCTATTTAAGCAGCAGGAACTGAAGAAACACCTGACAAAGACCGAACTGGAGCTCTGGATTGACTTACAGAGTTCGCCAACAGTCGGAGCGGCAGAAGACAGGCGGGAAATCAGGTTTTGAGAACACATAAGCAAGCATGCACATTAAAGGAGAAAAATCAAATCCTCCAGCCAAGCCCAAGGAATTAGCAGATGGAAGAAACACACCGCATTGAGCAATGCAATCAGCCTACCAGAACCAGGAGCTGGACAGCGGCAGGGCTAATGCATATTTACACGGGCAGTTGTGATCTGTCTTTGCTAATTCTGAAATGGTCAAGGTATGCACGGCTTCTCACTTATTGCAATTAAACACGTTACTCTCAAGCACCCTGGCCTTTTTTTTTAACAAAACCAAATGAAACACAATAAAACAAACCAAAAAAACCCAACCTAGCTGTAGCAATTAAAAGCAACACTGTTTACATTTTAATTAGCTGTTCTAATATGAATAGCACGGCTCCTTTCAGTCAGCATTGTAAGTATTCAAAGCCAGGGCAGCGTCAAACGTGCTGTGTTTTCTTCTTCACAATAGAGTTACTCCCTTCGGTTTTCCGGAGACGGGCGAGGCAGAGGGGCGTCCCGCTGTATGGACCGCTCTGCCCGGCTTTTCCTTCTCCATGGTGAGTCTGTGCACAAGTGCAGAAAAGGAAGTTTATTTTGGAAGTGAGAAAAATAAAGGAGATAACAGGTGAGTTAAGCAGCTGGAAGCACCACATAAGAGGATCAAGCCAATGTTTCTGTCTGTACAATTCCAGTTTTACTTCCAAGCCCTGATAATGCTGTAAAAGGCTCAACATGATAACAGAGCCAATAAATACGTTGCATTTCCCACTCACCTGCTCACTGTGGGTCTGTACGACTGGAAACAGCATTCGTAGTCCTCCCATGTGGGCCCTGACTGCACCATGAAAAGTGCTGGGAGCTTTACTGCTGGCTGCTATAGGAGCAGCCTCTAGACCTTGGCATTTTATATGTCGGATCTGTCTTATCTGTACCTCATTTGGCAACAGGATCTGCATGTTCAGGACTTTGTGCCCACGTGTAACTCTAATGTGCCCATGCAGAGCCAATGGCAGGGTCAGGATCTCCGACTGATGTGCTTGGAGAAGAGGCAGCGTCAGGTCTGAACGGCACCGAGAAAGGCTTTCTGCGCTAAATAAACACTGCTGAATAAATAATAACCCTGAACCCTTTGATAAGCGATGCTAAAGAGAAAGGGCTTCGGAGGGGATTGACGTCATGAGCACGTCTGAGAGCGCTAGACTTGCTAAGCCATTGTCACGGTGCCCTGCTAGGACCGGATGTGTCATCCTCCCCAATGCCCTGATAAGGAGCCAGAGGCTCAGAGATGCTCAGCACCTCGCTCAAGGCTGCAGGCAAAGCCACTGTTAGAGCCGAGTAGGATATGAAGCAATGAGTGCTCAGACGGTCGGACCGCACCACTTCTCCACCCTCATTTCCACCTGCTCTAGAGTCACAGGAAGCCTGATCTAATAACGATAGGGTGGAGACAGCTAGGACTCTGGACTCCGGAGAGCCAGCCCAGCCGTCCAGGCTTCGCACTTCTCTTTCCCTTCACTGAAAGTGATACCTTCCTGATCGGGATTATGCACCATCCCTGGCACTTCCAGGAGTCCTGGCTCTTGAGCGCACTCCACCCCTATATCCGTTCGCGTGGGCAAAAGCCGGAAATCTGGCAATGAAGTGATCTCGTGGAGGGCCAGGGGGAGTGGTGATGGTGCATGGCACCTGTCAACATGCTGCATGAAAGGTGCTTAGAGGCAAAGGATTATCTTTGTTGTGATGGAGGAGAAAAAAGCAACGTTTATAGATTTGGAAATAATACCACAGCGCTGCCATCCCGAGCACAGCTCGATTGTACCAGGCTGTGCGGCGCTACCACCGGCAAGTATCCTTCCTCCCAGACTCCGGCCTGGGGCGTCAGATACTCCCAAATCCAAAGCAGGCATCCTACATGTAAACCCCAAACCTGGAGACCTTGGTATTCAGATGCCCTCTGGTCTTGCTTGTACCTAGCCAAAAGGCTAAAAGAGCAAGCTAGAGGAAAAGCCCTAAAGCAGTCCCCCATCCCCATACACCATGTAGCCGAGATCCTCGCATTTGGAGGCATTTGTAGACTCTCACGGGAGTCAGCCTGCCCGCAGTGCATGGGACAGGCCCTCACCTTTTAACTATCCCAAGTCATTCAAGGCTGAGAAGAAGAGCATCTCCCCTGCCAAGTAAGTAAAACCACCTGGGCCAAAACCGACCTCACGGTAGTATCTCTACAGAGTGTTTGGAGGATATGTCTCCAGCTGTGTACAAACCTCTCAAGGCCACGGAGCTCTTGTGACTGGCTGTTTTGGTCATTTTCTACCAGTGATGGTCTCACTCCTCTTCCTCTATAAAAATATACCTGGAGGTGTGCATAGGAGGGAGACTGCCCAACGACCGCCCACCTTCCAAACAGCTGCAAGCTCAGGTCGTCTACTGGTAATTCAGCATCCAGTCTCTGTCTCCCAGTCTCCCTGGCCTTTCCTTACTGCTTAATATCCCTGTGTCTACTCTGTCATAAGAAAATAAGAGAGGAATGAGGTCACAGAAATGCCTGAGTGAGTAAATGTGGGCTCTGTACCGGGAAGGTAGTCAGCCTATTCCATACAATGCAATGCTTAGGAAAGATGCTGCCACAATCACTCCCAGATGTGTTAGCTGCTTTCAAAGCAAGAGGCAAAATCAGCTCCCCATTCAGTGCTGGAGAAGCAAAAAAGCCCCAAATCAAAGCGCACACACACTTTGCAATTCAATTTGGCTGCAATGCAAAAATCTGGTGTGGCATGCAGAATAGCCATGGCCAACGTATTCACTGAGGATATATTGGCTAATCCCCATCACACCATGGCCCCAACACTCGGGTTCATACAGCTTGAAGGTCCTTTATCACAGGGGCACTTTACCCCTGCAACGTCTGTGTATTCACAAAGTGGCAAAGCTCCTGGCCGGTGCCCGTCCCCATCTGGTACATCCAGCCTGGCAATCGGGGACATGCTCTGGCCCCTACATCCGGACTGCGAGGGCATCAAGCCCAGATGGACCCCAAGCTGTCACAGTGCATTAGGGTTGCATTGCCTGAGCGGGGTTGCCGGGTCTTCGGCGCAGAGGATAATGTCCCTCGGGCAGGGGCAGAAACAGTCCGATGGGGTCAGTGCACACTACACATGCCAATGTAAGGACTGGGGGGCTTGTGCCCCCCAGGCAGCAGGCTCTGCTCCTTAGCCAGCTCCTGAGAGCTGCAAGACCCATGTCCTGCCACTTCACGAGTGCATTAAGCTCCCACTTTTCTCCACTCAGCTCCCCCCACCAGTGCATCCATCTGTCTCAGGACAGGATTTGGCCCTGTGGTGTCATCTAGTCTGTGGCTCTTTGGAAACCCAATTCTGCTCTTGAGACCAATAAAGGAGCTGGCGGTCGCTTAGTCAGAAGAACCAGGACTGGGCTCCCAGGATGCAGGAAGCAAGTGGGACACAGCAAGGGGAGGGATTAAGTAAAAGCTACTGGTGGAGATGCAAGGGGAGCAAGAGATAACACCTTTGCCCCCGAGCGTGGGAGAAGTCTGCGCCATCCCAAACACCCCTATCTATCCTCAAGGTGCAGCTGACTCCAGTTCAGTGCTGGGAATAAGAATCAGCAGATCGGGACTCTCCTGAGGCTGCTCAAAGATCTGGGGATAGGCGGAGGCCATCAAGCAAATTCATCCTGAGTCAGTTAAAGCGAGCAAAGGTGAAGCAAAGACAGCTAAGGTCAGAGGACATAAGAAGGGCTTTTGCAAATACCTCCCAGAGAGAAGTTAATGGAGGAAGGGGCAGGGGGAGAGGACAAGACTTCCTGGTGACTGCAAAAGCAGAGACGCCGGAGTCCTGCTTCGAATTGTGCCCTCCACGAGAAGGAGGCAGGCAAGGAAGATCCATTGCAAGTCATTGTTCATACAAGGAAAGCAAGAAGTTATCGTTAACCTTCATAAATCCACCTAGCAGAGTTATGTGCATCTCAGGGCATTCGTTTTTCATCGTTCCTAATAGCTGCTTGACCTGCTGACAGCGCTCTTTGAAAATTCACATACCACCAAGGTCTTGGGAGAGAGGAGAGGGGAAAACACTGCACTGGCTTGCAAAAGACGGAGGAAGGTACTTCATTGACTGACATACCTATGCACCCTATCCCCACAAATCAGCCCTCCAAAATTGGAGTCCAGGTCTTAAGAGGGGAACTGAGTTCCTGTACTGGACTGAAGGAAACATGGAGACCGGAAATGGTTGTCCAGTGTCCGCCATCTCTCTCCCTGCTGGCCCAGGGCAGGGAGGGGAGGACTTCACTGCTCAGGGTCAGAGCTGTGGTGTTAACCCCCTCAGAGGCACTGCTGAATTGGCAGCAGCTGTTGACTGAGCATACAAAAGCTGATGCCAGCTTGGCAGAAGCTGTGAAAGAGTGAACACTGCAGCTTTTGCTGATGCTGCAGAGCACGCTCTGTTTCTGTGGGCAAAACATAGCCATGATTCTGGAAGAAGTCTTCTTTGTTCATTTTGCCTTCCCAAAAGAAGGTGCATGTGCATGTGCGTGTGTGTGCATGTGCATAAGCAGGTGTGTGTGCAGGTGCATGTGCATGTGCATAAGCAGGTGCAGGTGCACGTGCAGGTGCATGGGCGTGTGCATGAGCATATGTATGTGTGTGTGCATATGCATGTGCATGAGTGACTTGGAGGCACATGGTATGTGAGAGAATATGGAAATCCTACCAGTGACTGACCCATAAATTTAATTTCTGAAGAATAGAAAATGCCAAATATTAAGAGAGAAGAATACAGTACTGAGGGCCTACTTCAGATCCGACTTACACTGGTGTGAACAAGGAGGAATTTTGCTAACATCAAGGGCTAACCCCAGTGTAAAATTGCTGGGAGGCCAGAATCGGATTGACAGGTTGCTGGATATGCTTTCAGCAGACAGAAATATTTGGGGTGGGGAAGTAGTCAAGGGGCTGTTGTAGTAAAATGACTCAATGGAGGGGATGCAGCAGATGTAAAATATTTGGATTTTAATTAAATTGTTTGCTGCTGCCTGTCAAAACATCCTCCTTGGAAAATGAATGATAATGGGCTTGAAAAGCCCACGCGTGTGAACTGGAAAGTGAATCCAAGACGCAACAAATGCTAAGCTGCAGTGAGCTGCATGGGGCTGGAGTCTCTAGGCAGCCCATGGAGTGGCTGAGAGCTCAAAAGTAAGGCAAGCTTTCTGAACAGCCTCCTTCGAAAGAAGTGTTAAATGGGGCTTTGATGACACTCACAGGTGACAGTGAATGGGGAGGAGTTTAAATCATTTTCTGGTTTGTGCCACAATTTGTCAGTTTTTCTTCTGCTCAGAGCAACGTTGTATGATGCAAATGTCCTGGGAATTGCTGCTGAACGGGAAGCAGTGAGTCCATTTGAAAGATCCTGATTCACATCCTGAAAACCTCAAAATTGTTTGCTTTGTTCAAGGTCGTATTATACTGGACTCTTTATGGGCTCCTAGTTATCCTGTCTGCTGCCCCAGCCCTCTTTACTCATCTTAGAAAGCTCTCTGGATCACTTTGTGCATCCCCAATTAGCTCTTCAGACCTCATCAGACGGCATAGCTACCTTCTCTGGGCATATTCTTCAATATTTGCTGGTTTTGTACAGCTGATTTCCCATACCCCCATGTCATCAGAAAAAGCCAGGTAATCCCTCTAGTCCTATGAATATATTCATCAGTGTTGTACATTTTACCAGATCCTTTCACTTCCAACCAACTTAACTTTACCAGCTGCTGCAATGCAGCCACCTCTGGGGTGAAACCGCAGCTGTTTTTCACAGACCACAGCCATGCTCCACAGCTGTTCAGGAGGAAACTAAATAACACCATGGCCAAATGCAATGTAAATTAGAGGCATAAAACACGCATATCCAGACTGAGCTCTGGAGAGTGGCCCTGAACCCCTGTTGTATCATTTAAAAATTTTTTTTAGGTTAGGAAAGAACTGACTTTTGACCTTGTCAGACAATAGTGGTTAAGACTTCTGGTCTTTTAGCACCGAACGAGGAACTTCATTCAAAAATGGAAAAGGAGATTCTCCTTGAAGCTGCTTGCTCTGCTGCACAGACTGTCTGCCAAGAAACTCCTGCCGTGCCCTGCTGCCCCCACCCCCATGGGCAGAGTTGTGATGCTGCTGCAAGCACTCGTGTTGCATTGCAAAAGCACGCAGAGGAACACGTGTGCAATGCAAGCATGCGCTATGGCTCTCGGCTGCCCCGAGGAGATGCACTGCCTGGCTTTGTGCTACGTGTCTGAACAGACAGCCCACACCACAACCTCCCCACAGGCCATTCAGCAAGAGGCTCTGGACTCAGACATCCACTCCTTCGAGACCCCCTCCTGCAATGACAGCCACCTCCATGGGTACCCGCTGGGTCTGCTCCAGGGGAATCCTTGCTCATCAACCTCCCTGGCACGTCAAACGTTCACTGCCCTCCTCCCTCTCACTGCCCTGGAGGTCTGAAGAGACATCCGAGCATCACCTGACTCTCCTTCCCACCAAGTTTGCCTTCAGTTGCACGAGGGAGTCAGGTGGCTGGGGTGTGATGCCGTGGTTTTCTGGGGCAGTCATGGGAAGGAGATCAGAAGGTAACGGGAGACTCCTGTGTAATGTCCTGTGCCTTATTTAAGCATGCAAAAAGGACGCGGACTGCTGCTGGGCCTGTTCCCATACCTCGGCTTCCAGAGGAAGCTCAGTGTCACAAGTCAAACAAGCTGAGAGAATGAAAGAAGAGAAAGGGGAGGAGAAATCTGGGCTGTCCGCTCTTGTTCGGCAGCTGCAGGGCTGGGGGAGGAAATCAGCAGAGAGAGAGAAGTGCCAGCAACTTCCAGGCAGGCGAGGTCAGTGTGAGACCCTGGGATATTATGGCTCAATAGTGCGCTGTCTGCAATAGCCAAAGCTACAGTCTGTGTAAGCAATACTTCTCCACACTGGTCTGAGGCCGGAGAACCGCCACCCCCACGTCCCCCAACTTCCCCAGTGCTCAGCCTGGTCGGTTTTGCTGTATCTGCGATAGCAGAACTGCACTCATCGAGCCATCGACCACGCTAGTTTTCACCCTCTCCCACCGGCAAATCACTGGCAGCTGCCCCCACCCCTATGGGAAGTGTTGTGGTGCTGCCGCAAGCATTTGGGTTGCATTGCAAAACCTCACAGCGGGACACGGACACACTACGGCGCTCGGCTGCCCAAAGAGACGTGCACAGCTCTGCCCTTCGTGGTGAGCAGATGAAGCACTACTGGGAGCACACACATACACATGCACGCACATGCACGCACACGTGCACACACACACAATATATATGCAGGAAAAGGATTGAGCCCCAAATTGCTCTGGGAAGAGTAGGCCTCCAGTTCATCATCTAGCCAGTAGAGGGCTCTGGGAGGCCAAGTCATGGGGATTGCAGGTGAAGTTGGGGGGCAAGGGGATCATCCCTATGGGGAGGCAGAGGTTTGCATAAGGGTGGACGAACGGCACAACATGGAGACCAGGCCGTGCACTGCAGAGCACCAAGCCAAGAGCACGGCTGCTGCTAGCAGCTAACCTGCTGGACGAGAGGCCGCCTAGAAGGGGGATGCTCAGCCTCTCCTGGCTCTTACAGGGGCAATAGCCTGAGCTAAGCTGGGACACAGGGGTGCAGGATGACATGACTGGGTGTCAAGCCCGAGCTAAGGGGGCTGCTGTGTAGGAAGAGGGCAAGGCTTGGCGGAGCAGAGCAAAACCTTTAGCATGCGGCAAAACGTGGGCCCTGGATGGCCGAAGCAACCTGTGAATCTTGCCCACACTCAGCAATTTGGGAGGGAAAAAAATCACACAAGCAAAGGGAAAAAAAAGTCTGATGGTGAAGTGTCTTATTTTCACTGTAAACTGTTTCAGCTTGATTTAAAGACATGCAAAACTCGAGGACTCTTGGTTCAGAGATGATACCTTTTATTAGGCCAACTAAGACATTGCAAAAAAAAAAAAAAGTCTTTCTCTGCAAGCTTTCAGGCAGAAAAAGAGAATTTGTTTGTAATTTCTTAGTGGGTCTAAAAAAAGGTATCATCTCTGAAGCAAGAGTCCTTGAGTTTTGCATTTTTTTTTTTTTTTTTTGTCTCAGACCTACACGGCTGCCAAATGCATCCGCTTGATTTAGGCAGTTTTGGGAATCAGTTTAGCCAGATGCATTAAAAAAATGTCAAACAAAAAATTCCCCACCCCAAAGGACACATTTCCTTTGACCCCAAATGAAAGAGGAGCCGTGAATCCTGACTCTGTGCTGAGCGTAGGGCTGAACGACCCAGGGGGTCACTTCCAGTCCCACAATTCGGTGACACCCCCCAATTTTTTGGAGCTCTTGGCTGATTGCCGGTGGTACACACCTGGGGTTGCAGAGCCGGTCACACGACCTGTCACCCACACGTGGGACTGCAGGAAAAGGCAGAGAGGCCCGCAATGAAGGAGCAAGCCTCCACGCTGAAGCAGCCACTCTTATACCTCGGTGTCTCTCCTAAGGAGAGGATGTAGGAGGGTCCCAGGTTTGAGGGGCTCCATGGGACACTGTTAACTTTGTTCCCTCTCTTGGCCTCTCGCTAGGGGTCAAGTTCGGTACGCCAGACTATTAGGGGCCACCTACTCGCCCATTATACCCCCAGCATAGGATCATAGGAGCGCAGGGCTGCAAGGGACCTCGGATCATCTAGTCCAGGGGTGGCCAACCTGCAATGCAAGTGCCAAAAGTGGCACTTTGTGAGTGGCAAACACTTTGCGTGTGGAGGGCCCGGGCAGCACAGTGGCAGGTGAGACCGGAAACAGAAAGCAAAGCAGCAGCTTGGGGAGGAAGCACAGGACAGGGAGCAGAAAGCTGAGCAGCAGATCAGACAAGAGAAAGGGCCTGGGGTGGCACTCAGGGAGGGTACAGGGCTGATTTGCAGCACACCTGCCAGCAAGGTTGGCCCCACTGATCTAGTCCAGCCCCAGGCTTCGAGGCAGGATTGGCCCTGACTAAACCAGCCCAGCCGAGCGTCCGTCCAACCTCCTCGTTAACCATTCAGGGATGGAGATGCCACAGCTTTCCGAGGCAGCCTGTCCCAACGCTTGACCACCTGCAGAGCTGGTAAAGTCCTTTTAATCTTCAATCTAAATGTCCTCTGTTGAAGCCCTTGTTCCTAGTCCTATATCCTAAGGCCACAAAGAAAAGTCTCTCCACCTCTCTATAATTGCCCTTCAGGGATTTGATGACTTTTCATCAGTCTCCCCCTCACTCTTCTCTTGTCCAGACTAAACGATCCTCGTTCAGCCAACCTCTCCTTTCTGCCAGCCTTAGTAAATCATCTTTCCCATTAACTGCTTCTCGGGAACCCACTAAAGGTCTGTAGGGTCCGGTGAGCAAAGAGCCCACATTCGTTGTCTGAGCCACGACCTACCTTGGCACTTCAAGGATGGGGCTAAACGTCATACTGCATGACCCAAAACCACTGAGGAAAGCATGGGCTCGCAGACCTGTTATACTCTGCCCTTCAGCCTGCCTCCCGGGAGCACTAACCCTAACCCGGAGCCGGTCTCCTGAGAAGGGGTCGGGAGAGGAGAGAGAATGAAAAATGAGCGAACGGGAAGTCGTGCCGGTGACAGCCGTCTTCTCTCCCCCGCATTGCAAGGTGATGGCCCTAGGACTTTTCCTAGTGTTTTGTCTCATTTTAAAGACCCCTTCGGGGAGGTTTGGGGCCTTCGTCATGCAGGGTCACTTTTGGCTTTCAAGATTCCTGGAACCAATCCTAATTTTTTTTGTTTCTAAATTTCATCCCATTTCCCTTCAACACGCCCCCTTTTACCAAGCTAATAGTGGCCTCCTCTCTCGGCATTTACCTACCTCCTGTATTCATAGAGAGAACGATGCTCTCCCATTACCCGCCCCGGCCCTGATTAATTTGCTGAGTTTTTCCCCCACGAGTCAGTAATTCCAGTCTCATCATCACTGATTGCTCTTTCCTGAACAGCCCCATTTCCCTCCATTAATTGTTTGTCATTAGGTCTTTAACCTAACGCCACCGGAAAGGTGCAGCTGAGCTCCACCGCTATGCAGAGCAAATACCAGCCTTGTATTCAGTTATGGGAGAAACCCTGCACATGAGCACTCAACGGCAACGGGTTCACTGCAAACTCACCTGCTTCTTCTCTTCCGATCTTTCCAGGATAGCAACAGAGCTAACGATTTTCCAAGCTGATGGTGATAAGGGCAGGGGGGAGGCGGTGTAAATATGCTCTGGGTGCTGGCCCAGTATTATTCCCCTTTAACTGGATTTCCCCAAAATGTATCGGCCAGCATAGCTTCCCATTGCCCAACATTACCAGGTGGTGCACTGAAACTCTGCATGACACGCCACAAGACCGCGTTGCAAACGAAGCAAAATGGGAGACCTGGGACACAGGAGATTAGCAACAGAAAAGGCTTCATCATCTCATCCATCTCCCAAGGACCGTCCCCTCGGTTACACGCAACAGTACTTAAGAGGCTCAAAGAGAAGGGATTTCTGGCAATTTTCTTGAGATACCAGAGACTATTGGATTTCACCCTAGGAGACAGCCTCCCCGGCAGGACAGTCGCGGCAAAGAAACTCCAGCAAAGCACTGGAAGGCTTTCAATCTTGCCTAAGAAATCTTGTTGTTGCTGCAAATATGGCAAAGCTCAAGCAACAATCTCCTGAAGACAATCAATAAATTGTCACTCCGGACAATTGTTGCTGGAGTCAGTCGGCTAAGAATAGTTCAGTGATGTCTTAGTCATGCTTACTGACTAACTTCCCTGTGGATATGAATAATCACTGTCTTTAAAGGGCTGGGCCCTCCGGCATTACACAGACAAGAGACACAAATTACTGGAAGAAGCATAAGCAGACTTAGGTGTGGTGAGATGCCAGGACAAAAGACATTATCAGTCACATGCCCAACAATTTAGGAGGACAACCAGAGCTGCCAAGCCTCTATAATAAAACAGCGTGCAGGCCTAGAAATGATCTGATGGTCAGACAGAAGAGGCTCCTATTATTGCACAGGAAATCAGGATATTTCTTAATGATTCGTCCCTGAATAGAGAAGCAGGTGCTGGGGAGCTCACGCAGCCCGGGCTTTCTCTCTTCAGGGTGATTATTCCCATTGTAGCAGGAGAGACCGCTCAGGCCCTCTGGCACCTCTCAAAGTACAGCGGGGTCATCCGCGCCACTCCAGGCAGGATTTAAGTACTCCTTTCATCTCCAACCCCCTTTCAAGTCTGGCTCATTTTCCCCCCCGAAATGGTCAGTTCAGCGGTGAGAGCAAAATCCTCCTCTCTCCGCCACGTGGCAGTTTTTGACTGCCGAGCTTTCCCTCTCCCTGCCTGGGAGGTCTGTGCATGGAAGAAGGGCAGAAACCCAGAGCTTAGTCCTACTGGAGAGGACTTAGGAAGAATTTGACTCAGGCTGCTCTCAGTTGGCCGAGCGAGTCCTGAGTATTAGCACTTGGCACGAAAACAGGCTTGCAGCACAGAAAACACGGATGAAAACAATCAGAAAGCGAGTGGGTGGCTGTGCTGCTTGCTTGGGATCTGGGTCTCCTTAGATGCCCCTGGATTGCCTTGTTCTAATAATGAGCCTTGCCGCATGGAAAGGCAAGCACGAGGCCAAACCAGTCCCCGCTCCCTGCTCGTTTCGTCCCCTTCCCTCGGATGGAGAGGCAGATGCTACCGCAGCAGCAATGCAGGCTGCGGCTCTGCGATCCAGAGCAGACCAAAGGAGAGGCGGGCGCTTCCGCTGCCAGGGAACAAGGTTGAAAGCGATCCAGCGGATAAAGAGATATTCAAAGTTCAGCTAATGAGCAAGATGACTCACTGGCTCAACCAGACAAAGGTTAGCATGGAAAATAGAAAATCTAGCTCAAAGGAGCCTCGCCGGCGGAGATGTGAAAGGGGACTTGTGAGGCCAAGGATGCTCTGAACTTTGCCGGCAGCGCTGAGCCTGGATGCAGGGCGAGGGGAGGAGGGATAATTGCGAGAGGGATCCCAGCAAGCTGGAGCAGCTCCAGGGTCGGCCTCACAGGGGGTGGGTGGGTGCAAGGAGCTGGGCCTCCAGCTCCTTCCTGGAGGAAACAGGCCCATCTTGCCCACCCCATGGCCCTCATCTCCCATGAATGCCCAGATGTGCTCAGGGAGTGGGCAAAGCCTACTGTCGGGAGGGCTGGAGGGCAGGGGAAGGCGAGCTGGAAGTGCGCACAGCGCTGACGTTGCAGGGAGCCCAATTCTCTGACCTCTCCCAGGCCACTTCTGTTCAGCCGCTCCAGCTCCATCCCAATGTGGTTACAGGGATCTTGCAGGCCAGGGTGGGTTAGTCACTAGCTTGGACGTATCTCCTGTTCATCACAGATGTACGTGGGGCTTTTCCTCCTGAAGGACCCCACTTCATATACAACAGTTGCTTCTTCTGCTGCAGAAGCAGCCACTTCTGGGGTGGAGCACTGTAGCGGATTAACAGCCCAGCTAACGGGCTGGGCAAGGAAAGAAGAAGGGCTCCAATGTGGGAGTTTTGGAGACAGACAATGCGATCCTCTAAACTGGAACTGGACCAGGACGTTGGGATGAACATATTTCCTCTGTCAGAGGTAGTCTGGGCTCAAGCGGTAAAGACTTTGGCACCTCCAGCAGCGTGACGCTCCCGACCTTGTGCCAGAACTCGGTTTCCCTTCACTATGTCTGGCTTGTCCCTTTAGATTATCATCTCTTTGGGGCTCTTCTCATGGTAAGGACTGGACCTGATGTGTTTGCATGAGACCAAGCACAGCCAGGCCTAAGCACAAGCTCCACAGCGTTCATAAGCAGATTACAAAGGTTCAAAGCGATAAGCAATCAAGAGTGAGTCACTGGCACCAGTTCCTCCAGTCTCTGGGGTCATCCTTGCAGGTCTCCAAGCCTGAACTGAGATTAGACTGTGACATCTGAAAGGCTCACAGCCCTGGGGGATGTTATTCATCTCCATTTTGGGACTTTCTTGTTACAACCATATGGGCCAATGTTACATACAGATCTGAAACCCGCCAAGGATGTCTTGATCCTGACCCACCTCTACCATAAGTCACCAGGATCTCAAAGCATTCACCCAAGGGTGCTGAAAGAAGGAGCTGAGAAAAAAACCTGAAGTTGCTAGCATTAAATTTGCAAACTCTTGGACAACAGGCAAGGTTGCAGGGGGGTCTGGAGCAGGGCTAACAGATGCTACGTTTCTCATACTGGCTATATGTGTATCTCATGCCAGATCATTACACGCCGGACATTAAACCAGTTTATCCCTGGATAAAAATGGTGGAGCAGCCACAGTGAAGTTGCTTATTGAGCAGCAACTTCTTTATACCATGGAAATACCCTGCGATAATTTTAATGTGTGGCCATCTGGCATATTACAATTTGTCATATGATCCTTGTACATAATACGTGACAAATGTTAAGTCTGCCAGGGGCCATAGTGTCCTTTAGAAAGAGGAAAAAGGAGTCTCCGGGGAACTATGGACTGGTCAGCCTGACGTCAGTACCAGGGAAATTACAGAGCTAATTATAAAATAATCAAATCTATAAACAGCTAAAGAGAGAAGGGGTGATCGCTAGCCGCTAATGTTGTTATGTTAAGAACGAACCATGCCTGATTTCCTCCTTTGACTGGGCAAGCGGTTTAGTGGATAAGAAGAATACAGTGGATATACCACCAAAATCCCTGGGCTTCAATAGGGGTTTTGACGCACTTCTGTTATTCTCAGAAGCGAGCTGGAGCAGTGAATAGTGAATATGTAACTGGTTGAATAACTGCCAGCAAAGAGGAATTGTTAAATGAGTCAGTGGCAGGCTGGCAGGAGTTTTCAAGGCGGGTTTCACAGGGGTCTGTTCTGGGTCCTGTGCTGCTTAACATTTTGATTAATGACTTGGAGGCAGGAATAAAGATCGTCCTGATCAGATCTGCACATGCCTCAAAGTTGGGAACGGCTGCAAACACTTTGGAGAATGGGGTTATTAAAATTCAAAGGGATCCTGGTAGATTGGAGAACAGGGCTGCAGACAACAACATGAAGCTCAGCAAAGAGAAATGTGGGGCCCTACCTTCAGGGAACCAAAAAAATGGGAAACATAGAACGGGCCTGGCCATAGCATTGCTGCGAGGGATCTTGATCATGGATCACAAATTCAACGTGATTTGGCTATTTCATTTAAAAAAAAGGAAAGCAAATTTGCACGGCATTCACAGAAATACTGTCCAGAAGACACAGGAGAAGATAATGCCACTCTACTCAACACTGCCTAGGCTTCGCTAGCGCGCTGTGTCCAACTTGGGACGCTGCATTTTAACAAGGATATAGGGAAGCTGGAATGAGCCAGGAGGAGGTGACAGAGAGGAGCAAAGATGAAATGCATGCTGCTCAAGGGATGGTTGGAGAGACCAGGTGTGTTTGGGTTGGAGAAAGGGGGGCTGAGGGAAGACATGAGAACAGATTTCTAATATTTGAAGCATGAAGAAGAGGGTTGAAAATTGTTCCCCCTCATTACGGAGGGCAGGACACGAGGCAATGCATTTGAAGTGCAGCACGACAGGTTTTGATGACATCTTAGGAAAAAAAATGTCCTTGGACAGGACCAGGAACAAGCTGCCTGGGCAGCGGTGATCTCTCCATCAATGGAAGTACTCGAGATGAAGCTGGAGAGCCGCCTGTCTGAGATGGCTTAGGAACAGCACATCCTGCATCTGTGCAGGGAGCTGGACTAGATGATCCTTGAGGTCATCCCCTTCTGGCCTCGTGATTCAGAGTCAAACATCAAGGCTTTGCACAGGTGGTTTCCAATGCTGCAAATGAACATCCTTGAATTATTGGCAGTTCCGTTAAAATCATCCACTACTTCTGCTAAAAAAGAATCGCAATAAATAATACGAGACTCGTTTCCTTGTCCCCTGCACGATCTCTCAGTGGGACACAGCTGCTCGAGTAATGGCTTCTGCTAGACCTGGCTGTCTCTTTGCATTCAGCGCTGGCTGTGAGCATACGATGGGCATCTTAGTATTCCCCGCTGCCTGCCCGCAGGTCACTCCAGGTCAGAGCAGAGATAAACAGGTGGGCTAGGATGAATTTTCTTTCTCCCAAAGAAAAAGAGAAATGCAGGCCCTGAGCCTTTTGCAGAGACGGTGAAGAGGGGAAAGAGGAGCAAGGGGTAGGGAGGGAAAAGGAGGATGCTGCAGAGGTTGAACGTGGCTCCAGAGGAGGTATTTTCCCCTCTGAGGTCACAGGAAAGCCAATATCAGATGGGCAGGGGGAACATGTTTGCTGGCTGCCTTACGCTATTCATTTGGTTTTGTCTCCTCCTAGAAAAGGGGCTTGCTTTAGCAACGACCGATCTGAAATGCAGAGACTGCCCCAGCTTTTAACCGCTCAGGCAGAAACGTGCGGCACCGATAGGACCAGGTACGGCGCAGAGCAGCGCGCACCAGGGCAGTGGCTGCAGAGTTGGGAGCCCGGCCTCTCTTCTTAGCTCTGCCCTTGGCTTTGTACAGGCGGTGTCGCTGGGCTTCTCAGTGCTTCGCTCTCCCCATCGGGAAGATGTGGGAAACATTTTCCATTCGTGGGAAGCATGCCGAGATTTGGAAGTGAAAGGTGCCCAATGGCAGACCATTCGTGTCCCTGGCATATGTCTGGGATCGTCCACGTAGCACCGTCCTGGCTCTGCTCCCACATCCCACTTGGGAAGCGTATTAGGCTGTTGTGTCAACTCTGTATTTAAGTGATAATATCATTGCTCTCCTGTTTCACGAAGCAATAATCCAATTCCTGAGTGGATAAACAGCAAGGTTCCTTATAGTTGATCACAATGAGGGAACTGCATTATGCTGAGGAAAGCAGAGAATTAATGTGAGAAATAACTCCATAGCACTTACATGCTGCTTATACCCTTCAAAGTGCTTTGCAGGCATTAACTAATCGATTGCCATTATTATTAACCCGATTCGTACTCTCTATTATAAACCTGGTTTCCAACTCAGCTGTAGCAAACTCTGCACAAGTGCAAGCCTGCTTTTATGAACAGCTCCCTTGCGCTCTTTAAGGATCAAGCTGCTCTTAAAATGAGACTTAAAAAAAAATATAAATGCCTACATGGTAAATTGGAGGTGAGTAAATAGCTAGGTACACATGCAAACACCTTTATCCTTGGCTAGGGCTGGCACAAGTGCTACGATAGGATTTATTTAGATTGCAAGCTCTTTGGCGAGGGTCCTCGTCCACTGTGGGTCTTCTGGGGCTATGCACGGAAATACAAGCACACGATGCATGAAAATGGGCTACAGAACAGCAAGGACTACTGGAGGCTGCATAACGGAGAGAGTCACCAAGACTGCATTTCCTTTCATTGAGCTGAGCCGCTGCATTTCTAATGGCTTACCTTCCGGTATGGCGCATATGTAGAATCCAACGTATTATACCTTTCGTGCCTTGTGCTTAGGACAGGTCTGGGTCCCAGAGCCTTTTAACAACAGGAGAACGTACAAAGTTTCCAGGTGAGGAAAGGTTCAGGGATGACACCGCAGACAGAAGCAGTGAGCGTCAGACTGCCTCATGCAGCGAGTACAGGTTGCATTTATTCAGACAAGGGGAGACAGGGGCTGACAGCACGCTCTTCTATTCAGCGTGCGCCCAGGGGACAAAGGGCTAAATTGTGCTCACTTCTGCATGCGTTCAGCTCTCCCACATGGCAACGAGAGCTGCACGGGGGCTGTTAGGATTAGATCGTGGCCAAATGCATGACCCCAAATTTAGCAACCCAAAGCCCAAACCCCAATGCACTCAATCACAATACAGCAAATCTTCCCATTCATTTCAGAGGGGAAGACTGATCCCAGGAAGCTCTGTGGAGAGGGAACTGTGATTTCTCCATTCCTGCGGTGATAGTAGTATCATCCTGCATTCAAATAGTACTGAGAACTTCCCCAGCAGTGCCGCTGGTTCTGCACAGCTTTTGCCCACGACACGCCGACTGTCCTGCTAAGGAGAGGTCTGTGACAGCTCAGACTTGACCTACCTGCAGCACTAGGCAGGCACAAATACCACCCTAACGGGTAGGAGGGGGAAGCAATAGGCCTCTTGCCCAAAAACACTGGAGTAAACCCTAAACCCATGTAATATTCATGGAGAGTAGGCAATAGCTTGGCATTTCAGGTTTCATCTGAACTCAGAGTGCTGACGTATGAATGATGAAGAGAACCAGCCATGGAGGATTTCAGCCTCTGCGGTTGCATGTTGTCCAGGGGTTACAAACCTGGTGCCACAACTTTTCAGCTTTAATTACAGCACTGCACACTATTATAACTGGCTCGGCAGATATTTGGCTGGGGTGTTATGACCCTGCACTTGTTCCTGCCCGGGGCAGGGGGTCGGACCTGATGATCTGTTTAGGTCCCTTCGGACCCTAAGCACTATGAAACTATAATAGTGTGCTTCTGCTGACCTGTCGATCTCATCAGGGTGCTTTGAATGGGTAAATATGACAATCCTTGTGTCAAAGGTGGAAACAGAGACATAAAGAGAAATTAAGTGTCTTACTCAACATCATTTAAAGAGCCCATAAAAGAGTGAAAAGCATAAGCTCCCAAGCCCCAGCCTGATGCGCTTTCCACTGACACCCTCCTTTTCATTAACCTACTCTTAGCTCCACAATTAAACTCTTAGGCAAGCTTGAAAAAAGCATCCATCACGGATAACTAGCTTCATGTCTCCATATTTTCATCAACCCATCCCAAACGTAAATTCTGGTGGCTAAACACCCAGGGAAAGGTGGGCGCTGACCAGTCAGGTTTCATTCAGAGTTTACGTTTTAGAAACATAGGATTTTATAGAAATTCAGGACTAATAAAATACTTCCCATGAATTGTTAATAAATGCAACGGTGGAGAGAACTTTACAGCAAACTCGCATTCGTCTCCACTGTTTTCAATCCTGATACTACATCAGTAGGTTAGTGCATGAGAATCAGAACCAGAAATGCATAGATCACAGAAAATTCAGGTTGGAGGGACCTCAGGAGGTCACATCTAGTCCGACCCCCTGCTCAAAGCAGGACCAGCCCCAACTACATCATCCCAGCCAAGGCTTTGTCTACCGGGGTCTTAAAAACCGCCTAGGATGGAGATCCAACCACCGCTCTGGGTAGCCTGTTGCGATGCTTTACTACTGTCCTAGCGGGAAAGTTTTTCCTCATATCCAACCTAAATCTCCCTTGCTGCAACTTGAGGGCATTGCTCCTTGTTGTGTTGTCTACCACCAGTGAGGACAGGTTAGCTCCATCCTTGGAGCCATGCTGCAGGTTGTCGAAGGCTGTTACTATATCCCCCTTTAGTCTTCTCTTCTCATAATAAGCTCAGCTCCCCCAGCCTCTCCTCACAAGTCACGTTCTCCAGCCCTCAAACCATTCCCATTGCCCTCTCTCCAATGTATTCATATCCTTTCTGTAGCAGGGGGCCCAAAACTGGGCACAGGACTCCAGATTTGGGTCCTCTGCTACAGAAAGGATGTGGACACATTGGAGAGAGCCCAAATTGACAAAATATCAGTTATAAACCCCAGGACAACTGACTGATTCATTGTTATAGTAGAAGCAGAGGCAAATGCACAAAGCAATCAGGCAGCTCACAAGAAATGGTGAGGAGTCATTTGCATTTTGAAACTTTTTTTTCACTTTTAATTACCAAAAGTGCCATTAGTTTGATGCCTGGTTGAATTTGCTCATCCAAACCACAGGGCATCTCTTTCAAAGTGCTGCCAAGCATGTGGATGAATCAGGAGTGGCCTCTTATCAGCCAAAGCTCGCCATGTTTTAGGACTGCGGGACTGGGCCCAGACTGCCATGAGAAACAAGCTCTTTGTTTCTGTGAAAAATAAGTGCTGTTTTAAAGTACAAGTGCAACCAAGGATGTGCTCCTGAATATGAGCTGTATGAACACATACAGAATGTGCTGTTAAAACTAGAAAGCCTAGATAATCATTCATCCCTTCAAGTGAATGGATGCTGAATGTAAGGGAATCAGAAGGGGTGATTGCACAGCGTAGTCAGCTAGTTTGAAGTGAACCGTGTTATACAAGGGGTTAAAGAAAACCTTCTAGCTTAGGTTCTCCACTAGCTGAGCTTGAATTTCTTTACTGTCCGAGCCCCCAAGGTCTGGAACAGCCTGCCGCCGGAGGTGGTTCAAGCGCCTTCATTGAACACCTTCAAGAGCAAACTGGATGCTTATCTTGCTGGGATCCTATGACCCCAGCTGACGTCCTGCCCTTTGGGCGGGGGGCTGGACTCGATGATCTTCCAAGGTCCCTTCCAGCCCTAATGTCTATGAAATCTATGAAATCACACCTTTTCTAACACTCCCTGACTTGACTGTGTGAATTTGGCCAGCTAGACCATGTGAATCATGCACGGCTTCTAAAACCAGCTGCAAAGCCAGTATAGATGAGGTCTAAATGCTTAAGCAATCTCTAGTGCATGTGAACAATTCATGTGACGGGTGAGGCTTTCCTTCAATAACACTGCGTGCATGCTCTTACCCCATGCGGGAAATTAAGCTACAGTTCAATACCTCTGTTCTTTTGTGCTGAAGGAAGGTGAACTTCTCTCAGGTTAGCTCTCATTGACAGCATGCACGTGGGCAGTTCCCCTGCAACAGCTGGTTGTGGTGACATCATACCCTACTTTGCCTCGCTTACACACACACATTGCACTGCTTTAACTAGACCACTCTATGCATGGTACAATGTGGACACAGCTAGAGTGGCGTAATGTCCTACACTGGTATCATTTATTTGCTTACAACAGCAAGGAGGATAGCTATCCCAGCAAACAGCACATTTATGCAATATAGCTATATATATCTCACTGCGTACATAGCACTGATATATCTATTTTGGATAAGATCATACCTACGCCTAACCAGATATTTACACTGGAACAAATATGTGCAAAGACAAGGGCTGGATAAAGAGCAATCTTTGGCAACCAAAATGAAAGTGTTGCTGCTGTCTATGCTTTTGCTGATCCTAGGTTAATATGTTCCTAGTCACTGATAAAGCAATGAGGGACTTTTGAATTCTTCAAGGCTGAAAAGCTACTGAAGTCTCCTGTTGGCTTTCATCCGTCAGTCTGAAAAGCATACCCTTAAAAG
Source organism: Alligator mississippiensis (assembly GCF_030867095.1). NCBI lineage: Eukaryota > Metazoa > Chordata > Crocodylia > Alligatoridae > Alligator > Alligator mississippiensis. The sequence continues at coordinate 9,047,723 of NC_081827.1, forward strand.
TGAAAGCAAAGAAACTTCTGCAGAAGTCAATTCAGCAAAGTCATCAGCAGCTTTTGATGTGTGTTGCATAGTGTTTGAAAATGTATCATACGACTTCCTAATTCAGAAATCCCCAGGGGCACAACCAAACCCAAACCCAACCCCTCATTAAAGCTTTGAATAAAGTGTCACTTAGGATGCCATTATAGGCACATCATTTTGTGCTCTGAAAAGACTCAGAACAAAACTAAAAGGAGAAAAAAATGAAAACAGACTGGCTTGTTTTAACACAAATTTATGGAGATGTATGGGGTTAATGCTGGACTCCACTGAAGTTAATGTCAGCAGAGTTAGGATTTGCCTTAGCTGTATACATCTTTACAATTGTACACGTCTCTCACACCCTCCCCCGCCTGCAAACCCAACATGCCGGTGGTTGAATTGACTTGAAGGCAGGTTTGAAAAAGCAAGGCGATGAGGAAGAGAGAAAGCCCATGGTGACACAAGCTGACTGCTCAGTCAGAGGCAGCTCAGGTTCTTGGAAACATCTAATACGCACAGACAATGCTCAAAAGCTCATGTTCTCAGTCATTCCCTATTATCATGGCATCCGCTCAGTGCTGCCATCTTCTTAACTTATGTCATGAGGAAGCAGCCTTGGCCAAAATGAGCTCTTGGAGCAGTTAAGGTACAACACTTTTTCCTGAGACAATGCGATATCACCATAGAGTGATCAGTGTCATGGTTATAGCATACAGTGAGACTGGCAAGTGTCTTACCGCCTGTTGGGAGGTCTGGAGAGGAGATACAGTGTGGTAGTGCATTAGTGCCTGCCACTTTAAGGGCCAGTACAGGCAGAAGGGCAGCTGGCAGGTGCAGGCCAGCCTGATGAGGTGGTCACATGATTGCAGGAGGGCCTTGTGATTGGAGGAGGGGACTGAGCAGCCTCCAGATTAACCCATGCCCTCAGGGCTGAGCCAGCAGTTTGCTGCAAGCAGCCAAAAGGACACGACCTGGCTGGAGCTGCTGCTCGTGACATCTTGGAGGTAAGGGCAGGAGCTAGGGGGAAGATAGAGGTTCCTGGTCCCGAGACACAATGTAAAACTACACCCTTCTGGGGTAGGATGGTGTGGTAGGGCTGCCTGTGGCAGGGTGGTCCCCAAGAAATGCCATGGCAGTTGCCCCCCTAGTGAAAACTGAGTATGGGGTGCCTTATAGCCCCAGTCCCCACAACCTAGTGGGTAACCTGACAAGGAGGTCAGCAGGACCAAGGGGGTCCAGAGTGGGGCGAGAAGCCCAGAGAGAGTGAGGGACAAGGAGTCCAGAGTCTGGAAAGGACATGGAGCCTAGCAAGGGGCATGGAGCACAGAAAAAGGCAAGGAGCACAGTGGCAAGGAGTTGAATGTGAATGAGGGGCAAGGAGCCCAGTATGAATGAGGGGCATAGAGCCCAATGAGTGTGGCTGAAGTTAGGAGCTAGGATGGCAATCTGGATGCCATCTGTGAGGCATGGGACACAATATAGGGGAGGTTGGAACTGTGTATAATGCCTTTGGCATTGGGGCACTAAAATGGGCAGCTTCCTGTATTTTAACATCCAGTTCAATACATCAAGTCGTGGCAGGTAAGACAGGGCAGACTGCCCTAGACAGGTGGGCCGGCTGACATCGGGACTGGCCTCGTGATGGCCCTGTGTTACAACAATCAAATCAGTTTTGCTCAATCACCTCAGACATTTCAGCTTCACCTGAACAGCGGCCCAGTTGCACAGCCAACACTGGTCCTGTGGTGTAGCCATTCACGCAGCTGCACATCATCTGTTCAGCTCATCCTGGTTTTCTGCTTATCTGCATTAAATTTAGCGACCTTTTAGCATTATAGAAGAACTAGTTGCTGCCAGGGTAAACTGTGATCAAACACGTCTTCCTGTCACACAGGTAATTTTCCACTAGTCACCTTTTCAGGGTGCCTCATCTTGGTGCTACAGAAGCACACATCGGGTACAGCTTACGCCAGACCCTTCAGGCCTGTAACACTGGGTCCCAGGCCTTACAATGCAAGTGGGTGAGAAATGGCAATGATGGATATAAAATGAAAAACAGAAAACACTTATGACACGCAGGGACCTGGCCTATTTATAACTAGACAAAACAGAATACTGATACATTATATAAGAGCAATCCGGTATTGGCAAGGACATGGACTAGATGACCTGATAGGTCTTTTCTATCTCTGTCTTCAGGAAAGAGATTCTCTTCTAATCTGACCGTGAACCAGTTATTTTAGGCATTTCTATGGCCCCCCTTACTATAATAATCTCAATGCATTACAGTCTTCTAACACATTAATACTTACAACAGCCTTCAGAGGCATGGAAGTGCTATTAGCTCCACTTTGCACATGGGAAATGGATGCACTAAGAGACTAAAAACACATATTCATCTTATGCATTTAAATGGCACTATGTAGATGTGTGACTTCAGTTTTTGACTAGTCATTATAGACCCTGGGACTTGCAAGAAAGCAAGAGTGGGACATGGAGACAGCACAAGTCTGGGGAAGAGACAGGAAGGAAACATCATAGCTGGGAAGAATTAATTTGTTTCTACTAGACAAGTCTCCCTTCCAGAGACTAGAGTTTCTCCCAGGATTCCTGACTCGCACTATTCCCCATCTGTGTTTCATAGATTTCATAGATTTCATAGACATTAGGGCTGGAAGGGACCTCGGAAGATCATCGAGTCCAGCCCCCCACCCAAAGGCAGGAAGTCAGCTGGGGTCATAGGATCGCAGCAAGATAAGTATCCAATTTTTTCTCGAAGGTGTTCAATGTAGGTGCATGAACCACCTCTGGCAGCAGGCTATTCCCGACCTTGGGGGTCAGACAGTAAAGAAATTCTTCCTTATGTCCAGCCTGAAACAGTCTTGCACTAGTTTATAACTGTTCGATCTCATCATCCCTTGGGGCGCTTTAGTGAACAAACGTTCCCCCAGATACTGGTGGTCACCCCTGAGGTGGCCATCAGATCACCCCTGAGCCTGCGCTTTTCCAGGCTGAAGAGTCCCATGGCTCTCAGCCTGTCGTCATAAGGTCTGTTTTCCTGACCTCTGATCGTGCATGTGGCTCTCTTCTGGACTCTCTCAAGCTTCTCCACATCCTTTTTGAATTGTGGAACCCAAAACTGGACGCAGGACTCCAGCTGTGGCCTCACCAAGGCCGAGTACAACGGGAGAATGACGTCTCGGGATTTGCTTGAGAAGCATCTATGGATGCAAGCCAGCTTTTTGCTCGCTTTACTAGCCACAGCATCACATTGCAGGCTCATGTTCATCTTGTGGTCAATGATGACTCCCAACTCTCTTTCTTCTGTAGTGCTAGCCAGCGTAGCACTGCTGAGCCTATAAGGATGCTGCAGGTTTTTCTTCCCAAGGTGGAGAACCTTGCATTTTTCAGTGTTGAACACCATCAGGTTCTCGTCCGCCCATTTCCTGAGCCTGTCCAGGTCAGCCTGGATCGCCCTCCTGTCCTCAGGTGTGGATGCTTTGCCCCAAAGTTTGGTGTCATCGGTGAACTTGGCCAGTCTGCTTCTGACTCCAATGTCCACATCATTAATGAATAGTTTAAATACCTATGAAACCCACTGGCAACATATCCTGCCCTTTTTCCTGCGGTACTGGTCCATAGCTGACTACTGCTATCAGTTGTTTCAGCATCATTGCCTAAAGTGGCAGAGCCTGTGCATGGATCTAAAGGTTCCCACACTGCTGAGGATAGTTTTTCTAAGGCTTTTTGTTTTTCAGTTTTCTTTCCTGAAAAAAGCATAAAAACATACCCACAAAAATCCATGTGAAAAGAACATTATTTAGGTGGCGAAGTCAAACACTCAGAAGTTGGGACGTGCCAGGAGGAAAGTTGCCTGCGGACCCTTCATTTGCCCCACTGTTGTGCGGATGCATTATGGTGGAAGTCTTTTAATAGGTGAATGCATATTGATTTTTCCATAGCCCCTCTGCCTCATTCAGTGCCCAAGAGGAACCTGCCCTGGGGATGAGGTTGGGCAGTGTAGAGGAGGCTATTGCCAGAGACATCTAGCCCAACCTTGTGCACTAATGCAAGATGCTCTATTCCAAAATCATCCCAGGCTGATGCCTTGTCATCTTTTCCTTGAACATCTCTGTTGAAGGTGATCCCCCAACTTCCCCGGGCAACTTGCTCCACCGTCCTGCTCTTCTGACTCTTACGGTCCTTTCCAGCTCAATGAGTCTAGGACCGTGACTTAATAGTAGCAAGGGGTGGGGAATTGATTCCTCTTCTCATTTTAACATTCAAAATAGAGTGAGGCAGATCCACTGCGAGGATGAATGTGTATGTGTGAAGCAAACAGCTGGTGCTGCTGACATGGCAGAAAGCACGCTGCTGCAGTAGTAGCAGGTGCTGACAAATCCCTATTGCCTCTGCTCCGGCTGGGGAAACTTCTGGACTTGTCTAATAGTCTCAGCCCTGGTGGCACGTCCCTACCGCCTGCCCGGTCACGTTATAATGCTGTTTCAAGGTCTTCCACGATGTCAGGAGCAATCTCATTAGTGCCTGTAGCAAGCTGAGGAAACGGTGCAGCGATGGCAGTGTCGGCACGCAGCACTTACTCAGAGGGACCGAGGTGAAGATCCCATCAGCGGTGACACCATTCGCTTCCCCTTTGGGCAGACCGGCTTGCTCATGTTTTCCTGGCAGAGTCTCTGTTTATGGGACACGGTAATCTCCCAAATGGGATCAGACAGGGCTGTGAGCTGAAGCAGGAGTACCTCATCTGCAGTATTTAGTCTGATGAGCATCGTGCTGTATCTATAGACAAAGCCCAGTGAAGTAGGTTGGAGGGCATTTTTAGCTCCATAACCATTCCCACCTTTAACTCGCTATTGCCCTCCATGTCTCTTGGGGCTCTGTCTTTGCTTGCTTTTTTTTCTCTTGGGCTCTGTCTGCCCAATTTTTTTTCCCTCCCTGCTCAGCCTCTTGTCCTCTTGACTTCAGCCTCTGAGCCTGGCCTTCAAGGAGGTTTTCCCTCTTCAGATGTGATGGGGCTTCCCATCATCTCTTCTCTTCCTTTAGGAGAAACCAAGTTTCTTATAGTCATGGCTCCTTTGCTAACATGTTGACGTGATTGCCTCTGATGTCTGCCGGCAATGCAGCAGGACCTCCGACTCGAGCCTAGAGCTGCGCCCCACGCTCTCGGCGCACGGCGACCCTTGCCTGGTCCCCCTGCCTAGACCCCTGCCATGCCAGAGACAGCGCACCCATTGCACTGCTCTGTAATGACCCCTTCCGGCTGATTCAAGGCATTGGGGATCTCTGGAAATCACGAGTCCAGGTTGGAGGGAGGGTTGCTGATGGTAGGTGAGAGGATGAAAATGAGTTCATGGCAATGAGGGAACAGAGATCAGGCCCTACCTTCATTTTCCAGGTGGAGAAAGCTGAGAGATGGAGAGACTTGCTCAAGGCAAGACTTGCAAACAACCAGACTCTTAGCTCAGTACCTGGTTACCAGCTCCCTAAATACCCAGCTATTTTCCCTTTGCAGTGGCCCTTTATCTTTCATCGTCTCAATGTTGCCACAGCCCGATTATGAGTTTTACAATGATTTGTCTCTTTAAAAGCACCAGCTCCTGGAGTCACGTGACTATGTAAGAAACTCGTCCGCTCCCAGTTGTTTGCAGAGGGAAATGTTGAAAATGCATCCTCTAGAGGATCATTTGTTTGCTCTTCTGACATGTGTTTTTCTTCATAAATCTCATGATTTTTAAGCTCTGACTCATGATTCTTGACTCTTCGGGCTGGCAAACGCAGCGCAAGCGGCTTCCAGGCAATTCCCTGAAATATGGAAATCCCCACTTACACAAATAATGCCATTGTTAGCTTTGCTGAATCTCTGCAAGCACGAAAAACATGTTTGTTTGCACACATAGCCCACTGAGGGAATTTCCTTGATGGGTTGGAGTTTGGGTTATTTTTTATTTTTTTTACTGAAAGCTTTTCTGCTTCCAAGATCTAAATATGCAATAATCTCGGAGATTAAGAGGGTTATGTGATCAGCTTTCAGCACTGAAACAAACGGTGTTTTATCATCCTAGGAAGAGCTCGGAGAAGAGAAAAATATAATCCAGCGCCTCTAAGTGACACCCTCCCTCCCCTTCCTGCATGAATCCAAGAGCTTCAATGACTGCCCTTTCTCTGGGCAGCAAGCGTGGATGCTCCTTTAATCGGATCGTGCTGCTAATGTCTGGTCCTGCATGGCACAAGGGCAAAGCTGCTGCCCACAGAAGTGCAAAAGAAAACACTGGCAAGGATAATGCATTCAGCCTTAATGAGATGCTGTTCTGTGGTTGCCAAGTTTTTCTTGGCTAGCAGCAGGAATGTGGCCTCGATGAGCAGAGCAGGTAGCTAACTACCTCCTTCTGCAAAAGAAGATCACACTCGAGCCCTTGTTTCCTTGGGATGTGTCGTAGCTACCAGCTGGAGTTTGCATCGTGCCACTTCGGTGCTGCCCGGTGTCTCAAGGTGAGCAGTGAGCACAATCAAAGGGGATCTAGATGCACAGTTGGGCAGAGGCTAACTACTTAGTCAGACGGCAGTTTAACCAGGTCACTGGGCTTGCATCCCATCCTTGCTGAGAGTCCCAGACAGGCTCCTGGAGCATAAGTCCTCTGGAAGGCTGCACGGCTGGGTTACAGGGCCGCTGCATCCTAGTTGAAGCTCAGGCGGAGGGAAGCATATCTCCAGCTGAGTCCCTGGCAGCTGCTCCTGGTGCTTCCTTTGCTTTCCAGCATCCAGCTACTAACACAGCACTACCCTGAGCCATTTGTGAGATACTTCATTGGCTCCTAAACCCGGCTGCCATGGCCATGCATCACGGACTGCCTGGATGCTCTGACCTGGTTTATTAAGGGCCTCCTCTCCCTCAGACAAGATGCACTCAGACACCAGAGTGATGGAGATGGCATGTGAACAAAGAAGACTTACAATGAGATGTGTCAGAGAAGCAGAAGAGCCCATCGTCAGGGTCTTTTTCTGCACAGCAGATCTCAAGTTGGGGTCTTGCCTCACTGGGACTGCAGTGGCTGCAGGGATTGAAAAGGCTTTGAGGATGGAGCATCTCCATGGGTCGTATATATCCTCTTCCTTATGGGAAAGAGGTTACTTTCCCCCATAGCCTCTTCCTTACCATTATTTTCCCCTGTATCCTCTTCCTTACCATTACTTTCCCCTATAGCCTCTTCCTTACCATTACTTTCCCCCGTATCCTCTTCCTTACCATTACTTTCCCCCGTATCCTCTTCCTTACCATTACTTTCCCCCTGTATCCTCTTCCTTACCATTACTTTCCCCCGTATCCTCTTCCTTACCATTACTTTCCCCTATAGCCTCTTCCTTATGGTTACTTTCCCATATATCCTCTTTCTTACAGAAAAGAGGTTACTTTCCCATAAGTAACCTGCTACTGTGCCGGAGGGTGCTGCTTCAGCCGGGAATCCCTGAGTCCACAGAAAAGACGTGAGTTTGCCATAGGCCTAAACATCATAGAGAAGTGGTGAATGAGCCCAGCATGAATGCAAGGGGAGCTCATTTCCCTGAGAGGGTTTAAAAACCCAGGGGGCATTTCCCAGTTTACCCTGCACTAATGAGCACATCAAGAGCTAGGTGCGTAACAACCTGCATGGCTGAAAACTGGCTCAGTGCAGATCCCTGTAGCTGCCAGCCAGCCCTTCGGCACTTCTGTTGAAAGGCAGCGATCGTTATCTCAGCCTGCAAACAGGTAAGCCATTCTGCCCCGGCACTCGCCGGAGACCCGACACCTGCGGGAATGTTAATAACACCCACGTTTGCTTGGAGAGGAACAACAATGAAGCTTTTGTAGCAAATATGACAGCCCTGCAAGGGCCCTCTTCCCAGCGAGGGCTGGCAATGGGACACAGGACCTTCCTCCTCAAGGTTGCTGGTTCAAATCGGGTCCCAGTCGGATCTGCCAGTGACCCACCAATGTGACAAGCTCGTCAGTGGCCCATTTGAAAGAAAGCGGTGGCCATCATCCGACTGCTAGTGGCCTAGTGCATACACGGGAAATCTCCCCGTCCCAGCTGGGCATTGGCACTTGCTCAGCAAAACTGACCATCACGGGTGTGTATCACTACCACTCCACTGTGCTGACAGTGTTCGTCCTGTTGGTCAATAGATATGTAGTTTTAGGACAGTCAGGTCCGCAGTAAACTCTGCTTGAAGGAAGAAAACCCTATTTCAACCACTGTCCTACTCTCCTGACCTGTTGTAGCTTGAGTTATAGTTGCCCAGGGCACACCTATCACCTCCCCAAAAGCACTCTGTTTCATGGAGTAACTTAAGAGTTAATGGGGGCAAATGGGGTAGTTTAAGTGCAGGTGATTTTTGTCAGACAAGCACTACATGGCATGGGGTAGATATCTGGATTTGGATTGTGACTACATTTGGATTGTGAATCTGAGCTAAAACCAGTTCTCCTTCATACCTCCATTTGGGAGTTGCTATGCTGCAAACTTTGAATAGCGCTAAGCTGGTTTGTGTCTCGTTTCAATGGTTTCAGCACACTTCATCTTCGGCACTGGATGTACTCAAATACTTGGAGGCAGAGAGGTACAATTATTCCAATTTTGTTGCTGGGGAAACGGGCGCGCAAAGTTTTACAACTTGCTTGAAGCAATAAACGGGGCTAATTTCCAAGAAAGGAAGAGAACCTAAAATATCCACATTCCCAACCCCATGCTCAGACCACTAATTAATATCCTCTCCCTTCTGTAGTTTTCAATATTTTTCTCTCTTTTGTTTTTCCTTTTTAATACTTCTTATAAAATGCAATAACTATTCAGCTTTTTTCTGTACTTTTCAATATTTTTCTTTGTCTCTTGGCTTTCCTTTTTCAGGCATCTTATAAAATGCTATAGGAATTTCCCATAGTAGATAACTGACAATGACTTAGGGTTTCCAATATCACCAATTTTCTTTGATTGAGAATTTGTATTTTAATCATTTAAACACAAAAGAATCAAAACGTACCTTTAAGACCATTGAACAAATATCTCAAGACAAATATTGTGGTGAGCAATCTTGGGCTTGCTGGAAAAAGGGCTAGAGTTAGTTAATAGCAGAGTGAAGTGAATGAGGTTAAGAAATGAGGTCTTTGACACATGGGTTTACTCGTTGTACTGTTTTGTTCATAATTGTTGGATTCAATGTTTTTCTTTTTTTTTGCAATTAGTTTTCATAGATTTCATAGACATTAGGGCTGGAAGGGACCTCGGAAGATCATCGAGTCCAGCCCTCTGCCCCAGGGGCAGGAAGTCAGCTGGGGTCAGAGGATCCCAGCAAGATAAACATCCAAATGTCTCTTGAAGGTGTTCAATGTAGGTGCTTGAACCAGCTCTGGCGGCAGGCTATTCCAGACCTTGGGGGCTCGGACAGTAAAGAAATTCTTCGTTACGTCCATCCTGAAACGGTCGTGCAGTAGTTTATAACCGTTCGACCTCATCATCCCTTGGGGAGCTCTGGTGAACAAACGTTCCCCCAGTTACTAGTGGTCACCCCTGATAAACTTATAGGTGGCCACCAGATCACCCCTGAGCCTGCGCTTTTCCAGGCTGAAGAGTCCCAGGGCTCTCAGCCTGTCATCACAAGGTCTGTTTTCCTGCCCTCTGATCATGCATATGGCTCCCCTCTGGACTCTCTCAAGCTTCTCCACATCCCTTGTGAATTGTGGAGCCCAAAACTGGACGCAGGACTCCAGCTGTGGCCTCACCAAGGCCAAGTACAACAGGAGAATGACGTCCTGGGATTTGCTTGAGAAGCATCTATGGATGCAAGCCAGCGTTTTGCTCACTTTACTAGCTGCAGCATCACATTGCAGGCTCATGTTCATCTTGTGGTCAATGAGGACCCCCAAGTCTCTTTCTTCTGTAGTGCTAGCCAGTGTAGCACTGCTGAGCTTATAAGGATGCTGCAGGTTTTTCCTCCCAAGGTGGAGAACCTTGCATTTTTCAGTGTTGAACACCATCAGGTTCTCGTCCGCCCACTTGCTGAGCCTGTCCAGGTCGGCCTGGATCGCCCTCCTGTCCTCAGGTGTGGATGCTTTGCCCCAAGAGTTTGGCGTCATCAGCGAACTTGGCCAGTCCGCTTCTGACTCCAATGTCCACATCATTGATGAAGATGTTGAACAGTATGGGTCCAAGGACAGAGCCTTGGGGGACCCCACTGGTCACAGGGCACCATGACGATTGACTTCCATCAACCACCACCCTCTGGGTCCTACCCTGGAGCCAATTTCCCAGCCAGCGGATCGTGATGGACCCAAGGCCACAGTTGGCCATTTTTGCCAAGAGGTGATCATGGGATACCAGATCGAAGGCTTTTTTGAAATCAATATATATGACATCAATCTCATCTCCCTTGTCCAGGTGATAGGTCACCTGGTCATAAAAGGAAATGAGATTGGTCAAGCAAGACCTACCTGCAACAAACCCGTGCTGGCTGTCCCTCAGGATGTTGGCGTCGGCCAGTCCATTAAGGATGGCCTCTTTAATAAACTTTCCTAAGACCTTCCCCAGGATAGAGGTCAGGCTGATGGGCCTGTAGTTTGCCAGATCCACTTTCCTCCCTTTCTTGAAGATAGGCACCACATTGGCCTTCTTCCAGTCTTCAGGCACTTCACCGGAGCGCCAGGAGTCCTCAAAGATCCATGCCAGGGGCTGGGCTATGATGCTTGCCAGGTCCCTGAGTACCCTGGGGTATAAGCTGTCAGGGCCGGCTGATTTGAAGGTATCCAGCCTCTCAAGGTGTTCCTTCACGAGGTCAGCATTGATGGAGGGCAGGGGATCTCCCTCATCTGGACTTCCCTATCCCACAGTGGGCATGGGCATCCCATGGTACTGATGAAAGACCGACGCAAAGTACCCATTTAATAGGTTGGCTTTTTCCTGGGCATCGGTCGTCAGTCGTCCCATCTGGTTTAGCAGGGGTCCAATGTTGCCCTTGTTTTTCCTCCAGCTCCCCACATATCTGGGTGATCAGTCCAAACCACTGAAAAATATTTTTTTCAGTGGTTTGGACTGGTCACCCAGACCTTTGCAGATCACGTATCCCCCTCTCACTAGCTGGGCTAGTTCTGGCCAACTTTCTGCAGCTATCTGTGCTGTTGTTTTCTCATCCCCGAATTAATGTACCTACAAGCACTTCTAGCCCCAAATGCAAAACCAGTTTCTGGAATATTTATGCAGTTTGATGTTCACTTTCCAGGAATGTTTTCACTACTTACACTTGCCCTGGACTAGTAGAATGAGACACAAATGTGCCCATAGCAAACTCCTTAAAGAGGCCAGTGCATATGTGCAGAAAACTGGTATCACTGGCCCAAATCTTTCCCACAGGCCTTTAGCAGTTCTAAGTCCTGTGATTCATCCGGCACTTGGATTACATGCAAGATTTAAGAGTCTGCCCTTATAAATCGTGCTTGGGCATGGAAGCAATGCAGCACAGCTCCAGAAAACTCGCCGTGGCTTTTGCCTCGTATGGTGACGCTTTAGGTACCCCTCTCAACCCAACACAAAGATGCAGGAAACTGGGGACTTGCTTGCATTCTGGTTTAGCAGCACCCAGTCTGGAAAAAAGTTTAGGTTTGTCTGGGTTCACATGAAAATGAGTCTTCACATGAATTTGGAGTAGAGAAACTGAAACCAAAACCTCTGTAGGTACGGTCTGAACGCGGAGAACTGAGCCCTCTGCTCTGAGTGCTCCTGTAACCCCAGAGCCACTAAGCTCATACTTGGCCAGTCATGTGCAAGGCTCATTTCAAGGCCTCTTTCCTGCAGAGCAATCAAAGCCAGGAGAGAATCAATTGTTTGCCTTCCCAGAGGGCCTAGGCATCTTGTGCATGGACCAGGACCCACTGTGCTAGGCGCTGTACATAGGAACACAATATAACCAGACAGTCCCTGCCCCAAACAGCTTGCACTCCCAAGACAGGAGCCAGCAGTAGATGCAGATGGCCAGTACAGGGACCCTGGCCATTACGAGCCTGCTCTTGTTGAAGTCAGGGGCAAACCTGTCTTCCTAGCCAAAACTGGATACCTCCTTAGTCTCCAAGTCCTGAACCCAGCATCTTGTTTGACCCTGCTGACCTTTTGACTCACTAATTCTACTTAAATAGGACTGTCCATGGACAAAGCTCTCAACAGGTTATAAGATAGGGTCTTATATGAAAAATGGATTAGCTAGATCTTCATGACACCTTAATGAACTGGTTACGGTGTCATGGCTGGTCTTCAAACAAGCATGAGAATGACCAAACCCTCTTTCTCCCAGGGACTGGAAACCCCCCTTCCAGGTCTCTGACTTTTTTAGATGGAGAAGACTAATTGCAAGCTGCACCTTTGAGAGAGACTAGGCCCATGATTCACCATCTGTCTGGTGGATTATTCCGGCTGGAAGGGCTCTGAAGATCCCATTTAGCTCTTTTCTGGCTGGGCTTTCTGATTTCTATGCACTCGTCTCTGGCTGGGGCATGGGTGCGGACACGACTCCATTTCCCTTTTGCTTTTTGTTGGTTCCTCTCTCGTGCTCTCATGCGCCGACAATCTGCTGCAACATCTTGGTTGCAAACGGGGCAGGGGAATTTTTAAACTCAAGTGAAATGCTATTTGAACTTTTTCTTTCTTGAAATTTGCCTTCGGGTTAGGACGTCTCTGCAGTGTGGCCTTTCCTACGTGAGCTTGCCCAGCCTGCCGGCTCACAGCTGGCTACTGATCCCCAGAAAATAGACAAGAAGGAAGTTCTCTCAGGATACAAAACTGACTTCAAAAATCAGGAGGCGAGAGATTATTATCGTTTCAACTCTTTCCTGTTTGAAATGGGGTTATACGCTGCCCCCACCACTGCCGCACATGGGAGCCTTCCAGCTGTGCGCTTAAGCAACGTGGTTAACATCAGCCACGTGCAGGTCATTGTCTCCCCAGGAGGAGAGCCACGCGTGTCGGCAGCATTTTGCTGTTTTGAAATCTTCAGCTCCCTATGTCACGATGCTGTAGGCAGACAAGAGCAGCCCATCTGGCCCTACCTGGCACAGCGAAGCAGATGCAGGGAGAAATCTCCTGTCAGTTAGCTGTGCGCCAAATTGGTCACGGCTTCACAATGATGGCCCACATTGTGGTGGGCGTGCAGAAGCCGACTGGGAGATTATGCAGTTTCTTGATGCCTGCTGCTAGTTAAGACCTAAGACTTATGTTGCACATTAGGAGGTCTGGGTCCACGTTGGCCATCCCTTTTGTTTTTTGTGTGGTCTGCAAGCATATGCGTGGACAAGGGCAGATTCACTGCTCGGGCTCCTGAACTGGATGAATGACATCCTTCCAAAGATGCTACCATCGGCAGATCTTAAGTGGTTGCTGCTGCCCTGACAGCTACTGTTTGGCTGAGCTACAGACCCCCGTTATCTCCGACTTAGATAGATCACAGCTGCCTTCTTAGCCCTGTGCACTCCTCCTCCAAGTGTATTACCCTCCTCTGCTCCGTCTTCCTTCTGTGCTCTTTCCATGCTCGTTGATTGAATGCTTTTTAAAGCCAATTGCAGAAAAGCCCTCGGAAGCATAACAAATGAAAGAACAACAGGACTCACAAACCTGAATACTTTAAAGTTAGGGAATATATTTAAAATTTCCATCATGGAAATTTCCTAGCACAGCTTGGCGATTTCCTTGCATATTAGATTCTTGTGTAGAGTTTTTATTTTTTTTCAAGCCTGAAAGCAAAGAATGGAAATTTCCAATTACTGCATCAAAGGCTGCTGCTCCTCTGACAGCCTACTTAGCAGGGGTCACTGGCTCCTGCAGGACATGAAATAATGCAAGGGATGGGTAGGGAGGATTTGTTCAGCCTGACCATTTCCTGGGCAAAATGCACTCATTTACTTTCCTCCTTGGTGAAAGGGAAGGAGCTGAGAGGACAGAACAGGAGCCGGGGGTCCGGACTCTCTTCTAGCCCGTTCGGACGCAGCATCGAGCAGGGAGCATAGGGAGCCAGTCACGCTTCCTTGGTCCGGAGCTACGTGGGCTTGGCAGAAGTTACACGGGCCCCAGGGACCTCGGGCTAGCTGAGGATTGAACGTAGCCAAGCTCTGCTCTGCTGAACTACCAACATGTCCCATCCATCCCATTAAACTTGTCTGGGCTGGGGCTGGGGGAGCAGGTGATGGCATTGCCTCCTTCACCCTGAAACCAGTGGGGGAGCCTCCTAGACAGATCTTTTTTCAGCCAGTTGAAGACCGTTTTGTGCCTGTTACACAAAAAGGGTGCAATAGCTTGGAGAATCCAACCCCCGCTTTTGATTCCCAGCTCAGCGCTAGCTTAGAGCGTGACGCTGGGCAAATCGCATCCAGTCCCCATTGCTCCGGCTTTGCCGTCTATAAAAAGGCAGATGATAACTTTGACCACACAGTAAATCGATTAAGCTCAATACTGTCTAGTAAAGTGCTTTGACATTGCCACATGCCAGGTGCTGCAGAAAAGTGCAGAGTAATGCTATTACATGGGCTGTCATGAGACATGTACACAATGATGCAATTAGCAGCAGCTGGCTGATCTGCCTTGAGACAGCGTTTGGAGGGGGGGTAGGATCTAGCTATCTAGATGCTCAGCATCTTTATGCATTTTAAAGCCTGGATTGGGAATTTGCATCTGGGTCAGATATTTACAGACTGCATCTTACTTTAATTCTTTGTTACTGAGAGACGCTCTCTCCCTATGGCATCTAGTCTGAATTGGAGGAGCCACCTATGTCTTTTGTGGGCTATCCATTATAGAGATCATCGCTTGAGCCCTGATGTTTAAATCTCGACCAGACTGGACTTGTTCTTCAAGTTCAAAGCACCTCTTCATTGTGACACTCTCTGCTAGGAAAGCTTTACATTTTCAGAGCCCCTGTCATGCAAGAACCAAAAGCTGCCTTACAGAGAGGAGTGAGTGATGATCGTTTCCTTCACAGAAACAGACTCAAGGAGGGGAAGTTTCAGGCTCTAAGGCAGCAGCTGGCAACCTTTAACAGGCCGGTGGCTTGGGCAGGGCATCAGCAGCGTGGGCTTGCAGCCACAGAGAGGCTAGGCAGCCGGGAGTTGTGCACGCATAGCCACTGCTTCTCTCAGTCCCTTGATCCTGTCTGCAGCGAAGGTGCAGCTTCCGGCCCGTGGGAAGCTGTGCCAAGGTCAGGCAGCTGGAAGCTGTGTCCTTGCTGCCGCCACTTGCCCCCACCCCATCCTCCCCCCCACTGCCAGCTGCAACACAGCTCCCCACCAGCTAGAAGCCATGCCCACCTCGCAGTCAGGGAGCAGGGGCTGCGGAGGGGAAGCAGCACCAGCAGCGGTGCAGGCACAGCTCCCAGCTGCCCGCCCTAGCACAGCTTCTTGCTGCCTGGGCACAGACACAGGCTTCACAGGCTGGATCCAGCCCATGGGGTGGGTGGTGCTAATCCATACTATAAGGCAGTGGCGCCAACCTTTCTGCCAGGTATACCACAAATCAGTATGCTCCCTGAATGCCACTCCAAGCCCCTGTTTCTGCTTTCTGCTCCCTGCCCATTGCTCCCCACCTGATTTGAGGCATGCCGGACACAGAGGCTACAGGTGCCACATGCAGCTACATTGCCCACCCCTGCTCTAAAGCAACACAGCAAGGCCCTGGCAATGACAAGCTGGGACCTCTGTCTCCAGGGTCCCCAGGTTCGGTTCTAGTGTGGACGCCACACCTGTGACCAAGCTCTGGTGCTGACTACTTATATGGAAATTGGCTGTTGGCAAACCTGAAGACTGGAGCCCTTTTGCTGGACTTGAACCTTGACACAGTTTGCTATACTGGTCTTTTGGTCAAAAGATCTCGAGTTCAATCCAGAAGGGTGGTAGATGCTGCAGGATTGTGTCTTTGTGGCAGCGGGTAGGGTGCCCAGGGGAGACAACAGGGGAAGGGCTTTTTGCAGGTCTGTGTCCTGCATTATTCGACCTCTAGATCAATGCCCTTCCATCTACTTGCTCACAAAAGTTCAAGAAAGGAGATAAGAGCTGCCTGGATATCCAAGCCTGGTCATTCTTTGCCCTACATCCTGCCTCCTCTGCTGACACGGCCGAGCTAGGTGAATATTGAAGCTGGTGCCGTCTGCAGCTGAGCACAGCCCTAAGAGTGGCAATTACACGCCACTTGTGCAATGCTTCTGCTACCCAGAATCACACGCCAAAGGGGCAGCAGCTAAACACTGAGCTGCAAATGGTTTACCTCCGCATGACAGGAGATCAAACTTCAATTTTTCATAAACTGGAAGAGACCAGCTTCTTAAGTTCAAATGCACAATAACCTCCTCTGTAAAACAGTTGGCTTGACTTGGAGTGAATATGCCCACACACTCCAAATGTTCTCACTTGTCCTGGGTACTATCCAGGTACAGAGTACGCCATACCAGTGCTATTTGCCATGCACAAAGCTCATCGATGTGCTGTTACATTCAGCCGCATGCATCATCTGAAGAACATTGCCTCCTACCCCATTGCCAAGGCTGCTGGTGGTGAGCAACATAGCATCATCCTACGTCCTTCCTGAGGTCAGGACTCTTAGAGAAGACTTGTGCCAATTCCACTCTGCCGCTGTATGCGACTTCTTCAGCTCAGCTGCGATTTTGTCATGGAGGTGAACCCTGTTGTCCAACTCGCTGCACCACGGCAGTGCAGAAACATGATGACGATAGGAGCGGTCTTAATTGCAGACAGATTCTTCATTGCCAATTTTACCATCCACCCTCCCGGTTTTGGCCTTTCCACAATCCTTGCTGAACAGGTTCCAGCCTCGCCAAGGTCAGCCTGCCACCGGTCTTCCCAGATGGGGCCAACACGCCGACTTGTCCTGCAGCTGCGGACAAGTGCAGGTGATGGCACGCACGGTTTATGAGTTCCCTCTGCTGAGATCTGGCAGGACAGGAGTTTGATAACATCGAATGCTGCCAGCGAAGCAGCTGTTGCTTGTCTTGGCAAGGCGCACGTTCTCTGGATAAAAAGAGAAATGCCACTTGCTGCGCTGCTCTGCATGGTGGGAACTTCACCGGATCTGGTTATAACCTGCTTATAAAGCACAGAGCAGGTAAGAGAGCTGGGCAGGAGACTCCATGTCTTGTTCCAGAGCTATGAATAACCCAGAGCCAGACACTTGAACCCCTATGAGTCAATGTGCTAATAAGACCTGGATGTGGGTATTGGCAGGGGGGCTGTTACCGATCGCTGGATCCAAACAGACAGCAAAAGGATTTACCTATTTAAGCATCTGCCCACGAGGTGCGGGAAGAGGAATTTCAGGTTGGGAGGTACCAGATGGAGGTATCATGCAAACAGTAGTAAATCACCATTAGCGTTTCCAAGAAATAGGATATATGGCAATTCTCTGATGTGAAAAGTATTGAACCTGATATGGAGCAGCTCTATTTCGGATTTCGTTATAACCGATAAAATGGAATATATCGCTTCCCTGAAGTGAATGGTCCTCTACGGACCAGAGGCCATGACCTGATTCCCTACCGAAAGGGCCGGCAAAAAATTGTCTCAGCCAGTAACGTATGGATATGGAGACAGATTGTATTTTGTATTCCATTTAATAGGTGTCCACGTGGATTTAGGTGCCTTCGGGTGATTCTGCTCCACCCCAGCTGAGATCGAAAAAAAGCTAATGCCAGAGATAAGTGGACTCTCACTCCCCTTGTTGCTTTCTATGACTCAATCTTCAGGGTAAGATGATGATTGGGCATGTCTACACATGCACTTTAATGTGCATTAGCCTATTTAATACACCTTAAAGCATCACAAAAAACCCCATGCTCTTTTGCTAATGCACATTAAAACAGGCAAATGTACATTTTTCAGGTACTTCACAATGGCAGTACTAGATTTAATGTGCATGATCTAAAGTGCATTAATTAACGTGTAGAAGATGCGCCGATGAATTTTCAGGATTTGGACAAGGTGAAAAATAATTGCACGTAGATGCCTAAATCCGCTTAGATGCCTAGGTGGACTAGCAACTAGCCCTTGGTGCTCCAAAAAGGCCAGTGTCCCAGAGCTAAGGAAAATTAGGAGCAAAATTAGGAAGAAACATTCAGATGAAAAGAATGAATGAAAAGTGGAAATGACTTAAGATGAATGTATTAGGTGGCCAGGAAACCACAAATCAAGGAAGAGGACAGCTTTGGCTAAACGCACGTTGCAGAAGTCAGGGTAGACTAACTAAATCAGAGATGCGTCAGCTCGCTTCATCAGAGGCGACGAACGCACATCCTCATTCTCTGGCAAAGTGAAAGCTGCAGATAGACACCGAATTTATATCAGTTAGTATCTATTTCCCATTTGTTATACATTCCTATCATATGAAGTGCAGAAAATTGATAAGGAAAGCTAACAGTGTCCGAAAAATACCTCATGTTGTCAGGACGAAGAAAAAAGTGAAGTGGGTTTCTAGGAATATTAAGAACAAAAGTAATTTCAGCAATGGTATAGGCTCATTACTGGATAGATGATACCATTACTAAGAACGATGCAGAATAGGCAGAAATGGTTGATCAATATTTCTATTCTTTATCTGGAAAGAAACAGGGAGGGTGTCTGTATCATGTGAGGATGGATGTTGTGTTTTCTGCCCATTTAAAGCCCAAAAGACTAGACTATATATATATTAGAAATGCTTTTTTTTTAATCAGCACACCTGAAGATACACACAAGAGTCTCTGAAGAGCTGGCTGAGGAGATTTCCAACCTGCTGAGGTTTATGCTGAAAAAATCTGGGAAAACTGGACATTTCAGAAGAATGGAAGAATGCGAATATTGCCACAGCATTCAAAAAAGGTAAGAAGAAAATGGTCTGCCTGACACCAATCCCAGGGAAAGCTTAGCAGGAATAAGGAATTAAAGGACGGCTATATGATTATGAAAAGCCACGCTGACTGATGGTGCAAAGCAGATACGGTACCGTGAAACAAACTTTGGGGAGTTTTCACTCTTCGAGGAGGTCACAAGTTTGGTTGTCAAAGGTAATTGTGCAGGTGGAAAGTGTTTGACTTTGGACCACGAGACATTTTGTGCAGCACTAGGTGCTATCAAGAAAATACATATTAAATGAATGAAAAAGCAGTTGCCTGAGGAATCTCAAAGTACTATTCAACTGGGAATCATCAAAAGGAGGTGTTTTTAGGGGAGTCTGGCAGGGAGCCTCTACCAATGCTATGCAGGATTTTCACCAGTGATTTGGAAGTCAATATGAAATCCTTCCTCATCCAAGCAACGGTCGATGCAAAGATCAGCAGAAGGGTAAACAGTGATGAGAACAGGAGCAGTCAGAGTGTTTTGGACCATTTAGTATAGCTATCCACGCATAATGTGTTTGTGCAATGCTATGCATCTAGAAACAGTGCGTGGCAGAGCAGTAAATTTACTCCACCTAATAGCTGTCAAAGTGGACAGAGGTGCTTTAATGCAATTCTAACTCATCCTGCTTGAGACGCTGAAAAACAGCGAATGCCAAGGGTGCAAAATTGCAAAAACTTGTGACAAGAAGAACGACTGCGATTCATGGGCAGATATACAGGAGGGTGGTGAGTTGCTCCTCGGTGCACAGCAGTGCTGAGACTGATCCTGGAATCTAATGGAGAAGGCTATACTGATAGCAAGCAGCTGAAAGCTGGCATCAAACAAACTCAAGTAGGAAACAGGGCACCCGTGTTTAGCAGAGAATACAATTAACTACTGAAACCAACACTCCAGGAAAGTGATGGATTTTCCATCTCTCGATGTCCTGGCTGCTTGTCTGGAAGATAGGCTTTACCAGAGATAATTTATTGGGCTTAATATGGAAGTAACAGGGTAGAAAGTAATGGCCCGTGACATATAAGAGGTCAGATCTAATGGTCCTTTCTGGCTTCAGACTCTCTGATGCTCTTCCAGAGCAGACCAGTGTGCCAAGCCCTCTTCCCGGAGCTGTGAGTTAGCAGAATGAACTAGACGGAGCCCCTTATGCCTTCTCGAAGCCAACCAAGCAGTGTTGGTTTCCTGGAACTTGCTCAAGTGCTTTAGGATCTTTGTTGATTTCCCAGTCTTAGGTCACGCTTCTCCGAGGGACCTGACTCCCGACTCTGCGTGACTCATGCGAGTGGCTCCAGCTGCCTCGCTGACAGCCAGTTCCTGCCTATTCACTGTGTCTCGCTCATTCACGAGTCCAGGGTTCTGCTGTTTTCCTCCCATCGGCCTGGGCTCCGAGGGCTCAGCAGGCCCACAATGTTTCCCTTAATCCCATCGAATTCCCTTGCCAGCTGCTGCTGTAGAAATCTCAGTGACGGCAGCTGTTTTGAAAGTACTTGGCAACGTGTCCAGTTGCTGCGGTCAGGATCAAGGGCATCGGCTGCACCAGCAGCGAACTTTCGGGTTTGCAGCCTTTGCTTTCACTGAGTTGTTTCTGCGATTCCTTCGGCTCTGGGAGCTGCCTCGGGCCCCTTCCTACTGATGCTCAAGGAGTCCTGGTAGCTGCTCAGCACAATGGGAGTAGCTACGCCCTCTCCAGTTTGATCATGGGCTGATCAGGAGGAAAGATGCTCTTCAAGTGACTCGCTTCAATAAGCCTCTCTCCTGCTGGGATTCCTCTGTCTTGGGATTTTCAAAGGGAGAGAGAATGCATTCAAAATATGCCAGCCTTGGACTCCAAACCACAGCTCGGACACTAAGTGGGACCCAGTCTGCTTAGGACTTGGCTGAGAGCCCTGCAGAGGAGAGCCCAGGTACTTCTGGAAGCGGTGATATGAATCAGCAGGCAGCACTCAGCCCTTGTGGGCAGATGTGAGCTGCTGCCCTGAATTGGGGGAGAGGGGTGGGAGGTCATGTAGCTGCAGAGTGGGGAATGGGGGATGCTCTATTCCTGGTGATCTTGAACATATCCCTTGGCTGCTGTGTGCCTCAGTTTCCCTCACTGCAAAAGTGGGCATTATTGGATCCTTTGTGAGCTGTCTAGACATCCCCAGGAGAAAGTGTTGTCTGTGGTAGTAACATCTGGGTTGAAACAGTAAATGGATGCCCTGAGTCCAGAATGCAGGAGGGGGCTCCTGGGCTTGCTGGGGTGCAGTAACAGAAGTATATCTGCAGAGGCATGAATTTGAGCTCTGCCCTGGACTCATGCCAAAGTCTGACCCCCTGCACCCATACGCCATCCAACCCGGCTAGAAATCATACCTGGTTGTTTAAGCTGGGAAGTCGCAAGTTGTGTGGTGCGATGTTGGCCACATCCCACCGTTGAATGTAGAAACACTAGTGCTTTAATCACACTAGTCCCCGGGGACACTCGGGCTCTGTTAGACCTTCTGGCCTTTGTCACCTGCCCAGCCTAGGCCTTAATATCTCTGCTTTCATCCGCTCACTTTTTCTGGTGCTGCAAATGTGCTTTGGGCAGGTGGCCATGTTGATTCACCATCTGAGCAATTTGGATGTCACACAAGCAGGGGTAAGGGAGATGGGACAGGGCAGCAATCATTCCTTCCTGGCCATTTGGCTGCCTGGTCTATTTAGATCCCAAACTCTCTTTACTATGGGTCTGTGCACCACCCAGACTGATGGAGCCCTAATCTTTGGGGGTGTAGCAGGTTTGGTCCCCAGGGGCAGCTCTGACACCCTCCAGGTGGCGGCAGAGCTCCTGCCCCTCTCTGGCTCCCTGGGTGCCCTCCCCTCTCTCGCCTGCCATGCCTTGGATGGAATAATTAGATTACAAAAAAAATAAAAAAAATAAAGGAGGCTGCCCCAAGGTCCCAGCTTCAGCCCTCATCCACCCCATGGCCATTGGGTCCCTCCTAGATGCTGCTGACCTCAGTTCTGCCCCTCTCGGGCTATGTGGGCCCTTTTAGCCCCTATTCTAACCTGACCAGAAGGGGGCAGGGCTTGAGCCAGAGCGGGCACTGGCAGCCTGAGTCCCTGGATGCCTATTTCCCTGAAGCCAGTCTATTATATGCAGTCTCCGGCCTCCTGGGGATATCCCTGCTGCTGCCTCTGCCATCAAGTAAAAATAGACTCTGGTTCCCAGTTACAGCCGGACACTGGTGTTACTCTGATAGCAAATAACAGAAAACTAGTTGGGTTATTCGATCTGACCTAGGCGATGTTGTGGGGACCCCCCCGCCTTTAATTTGTTTCTGCTGACAATTTATCTCTCTTCTTCATGGACCCTATCAAACTTCCCAGATAACTTTGCCATTTCCTCATGTGACTTGGAGTTTCCTGCTGTCCAACAAGCCAGCTGGTGACACGGTTCAAAGGAAGCTATCTGTCAGGCGCATGAGATGGCAAAAATTGCTCCTAGGACATCAGGGATTTACTGTGCAAGAATTCTTTAAAGACAGATCCAAAAGGTAGGTCCAAAATAGCAGTGCCTTATGGGTTCTTTATATAACTTTTATTTATTTATTTACCTTGTTGAGTTTTTTAGAGTTATATCCCGCTGTATCCAAAAGGCTTAAAGCACCTTATACTGATAAATAGCCTGCAGACATACCCTCTGGTCAGTCCCAATCGCTACTCCCATCCAGATGCACGAATCCTCTTCCCACTTCCCCCATGCCCTGCCCACCCACTCCCACTCCCCTGCCCTCCCACCCCCAAGACAGATCCCTCCACCTTCCCCAGCGCCCCATCCAAACCCACACATCTGCCCTACAGAGGATCTGGGGCTGTCACCAGCCTCCAAAAACACACTTAACTCTTCCCCCTCCTCCAACAAACACAGCAGTGAATTTGAAAGACCCCTAACAAAAATGTAAATGAAAGACCCTCCACCCCTACCTCAGTCACCACCAAAGGGAGTCATTAAGCATTACCTCCGGGCAGTGCCCTCCCAGGGAGGCCTGCTGGCTTTGTAGGGCCTGTAGGTAAACTGGATCCTTCTCCCTCCATTCGAGTGACCAAGATGATACCAGGGCTAGACCCCGGCTCTCCCACAAAGCAAGGCTGAGGGGGAAAAGTGATGGTAGCAGTTCTTTAGCGCAGGGAGGTCTGTTGGCTTTGTAGGGCCTGCAGGCTGGCCAGATCCTTCTCCCTTCATTTGGGCAGCCAAGATGGTCATGGAGACGGATAAAGAGGTCCTTTGGTAACACTCCTGCTGATTTCCCCAGGGTCAGGGTTTCACCCCGAGGAGCTATTACTGGCTTTGCTGTTGGATTGCTTCATGTCCCCAGCCAAGTCCTCTCTGTGCCTAATCTATATTAGGATACAGCAATGCTGTTTGTCTCACAGGGCAGGTGCCGAGGTAGATTCATCAGTGTTCGTACCGAGCTTTCAGAACCGTGCCTGAAAGGCACAGCTGACATTCAAATGATTATTGCTTTGGTTTTCCATCTCCTGTATTTCTGCCGCATGGTAAAGGCGAATAACAGATCAACATGGTCCAGGCTTAAGCCACGCAAGGAGCAGCCTCCTCTGAGTGATACTTCTGCACTGGGGACAGAGTTGTCACGTCACGGACAGCCATCCTGCCACCCCTCATTGCAGTGCCTGAGCATCTCCCCATGTAAAACCGATAACAATACTGAAGTTTCTAGTGGCCATCTTGGAGTTTCCAGCCTTCGTGGTTCCAAGCACTCCTTGGGTAAAGGCTTGGGTTTTGCTTGGTAGGTATTTAAAGTTGGGTCAAAGGGGGGCATCAGGGTTTTGTAAGCGTGGTTCTTGTGACAGAAACACAGCTGACCTGCCAAGCATTTCCAGACACACTGGGCGGCAACTTGGTCCCTACTCTTTCAGTCGTGTGACCTTTATATCATGTTACATCCCGTGTCACACCCTAGCACCTGAAGGCCCCCTGGTTTAGATGTGCCAGTCCCGCAGGGAGGACCAGAGGCCAGATGTGCACTTCTGATGCAAGAGCTAAAGCTGCTGGAGTGGGTTTCTACTGAGCAATCTTGCTGATGTATTCTGCACTCACCTAGTAAGGCTGCACCTGGAAAGGTCTCTGTCACCTCTCCCTGGTTTCCCACTGAAAGACGTTTTCCAATGAGATGGATGATCTTTGAAAATCAGGTTGCACTAAGAGGTTGCACCTTGGGTGCTCAGAAATCATCCTTGATACAGCAGGGATTTTTCTTGCTTGATAGCCTGGGGCACAGTTCTCTCTCGACTCCTCCGAGTATGTATTAACCAATTATCTCTCTGTCGCTGCAGTGGCAGGACACTGGCAGTGCCCTCGTCTCCACAGTTTTTACTCGAGGTGTGTTGTAGGTGTTCTCGGTGGCTCTGGTTTTCTGCCTTTGTAGCTGCATGGGACAGTTTGATGTAGTGCTGTGTTTGCAAAGGCTGGACCTCACAACAGCTGGATTCAATGGCCCAGGTGGCTCCTTTCCATTCCTATGTTCCTTCTCTATTGACTTCATAAAGCATGGTTGGGAGGCTTCATTAATGAATGTTTCCAAGGTGCTCCGAGACCCCTGAGTAGCACTAATTAGTAAAAGGCACAGAGTTGTAACCTCCTGACTTTTGTGCGTGGAAAGTCAGCTCCTAACTATTACGTTCACCTTGTTTTGCTGTCTTTTGTAGCAAGGAGGTGAACGATTACTACCAGCCAAACAATGGGCACCAGCCTTTTAGGAGTTCAATGTTCAGACGCATTAGAGAAGTCCTAAATGGATGAATTGTTACTTGAATTGAAAGGAACAGGCATGATGTTTCCAATTATTCTTCATTTCAGACAACGGCTGGCTGTTTTCGTTTACTGGAGCAGTAGTTGAGTAAGGAAACAATATTGAGTAAACCATGCCCAAAAAAGACTATGTGTAAGCCGACAATTTTTTTCTGACACAGCCCCAGTATTACTTTAGTATATTGCTGGCAAGTCAATAATAGGTACAGTAGAAATCAATTGGTAATAAGGTTTCCAAATGAGCCACTGAGCACAAAAAGTCCTTTCAGCACAATAAATAAATCTCTGTTTGTTCCAACAAGTAGCATTTCTGACATGATATGAAAGGTCTAAAAACAGGCATTTATGCAAAGAGAAAAAAGACATGTGGTTTATTAACCAGAATAGCCAGAAAATAAGCAACTTTTTTCTTTCTGTTTTTTCCCCAATGCTACAAAGATAAAATATTACAAACAAAATCCAAGCAATAGTATCTGAAGCTACAAGGATCCTGCTACCCAATGCAGTAGGAAGGGGAATGTGGTCTGACAGGCAGGAAAGAGGACAGGGAGGGAGTATTTCTGGGTATACGTCATCTCTGTTGCTCACAGGGTACAATTAAACTGTATCTGGCAATGGAAAGTCCTATAGAATTTAACAGAAAATTATATCCTTTTCAAATGGGATTTTGGGATCATTTTAAGAGTTCCCCGTAGCTTTTTTTTTTTTTTTTAGGATATTATAAAATACATAGAAATTAATTAATTAATTAATTCTCCAGGTTTTTCCAGTAATGTATATAGCACCCTATTCAGCTTCTGCAGAAGCCTAGTGGTTTCATCACTATTATGTTCCATAAGCCTGTTCCCATAAAGGTTTATTGTATACCATTACAGCTTCATTTGATTCCTTTTGGAGGAAGACTGCCCATTGTCTATTCTGTTCTAGTTGTACTGCACCCACCACCATGGTATCTGAAGGACTCATCCAAGTACAGTGCCTCCATTCAAAGTGAAGAGAGGGTTAAAATGAAATTATTGTTGGTGGGCTGAGCCATTTCGTCTACTGCACCATAAGAGAACTTGGTGTTGTTGTGTTATGTGTTATCTTTATAAACCCAGGAAAATCCAATTGTAGGAATAGATTTTTCAACTTAACCTAACATATTACATTGACTCAGCTTCGCTGTGACAAATGCAAAAAGCCTAATTTAAATGCTTTATTGTGCAAGACATTTTCTGGTACAAGCAACTATTCATATACATAACCAAGTAATATAAAAAATTTGACAGTGTGACTTTAATCTTTGAAATGGGGATTAACATATGCACACAGATACAGTGGGTGCTACTTAGACCCTAGTAGTAAGGAAATTAAAATGCTTGGACTCATCACAATTATAATAGTAACAGAAGCCAATCAGACCCATATGCAAAAAGAGAAGCAGGAAGACAAGAAAATCATTATATAGTTAAATAGTAAAATGTTGAGGTATTGTAACAGGGAACAAAGAAATAAGGTGGTCCCTTTAAATCCAGAACCTTCCAGTCATGGCCAGCCGGTCAAGTAGGGGTTAATGCTCAAGCCCTGCCACCCGGTCAGGTGACAGGAAGGGGAAGGCCACAACCCTACAAAGGGGAGTGGAGAAGGCCAGAGAGGTAGCAGAGAGGGGGACTCCCAATGACCATGGTGCCGTGGCAGCAGCCTCTTTTGGAAGAATACGCCACGCTGTGAGCCAGAAGCATGATCATCTAAAATAAGCAGGCATGTTGCTTCTCTTGTTTCTTTATGATTATTTTTCCATTATCTGGACATAGAAGCCTGTGGTTTGCATTGGATGTTAATTACCAGAGGATTGGGCTGAGGCTATTGTGGAAGGAGGAGGCCTCACTGGGGGCCCACTGCAGTGTGGGGACCCCAGCGCCAGAGAGGGTGCAATATTCGGGAGTGAACAGTCCGTAGTGCCAAAGAGGGCGCAGGAGCCCGAGTAAGTTTTTGAGAGCTAGAGCCATGGAGTCAAGCCCTGATTAGTGGGTTTTTGACTGACTGGCCTAGCTAGAGAGAGAAGGGGTAAGCCCACAGTGGCTGAGACCTCAACATAAAGAGGAGTTTATAAATACCATCTGCGAGGCTTGGGCTGTGGTGTAGGGGAGCCGCAGATAGAATCGAGGCAAAAAATGGGCAGCCTCCTGCCTAATTAAGAGCATTAATTAATTAACAACAAGGCATGGCAGGCGAGAAAGGCAGGTGGCTGGCCCAGAAACAGGTGGGAGGGCCAAAGACAAACTGGCCCCGAGAAGGCCCCCTGTTACAGGTATCCTTCGAGGAAGCAGGTATCCTTCCTAATGGAATTCTAATACTAGTAAGCAAATTAAAAGAAGCATGACGCTAAATTTTCCAAAGAGATGAATGATCTTTGAAAATCAGGTTAATCCTGGGAGCTCAGAAATAGAGGCACCCAAGATCACTAGCTCCATTAGGAAATGCAGGCCATAAGCTATGACAGGTAAAATGCAAGCTGGATGTTAGGAAACCTAAGAAGAAATGTGATGAGCAGGGAGTAAGAGACATTAGAATATTACTAAGAATTGTTATAGATATCCGAAACAGGAAGTCTGCAAGAGAGCTGGACCATCAGAGAGTAAAGGCAGCAATCAATGAGGACAGGGATGTTGCAGAGGAGATAAATGCTTTCTCTGCGTCTGCCCTCACCACCGCAGCAGAGGCTGGTGAAAGACTTGCCCTGTACCTGCCTCTTGTCTTGTAATAAAATAGGGGATGCTGTCAGACGTAAGCTAGGTCTGCATTCAAAAGCTTTGCCATTGAAGTTATGTCAGCAAAAAATCCTAGTCTTGACTCAATTATAGCAGTGAAAATGTCTTTGTGCATTCTGTTTGGGGAGCTGGTTTAAGCTATATGAGCAAAAGAACTCTTTTTTGCTGAAGTCAGTTGCATCTCTGCTTAAGCAGTTGGATGAATTGCATATACCCCACTGTATGACAACCTTTAAAGGGTTGGAGTGGAGTTGGTACCTCCCCAGCTGTGGCTAATGGAGCCATCTACCACAGCTGGCAAGAAGAGGCTGAATCCCTGGAAGGAAGGCATGGCTGTCAACCAGGCTGAGGATTTATCCTAAGGCAGTAATTCTCAACCAGGACCCTGTGGCTGTAGCACCCTGGGGTGCCTTCAGATCTTTTCAAGAATGCCACACAATGTAGGCAATGTTTCACAACAAGATTCACAAGATAAACCCAGAGATTTCAAATAGGAATCCATAGTGTTAAAAACATGCTGCCTGTTGGGGTCTTCCTGAGTCCTTTGCAACAGAAGGATTGTTCTAGTATTATTCTGTAGTCAAAAATGAGTGCAGACAAAGAGCTGGCATTTTCTGATGGGTGCCTAAAGCCTGAGAGGTGCCTTGAATATTGATAACCACTGCCCTAAGGGTATGCATCGGTAGGGATCTGCCTACTAAGTGAGCCCATAAACCTGCTAAGGACTGAAGAGACGGAGCGGGCTTTCAGAAAAGACACCCACCCAACAAGAAGACTGGCGATGTGTTTGTCCCGAGAGCACGGAGCAGGAAAGCTGCCTGGGCCTCTCACTTTTGGCACACAGGCATAGGATCTGAGGAAGGGGCAGGAGTCAGCTATGAAGGCTGGGTGGGCAGGTGGGTGCTCCTGACTGAACTTGGTCAACAGACCAGGGTTTCCAGAAGGAGCCATAGCATGGGTGCTCTGGACTTTGTCAAGTCTTTGGAAGACCCTGGAGAACTAACAAGTGTCTGCAGGGCTGTGCCGTGCCATGGGAGGCACATACTCTGCTACAGCAATTTGTTAGGGTCAGACCCGGACACAGGCATGGGCGAACGGGGGACTGCCTGGGGCCTGGACAGAAAGGCAGCCTGAAAATGGTAATTTTTTTCCCCGTTGTCTGATTATTATTATTATCGCTATCTCTGGTAAAGGGGGGCCCAATACTAAAAGTTTGCCCAGGGTTGCCAGAAGTCTAGGTATGGTACCAGCTAGGGTTGCCAGTATAGCGGGACTAGCACATCCTATAAAGATATCAAGTGAGAATGGGCTGGGAAAATAATAATGAACAAGTGGCCACCAGCATAGCATATCCCTGCATTTTGGAGACAGTTATTTGTGAAGAGGATGAGCTGCTAACAAACTTTCTCATTAAAATTGGGCAATATCCTAGAGGACAGGCAGGTGCAGCAGGTGTTGTCCTGACTGCCATGAGGAAGACCAGCAACTCCACTGCAGGAATAAGTACTATACTGGTGACAGTCAGTGTTAGCAGGATCAACCTTGCAATGGTCCACTAAACAGGGGCAGGCAATTATTTTGGGCCTCTTATTGAGTTTGGGCAAGCCATCGAGGGCCGCATGACAGGCAGCCAGGGGCAGATAAATATAAATTTTCTAAATTTTTTAGGGGCCCTGCGGGCTGGATAGAATGGCCTGGCAGGCCGCATCCAGTCCACAGGCCACATTTTGCCCATCCCTGCACTAAGATGTGAGAACCGCACGGTATTCGATGGGAAAGCAAACCAAACTCGGCTAGAATATATATACCCATTGTCCCAGCAAAGTGTGCCTTGCCTTTCTGGGACAAACCGATAATGTAACCAGTGAGTCATACTCTGCACTTCACAGGAAATTAAATCAAATGAGAATCTTCTTTATCCTGCTCCATCCCATTCCTTTATCTGCAGTCCCACCTCTGTGTTGTCAGCTTGAGCTCTTTGGGGAAAGGCTCATGTTGTTACAGGCATCTAGGCTGAGACTTCCCAAGCCATCTGAGGGTGTTGGATAATCAATTCTCACTATCTGCACTAGCTTTGAAAATTTCAAATCCCAAAGCACCTAGAATAAGCTCGAAGGCTGCAGAAACAAGTGCACCAATAAAAGGCCCCATTTGTTTCTAGTAATCACGGCTTCCCTTGGCAAGGCCAGCCAGCTTGGCTGGCTGCCGTGCGGGGGGAATGGAGCCATGACTCTGACTCCTTCCTGCAGCTTCAGGAGAACAGAAAGAAAGCAAGTCCTGCACTTCTGATTCTCTGAGGTCAGGTGAGAAGGGATTGCAGTGCAGGCCCCTCACACCCTCCTTCCCCCAAATATGTACCCTGTGCACTTAGCATCAGGACAAGGCAGAAGCTATCCCCAAGTGAATTAGTCATATTCATAGTTCGTAGACTATGAATATAATATATATGCACATACGCATACACTTTTACTACTCGGTGCTCTCAGGATAACATTATACATATACGTATTTAATAATTGTAATAGTATCAAATATTAAGGTACAGGTAATTCTAACGTCAATACATTATTTTTTAAATACTTGGCTCTTCTCTTGTCATCTTTGAAAGTGCAAAGCACTTTGCAAAGGAAACATTACCTCCACCTGGTAAGCTGAGTTTCAATAATCCAAGGTGGTGGTTGCTGTTATGGTTTTATGGTTGCTGTTGGGTTTATTCCCCCCTCAAATATATTCTTTGTCCACACTGTCAATGTCTCTTTACTGGCAAGGGGAAAAAAAAAACCTCGGTATCTAAAAATGTAAACCGATTCCCCATCTGGAATGCAGAGGCGAGAGTCAGAAGCACAAACACTGAAATGCAACACACTTAGGATGCTATGCCAAGAAACTGCTGATGTCACCCATCCATCTTGTCAGGATACGATGATCAGCTCAGCTGTCCAGCAACTAAGCTGATGCCGGCCTCATCTGGTTTAACATTGTATAATCCCCCACGGCGCTTATGTGCAGGAGCAAGTTCTCTGAAGGACATGGAGCAGTGTCATCTCCCACTGGAAATGTCCCTAAAGTCTGGAAACCTTTTTTAGCTTAATTCTTCACAGCAGGGAGGGAAAGAAACTCTCATGTGGCTTCTTGTAAGTCAGTTTATTTGCTGGGGAAAAAATAGATTTGTAGATACCTGGAGGCTACCAAGACTGGAACATACTAGATGATTATTTTGGAAGTACCTTGGGAGTCTGGCTCCACGTTTACAGACTACCGATCCTCCAGGCAAGAGAGGAGAAGGAAGGACAGGGTAGGTCTGGGAGTGCTCAGCAACATTTTATCTCTGAAATGTCATGCTGTGCTGGCCTCGGCTCACGGAGAGCAGACAGTTCATCTAATACAATTATTTTAGGAACCTTTCATCATAAACTGTGCATGTGCCAAGATGAAAACACATCATGGGAAAGCATTTCTCATTGAGGCCGAGTCTCCTCCCAAATGTTTATTCTGCGTCATGAAAAAGCACTAGGGGCCAGATTCATCTTGGGTTTAAACACAGGAACCAAACCTTGCTGTGAAAGCCTAGCAGGGGTATATGAACAGGCTGTTTAGGGCTTCACTGGCTATCAAAATGGGCAGTGCAGGCCAGAGCAGGCTTCAGGGGAAGTGCCTGGGAGCTTAGTAAATTAATTTAATTCATGCCATCCAATGTGGGTGCGAGGAGGAATAGGCCCATACCTTAGCCTCTGCTTTAGGAGCCTACGAATCCAATGCTGGCTCTGATTTTGGTCAAAAATAATACATGGCTAAAAGGAAAGGGGTGCACTGTTTGGGTTCATTCCCTTCAGCAGCTGTCATGGGCTGATTTTCTTTAGTGCCTGCTGCAGCTACAGCAAGCTTCGTCTTGCAGCAGTAAAAGACATGTGGAGGATGGTAGCTGCAACACCATCTTCCTTTGCTTGTGCTGTGCCAGTGCTCCCACTGGAACCAAAGCCAGAGCTCCCTGCCTAGAGGGTCCTGCCCCTCCGCTCGGGTCAGACCAATCACCATATTTGGGGTCAAAAATGAATTTTACCCCCAGTCAGATTGGTAATGACTGTGGGGGAGTTGCCTTTTTCTGTAGACTGCGGTGTGGCCCTCTACCTGGGGCCTCTTGAGCATGTATGGACAACACTTTATAGAAGCAGGACATTGGCTGCTGTGGTTCCCCTGCTTTACCTGTGGCAAGTTTGGGTGCTAGGTCTGTGTTGTCAGTTTTGACAGTAGTCTTATGTAGGGTTTAGGTTATGGTTGTATGGGATGGTTTGCATAAGGATGATCCTGCTTCAGGCAGGGGCTGGACTAGATGTCCTCTGAAGGTCCCTTCCAGCCCTACATCTCTGTGAATCCCTCTAGCACTGAGGGGTATGAACTGGTGGAAGAAAATGTAACGTGCCCTTTCCTACGACAGCCTCCAGGACTCTGGGCCTGGGTTTCAAATCGACCTATTCTTCCTTTGGGAGCATTCTTTGAGCTCCTTACGTTGCTGCAAAGTAGAGGGCTCCTTTGAGTCTGGGTCACTGCAGAGCTCGGTATAATTCTCACTGCGCTCCCATTCACTGGTCATCTAATCTGTTTTACCCAGCTGATAAGTATGTTTGCTCCTAGAGGTGGTTGGCGGTGTTTAAAGTGTACACTTTCCCAAGAGATCTGTCCTGGACAACTGGCCTGCCTCCATCTTTTCCCTCTCCATCAATTTTTTCCATCATTTCCAGATTTTACCAGCAATATTTTATAGTTTCTTTCGGATCAAAGAAATATAAAGATATGAATAGCAATGAACCTAGAACAAGTCTGTGTGAGACCTTGCTAGAAATACCCATTTAGGATGCTTATTTCTCCACTTAACAACTGATAAGATCTCAATGTGTAGTTGTAATCTGAGTTATGGTAATTTTTGTGGAGTGCTAACTTTTATCCAAATTGTCTGCTGGACCATGTCAAATGCCTTGTACATGTTCAAGTATATTATGCCAACACAGCTACCTTTATGAATCAAACCTTGAATTCATCAAAAAAAATCAAGTTTGACAAGACCAGTTTTCCATAAAACAATGATCAGTGGTATTGATTTCACCATTATCCTTTCATTCTTTGTTGACTGCATCCTATAACAGCCTCTCTCATCTCGCTTAGGAACAAGGCAAGGCTAACAAGCTCATACTTACTGGGGTCATTCTTTTTTTGTCAAAGTTAGTCCTACTATTTCTAAACAATCTTAAGTGTTTACACATGCAGAACATGCAATAGTATGGTGTGATAGTTTTATTGGCTAGGTCACTTGGGTTGACCTCAGGGTTGCCAGACTAAGGATTGTTTTTAGTGACAATCCCCAAACCTTTTACTGACAACCAAACTTTTGTACTGACACACATTTCTTCTATAAATAAAAAGAAAAAGAAATTCTTAGGTTGACAGCTCTGTGCAACTACAGCGAAGTTTTTTTATATCCTCCTGCCCACATTAGGAGTTCCCTATTCAACCTACACCTTTATAACCCTGACTGCATCCCACACCATGCTGACCCCCAGCC
Organism: Alligator mississippiensis; assembly: GCF_030867095.1. Lineage (NCBI taxonomy): Eukaryota > Metazoa > Chordata > Crocodylia > Alligatoridae > Alligator > Alligator mississippiensis. The sequence goes on from NC_081827.1 coordinate 9,080,752, forward strand.
TTACCCTTGCCAGCCCCACTCCCCAATCTCAGCATGGGCCCCATAGATTCATAGATGTTAGGGTCGGAAGGGACCTCAATAGATCATCGAGTCCGACCCCCTGCATAAGCAGGAAAGAGTGCTGGGTCTAGATGACCCCAGCTAGATACTCGTCTAACCTCCTCTTGAAGACCCCCAGGGTAGGGGAGAGCACCACCTCCCTTGGGAGCCCGTTCCAGACCTTGGCCACTCGAACTGGGAAGAAGTTCTTCCTAATGTCCAGTCTAAATCTGCTCTCTACTAGCTTGTGGCCATTGTTTCTTGTAACCCACGGGGGCGCCTTGATGAATAAATCCTCACCAATTCCCTTCTGTGCCCCCGTGATGAACTTATAGGCAGCCACAAGGTCGCCTCTCAACCTTCTCTTGCAGAGGCTGAAAAGGTCCAGTTTCTCTAGTCTCCCCTCATAGGGCTTGGCCTGCAAGCCCTTAACCATACGAGTGGCCCTTCTCTGGACCCTCTCCAGGTTATCCGCATCCCTCTTGAAGTGCGGCGCCCAGAATTGCATGCAGTACTCCAACTGCGGTCTGACCAACGCCCTATAGGGGAAGTATCACCTCCTTGGACCTATTCGTCATGCATCTGCTGATGCACGATAAAGTGCCATTGGCTTTTCTGATGGCTTCGTCACACTGCCGACTCATGTTCATCTTGGAGTCCACTAGGACTCCAAGATCCCTTTCCACTTCTGTGCCACCCAGCAGGTCATTCCCTAGGCTGTAGGTGTGCTGGACATTTTTCCTCCCTAGGTGCAGCACTTTGCATTTCTCCTTGTTGAACTGCATCCTGTTGTTTTCTGCCCACTTGTCCAACCTATCCAGGTCTGCCTGCAGCTGTTCCCTGCCCTCCGGCGTGTCCACTTCTCCCCATAGCTTTGTGTCATCTGCAAACTTGGACAGAGTACATTTCACTCCCTTGTCCAAGTCGCTGATGAAGACATTAAAGAGTATCGGTCCAAGGACCGAGCCCTGCGGGACCCCACTGCCCACACCCTTCCAGGTCGAGACCGACCCATCCACCACGACTCTCTGGGTGCGACCCTCTAGCCAATTCGCCACCCACCGGACTGTGCAGTCATCCACATCACAGCCTCTTAACTTGTTCACCAGTATGGGGTGGGATACCGTATCGAAGGCCTTCCTGAAATCTAAGTATACGACATCCACCCCTCCTCCTGTGTCCAGGCGTTTCGTAACCTGGTCATAGAAAGAGACTAGGTTGGTCAGGCACGATCTGCCCGCCACAAACCCGTGCTGGTTTCCCCTCAGCATAATTTGCCCTGCTGGGCTCTCACAAATGTGAGCCTTGATAATTTTTTCAAAGACTTTACCAAGGATGGAGGTGAGACTGACCGGCCTATAGTTGCCCGGGTCCTCCTTCCTCCCCTTCTTGAAAATGGGGACCATGTTAGCCTTTTTCCAATCCTCTGGGACTTGGCCTGTGCGCCACGAGCGTTCGAATATTCCCACCAGTGGCTCTGCAATGACGTCGGCCAGTGCCTTCAGCACCCTCGGATGGAGCTCATCCGGGCCTGCCGACTTAAAGGCATCCAGTTCTTCCAAGTGACTCTGCACCACCTCAGGGTCTACGCATGGCAGTCTGGCACCTTGCTGCTGCCTCTCTACAACCCCAGTGAGAGATGTGTCGTGCCCCTCGCTTAGGAACACTGAGGCAAAGAACTCGTTGAGGAGTTCAGCCTTGTCCCCCCTATCTGTCACCAATTGTTTCTGCCCATTTAGCAGGGGTCCTATTCCTCCCTGGGCCTTCCTTTTACTCCCTATGTATCTAAAAAACAATTTCTTGTTGTCCTTTACTTGGGTTGCCATCCTCAGCTCCATGGTAGCTTTGGCCCGTCTAACTGCCTCCCTACAAGCACGAGCAGAGGAGGTATATTCATCTTTAGTGATCTCACCCTGTTTCCACTTTTTATGTGCTCCCCTTTTGGCCCTTAGGCTGCCCTGGATTTCTCTGGTCAGCCATGGAAGCCTCCTGGCCCCTTTCCCTCTTTTGCCTCGCTCGGGGATCGTCATGCTTTGTGCCCGAAGGATCGTTTCCTTTAGGCACAGCCACCTTTCTTGGGCTCCCATCCCATCAAAACTCCTACTCTGCAGTGCGTCCTTGACTAATCGCCTGAGTGCATTGAGATCAGCTTTCCTAAAGTCTAGCACTTTCACCCTACTAGTTACTTTACCCACTCGATGTCTTATGGTGAATTCTATTATAAGGTGATCACTGTCTCCCAAATGGCTACCGATCTGGAGGTCCCCTATCATGTCATCTCCCGTTGCCAATACCAGATCTAGTATGGCGTTCCCCCTAGTGGGACCGTGTACCTCCTGTGTCAGGTGGAGGTCCTGTACACAAGTTAGAAACCTGCGTGAGCGATGGGACCTTGCTGTCTGCGTCTCCCAGCAGATGTCCGGGTAGTTTAGGTCCCCCATGACTACCGCCTCTTTAGCTTTTATGGTCTCCGAGAGTTGCCTCAGGAGCCCCACATCTATTTCTTCCCCTTGGTGTGGGGGTCTGTAGCAGACCCCTACCACCAAATCCCTTTCTCCTTGCCCCCCCATGTAGCCTAACCCACAATCCTTCTACTTCCGCAACCTCGGATTCTGTCTTGATGAGGGTTGATGTATATTGCTCACTGACATAAAGTGCAACCCCCCGCCCCCTTTCTTCCCCGACCTGTCCTTTCTATACAATCTATAGCCCTCAATATGTACCGCCCAGTCATGGGATGAATCCCACCAGGTCTCTGTTAGCCCCACTAAGTCATAGGTGTTTAGTGCAAGCAGGAGCGCTAGTTCATCCTGCTTGTTCCCCATGCTCCTAGCATTAGTATATAGGCACTTGAGCCCTGCAACTGGTGCCTTTGCTGCCCCCCCGCTCCAAGTCCCAAGGGGCCCATCCACCACCTCTCCCTGTGCCAAGCCCCACAGCTCCTTCCTGGCCACAAGGAACTATGGAAACTTCAGTGAGCCCGAAAGCCCTGGCAGACAGTTCACTTCAGGATGACAGGCAGCATACCCACTTAGACCACAAGTGATGTTGCTCTGCAATCTCTGTTCAGCATTGATGCTTGAGTGTAGCTTTATTCAGATGATAAATCTTGAAATGAAAAAAAAATAAGAAGTCATGAGTTACAGAGGATTAAACATTTTTTATGGATTTTACAAATAAGCAATATTAGGATTTTTTTATTTATTTTTTTTTGTACAGACCATCCATAAATTTATGGAGAGAGTTGGCAACCCTGGTTGAACAACATAACTATGCAACCATCCTCAACTCATCCACATACATTCTTTTACACCACACTGCACCAACATGCTTTCTCTGGAGGCTCAATCCTGCAAGTTGCTCAACACTTTGACCCTCATCCAGTAGGAGTTTTCCCCATCTGATTTCAAGAAGCTCTTAAGTTCAAAAGGGTTACAGTGTTCAGAGGCTTGTAGAATCAAGTATAGTCTATACACATGTTTATTGAAGTAATAAGCACAAATAAACCCTTGGTCATTAATGGGTAATACTGTCAGGCCACAGCCTTAAACCTGGGGCCTCCACCTGATCAATACAGCAACTCCTCTTGGTCTGCTACCCTACCGCTGGTAGGCCAGACTGACCTAGGCTAGCCTGAAACCTCAAGCAGGCTCTAACCCTCCTCATACTCCCTGTCACTAGCATGGGTAGCTGGGATCACCTAGGGCTGCCAACCCTCCCAGACTGGCTGGGAGTCTACAGGAATTGGCATTAATGTCCTGGCAACTCTTGAAAGCAATCCAGGAGATTTAATAGGATATTTTAAAGGAAAAAAAAATATCCTGGAATAGCTTCAGTCAGAGTTGGCAACCCTAGGATCAGCTGATCCTCTTCTTCTCCCATTTAAACCCCTGCACAGGAACAGGAAGTGTCTAGGCAGCAGACTTAGCAGCTAGGGACAGAAGTTGCACAAAAACCAGTTTAAGTGATCAGAAACCAGTTTATTAAACCCGTAATGGAACAAAAGTTCAGTGCACATAAACCGCTTTCAAAATGGCCAGAACTGGTTTAAGATAAATCTGGTTGCATGCAGTATCAGACTTAACCGATTTAGGTCAAACTGGTTTGTGAGACTTCTGTCCCAGACCAATCTAACCTTAGACTGCTTTGCTGTTCCCGCTCTGGCTTGGTCTTTGACTCTAATCCCTGCTGGATCTCCCAGCTTTTCCATCTGGCTTGTTTCTGGATTCTCCTTGCTCCATCAGACCCTGGTTGGCACCTTACCCCCAGATCTGGTCACTCACAACCCAGAATGACAAAAATCTCTTATATACAAGACACCTACTGTCCTATATCTTACAAGGATCAGTGTTGCTTATGTTTTGTCATCTGATTTCTTTAAAAGTTACCTAAATGGATTTTTTTTTTTGGACAAAATCTAGTTGTGTGCCAAGTGCTTTACAAGGCAAGGATTAGAGGGAGTCTCCCTATACAATGTTCTCAAAATTTTTAAATCTTCTTTTTGGAGTGGCTGGTAGATGTTACACTGCAGAGGTACCCAGAAGATGCATTCACCTATGTTATGCACACAAGGAGAGAACCAATAGTAAAATGAATCTATGAATCAATCAATAAAAACAACTATAAAATGCATATAAAAATACAGAGTTTTAGGAGCAAGGGGGAAGGAGTCAGGAGCACAAGTGGTGTTCTTTTCAGCCCTTTTGGTGGGGGGTAACTATCCAGCCAGGGACAGATGCTATGCGGAGGAGAATGCCAGATGGTAACAAGAGCTTTTGATTTCCTCGGCCACTGGAGGTTGTTGTATGAAAGAGGATGGCTGAGGAAAGAGAAGAGAATCCAAGATACCAATTCACTACCCTATTTAAAAGTCCTCCCGACTCTTAGTAGGTTGGTTTGAGAGAGAACTCATTGGTGAAAAAAAAAAAAAAAAAAAAAAAAAAAAAAAAAATATCCTCATGGTCAAAGGGCAGGAACCTGGAGGGACTGGACAATTGCAGTCAAGTCATACCAGAAACAACAGTAGAAATAATGTGGCCAACTGCCTAACATCTGAGATGCCTATATACAAACGTCACAAATATGGGGAAAAAGGCCAGAAATATGGAGAGAAAAAAAAAAAATTCAAATAGGAAGGAAGTGAAATCTATGTACATAACCAAGTTTTTCACTTAATTGGCATCAGAAAAAGCTGACGGGATGAATTGCAAGACTGGAATAGCAGTATAGAAAGGTTATAGCTTGTTCAGGAAGGATGGGCAGGGCAAAAAAAGGAAGAGGTGTTGCATGGACAGTCGGGAATGCACAGAATTGCTTTGAAGTCCAGGAAGAGATGAGAGGCAGGTTTGTTGAATGTCTCTAGGCGATGATAAAATGAGGAAAAAAAACAAAACAAAACAGAGCTGGTGTTTCTAAAGGGGTTTACCCGAGACTTCCTAATGAGAAGGAAGAAGTGGATGACACCTTTTTATGAGCAATTAACAAAAACATACAAAAGACACCCATGGTAGTAAAGGGGATTTCAGATACCCAGATATCTATTGGAAAAAGTAATATAGAATAACTTTGACTGTTTAACGAGAAGACAAATTTATTTGATGTGGTGGAAGGAGTTACTGGAAGGGGACCCAGGCTTTTTTTTTTTTTTGGTCAGAATCAGTCTAATAGAGAAGAAATCGTTGAGACTCTGAAGATGGAATATAATTACGGTGAAGGTGATTATGACAGGATAGGACCAAGAGCAGCAGAATAACGACAACAGACTGTTGAAATCTACTTTTACAAGTCTTGGGGAACTGGTCATCGAGGTCTCTTGGGAAGACTTCCTAAGGGAACATGGAGTTTAGGAGAGATGTCATTTACCAAAGTTGGCAAAAATACCCAATAGGGAGGAAAGACAGGAAGTATTAAAATAAAAATAAATAAATAAAATCAATATGGCTTCACCAGGAGCTCTGAAAGGATCTGAAAAAACCAAAACCAAACCATGAAAAAAAAGGGGGAGGGTATGTGTCTGAATATGAATGTATAGAATAGTTCACACATATAGGGATAAGAATCAGTAAAGGCTAAAAGGTGCAGTAATTAAGCTACAACTCAATGTAAAGAAGGGATATAAATACATCAGGAGTAAGCAGAAGACAAAGGAAAGTATTAGCTGGATACATAATAGTCAAAGGGAGCATATAAAATAGTCAGTCTTTCCTTTAGCCCTAACAAAGAAGTAAATTGTGACCAGATAGTGAGCATGATTCATGTTAGGAAGGTGGTAGTGATACAAGCCAGAATAGGGAATGACCAGGTTAAAGACTATTTGGATATGTTAGAGGTATTCAAATTAGCAGGGCCTAGTAAACTTCACCCTATAATACAATACTTCAAAAACTAGTGGAAGCAACCCCTGAACCGTTAGCAGTAACATTTGCGAACTCAAGAAGGACTGGTGAGTTCCCAGGGGACTAGAGAAGAGCAGATATAGGGTTTTTTTTGTTGTTGTTGTTTTTTTTTTTTTAAAACAACGAAAGAGATCCTGGGAAAATTGTAGACAGTTTCCCCCTCCCCCATGTTCAATTATCAGAAAGATACTGTAAGAAGTTAAGCATCTACAGGATACTGAGCTGATAGACTAAAAAAAAAACAAACCAACCAAAAACTAGTCAATAGAGATTGGTCAATACCAATATTGGTGAAGGCAATCTAATTTCTTTCTTTGATGGTGTAACTGGCCCAGTGGATAAGAGGAAGTAGCAGGCGTGATGTATCTGAACTTTAGTAGGTTTTCCGATGCTGCCCCAGGCATCATTTTCATAATCAAATTAGGGAAATATGATCTAGGGAATACGTCATCATAAGCCACGGCGGACAGGAAAATGTCAGAGTCATTAGTTCACGATTTGCTGCCCACCTGGGAGGACATTTCAAGTGGACTCCTTCAGAGTTACGTCCTGGTGCAGCAAGGCCAACCCCGGAGGCTGTGGTACCCCATGGTAACCACACTCATCTTGTCCCACTCCAGTCCTTGGTGTACCCCCTTGCTGTTTCACCTGCCACACCTCGATGTAAATGTCATTTTACATCTGGAGGCCGCCCCAGAGTCCTGGAGTGATCCTGGTGGTGCTCCCCATCTGTCCTCTCAATCTAGTAACAAGAACTATTCTGTTCCCTGATGGCACTTATTGTGCCCAGCTGGCAACACCAATGCTCTGCTAGTACTAATCTTGCCTTGTGGGCACCTATCATAGCCTCTCCAGGTCCTAATCATACCTTAAGGACACTAATGGCAGCCTCTAGCCTTCCCCATAGCTACTCCTATGCCGTCCAGGTCTTATTTTACTTCAACCCACTAAGCCTTCTGGCCCTATGCTGGTTTCCTGACCCTTGCAGGATTGCTGCCTTCAGCCCATGAACCACTTGTCTTTAGCCCACTCAGTCCACCAGGTCCTGGACCCTTGCAGGGCTGTATTTTGGATTCAGCCCCATATGGTGTGGAGTGCCTCTCATGCACCCTACCCTGCCTGTAGCCTTCAGCCACCTCTGTAGCCATACCCAACCCTCTAGTTAAATCAAACCAAAACACAGATCAACGGGTCTCCAGCTTTAAGTTTACTGCAAAACCTTACCTCAATCAGCTGGCCCCCACCCAGCCTTCGGGATACTTCCCTAGGCCTACAGCTTCCATTCGAGCAGCCTAGGCATCCAGGAGCTCCTCTCCTTTCGAGGTCAAGGCCAGACTGAAATTTGTGGTCTTAGAGCTAGGCTTATCTTCCCCCAAGCGTTACCTCTTCCTGTCACCTGATCTGCCGATTCTCTGAACTAGGTACAGGGGTTTCTCCTTTGCCTACTAATAAGCCTGCTCTCCTCTGTTGCAGCCAACCCAGCTGCTCTGCAGCCTTTACCTACCTGACCCCCTGGACTCTGTCCCTTGCTGCCTGTTACAGCATAGCTACCTCCTAGACAGCCACTCTCCCTTTGACAACTCCTAGCCCCGTTACCTCTGGGCTGCTTGCTTTTTAGCAGCTGGCCTTTGCTCCCCTGCCTGCACCAGGCAGCAGGTATTGCCTTGCTGCCCTTTTTCTCTTAAACTGATAGGAGCTCTTGCACCTTGTTACACCGTGATCCAATTCTATTAGCTATTTCCCATAATGACCTGAACAACGGGATAGATAGGATCATAAAAGACTAGATGGAAGGGACCTCAAGAGGTTGTCTAGTCTAATCCCCTGTTCAAGGCAGGATCATCTGTGGTTAAGCCATCCTAGAAGAGTATGTCTAACTTTTTAAAGCACAAAACACAAACCAAAACCCTCCAGGGACATTGATCCTACCACCTCTCTAGGCGATTGTCTCTAGTGGGTTATGGAATAGAGAAAATCCCACACAATTTACTGATTCATTTTGATGCACTGGCTGGGGGAGTATTGATTGCACGATTTCACAATGATTACACACTTAATTCATACAACACAATTTTATTTTAAAATTCTTTGCTATGTATATAACACTGCTTAGCTTTAAGAAACACCACAAACATTAAGAACACAATAATTACATATATCAGAAACAATGCTCTGAATGCACTTCCTTCCCAAACAATGCTATAAGAATTAGTATTACAAAAACAACTACAATTACAACTCAAAGTTAAATTTGAATCAATACTATTATTTTTCATAATATACTTATAATCCTAGAATTTCAAGAAGCCAAATACCAAAATATGGTTTCATTCCTCAGTAGTACAATTTAATGGGTTGGCCTCAGTAGTACGGTTCAATGGGCTCGCCTCAGCAATACAATTCAATAGGCTGGCCTCAATACTGATAGGAATAAGTCCCCTTCGGGTGCTCTGCAGCTTCAGCGTGAACTAAGAGATTCGTGTTCACGGAGAGGGTGGTTCAGGTGATCAATCTGATCCGGCCTACACTTGCGATTCTTCCTTCGTTGTTCTGCAAGTGAAGTCACCTCCAAATTGGGACAGTAAGTAACAGGTTTTATTGAGTGAGCTGTCGTCAATGGGCTTCTCCTACTCAAACCTGTCATTACCCCCAAATTTGGGCTCGGATCTTACTCAACAGATTCTTTTGCTTAGTAATTAGTTTCTTTTGTTGAGCATTTTACTTTGGGGAACTTTCATACCACTGTAAATGACCTTTTCTTACCAATCTGTCAAAAGGCCCTCGGGTTTGATCTCTCGGAACTCAGGATATTTGCTCTTTTTGTAAAAGACTTCTAAAAGATAAAATTTAAATTAAGACTTTAAAGCAAAGTCAGGACCTTTCGCACGTAGTCCAAAAACAATGACTTAGATGAGGCGATAGATCTTATCTTCTTCCTGAAACTGGCTAATGGGCAACCATTACAAACATTCAAACTATTTCATTCAATATGACAGCGATCTGTTCTCAAGCTTAGTTACCTTCATAGTTAGGAAATAATAGAAATAATTTAACTGAAACCTCTCATGTTCCGGTTTAAGCCCATTATTTCTTGTCCTGTTTCTAATGAGTGTAGAAGGCAATTGACTGCTATCTATCTGGTTTATAACAACCCTTTTTGCATTTGAAGAGTGTTTCTAAATTCCCCCTCAGTCTTCTCAACTGTAGCCAAAAATATTTCCATTTCTCCCAGCCTTTCCTCATATTTTCCTGGACCACTAATAAAGTTCTGCTGTTCTCATTTGTATTCTCTCAACTGCATCCAGTTCTTTCTTGAAGTACAGAGCCCAAAACTGGATCTAGTACTTCAGGTAAGGCTTTACGAGTGTTAAACAGAGAAGAATTGCTTCCCATGACTTGCATGTTAAGACATCCCAATTTGTTAGCCTTTTTTTCCCCACAACAATTGTATATGATTGATTCCACATCCATGCTTGGCTTCCTATCCCCTATAACACCAGGCCTTTTCTGTGGTATTGCAGCTTAGCAGTTCAGTCTCAATTTGGTATTTGTTTATTTGCATGTGTACTTTCTCCAGTAGAGTATTTTGCATTTGTCCTTACTGAGTTTCATCCCGTTTATTTCAGACTATTTTCCTAATAGATCCATGTCACTTTGATTTCCAACCTTGTCCTCTAAAATGCTTGTCACCCTTTCCAGTTTGGTGTTATCAACCAATATAAGGAGTGTACACTGAATTACTTCCATAAACTTATTAATGACTTATAAACTTATTAATGTAGCTATACACTACATGTATGAGGATGCTATGAGAGATGGTGTCAAAAGCCTTACCATTTTTGGGGAGCATCACATCCACTGCTCCCCCTCTCTGCACAAAACTCACCACCTAGTCATAAAAGGAAACATCAGGTTGGTCAGGTATAATTCTCTCTCTCTTAAGTGTAACATGGAGATGGAGCCCAAGACATAGTTAATCAGTTAATCATGCCTTAAGTTGTGACCCAGCTGCACATTCAATCAATGGCGTGATAAAATAAGCCGCAAAGTTATTACACAAAAGTGTAAGAAAGAGCCACAAGTTTATCATCACGCCATTACTTGAGCATGTGGCACATCAGCTGATGGGGCTCCCAGCCACGGGAGCTTACTACTTGCTGGTGCAGAACGAGCCCAGAATCATATTGCCAGTGCTGGGGGAGCCCGGGATTAAGGTGTGATTGGATCTCACACTGGATCCCAATTACATGTGGCATGGCAGGAGGTGTGATTGAATGGATCATGCATCAGATCCTATCATGCCTTTACCTGAATGTCCATAGGGGCCCTTAGAAATAGATTCCTTACTTGTGTGTGCCAGTATCTTTCCAGATGCTAATGTTAGACTGACTGATTTGTAATTCCCTGGATCCTCCTCCTCCCCCCCACCTCCTTTAAAAAAAAAAAAAGATGGGCACTATATTTGCCCTTTTCTAGTCCTCTAGGACCTCATCTAACACAGCCAATGGTTCTGCAATTATCTCAGCAAATTCCTCGAATACTTTAATTGTATCTTGTCTGGCCCTGCTGATTTAAAAACATCCAGTTTGTCCATGTAGTCTCGGACCTGTTCTGCCCTAACTCTAAGCCGAGTATTTAGTCCTCTGCCCTAGAGCTAAGTGTGCTTCCATCTGATAGTTGCTCTTGTTCTAAAGAATTTAATGCCTCTGTTATTTCACACTTTGGGGTTTTTTGCATCATCTATTATTTGCTTTCCCTTCCCATTCAGTAACAGGCTTTCATTTTCGTTGCCCTGCCTCCTACTTATTTATTTATAGACTGCTTTCTTCATCGCCTTTTATACGCCTTGCTAGTTGGACTTCAGTTTGTGCCTTGGCCTTCATGACTTTTCTCCCTGCCGGCTTGTTCTGTACTCTTTCACTTGACCTTAGTAATATGGCCAACTTTCCTCTCTTCATAAGAGTCCCTTTTAGGTTTCTAGTAATTGAAGCTCATGGTTTAGCCCAGCAGGTCCCTTGCTACACTTCCTATCCATCTGCTGCATAGAGATAGCATGCTGTTGTGGCCGTAAACCTGTCTTTTTAAGGAACAGCCAACTCTCCAGCACTCTTTTCCTTTAGATGCATATCCCATGGGATTCTGCCGGTCAGTTCACTAGCTTTGTTTAAGTCTGCTTTTATGAAGTCTAATGGTTTTATTCTGCTGCTCTTTCCCTCCTTTCCTTAGGATCCTGCAAGTACACTTATAAAAACATTTGGCTTACACCAAACTGAAATAGTTGAGTGCTATGGAGAACAGAATTTAAAGTGATCTTAATAAATTGGAGTGATCATAGCATCATGGAAGAATCGTGTGGAAAAGGACTGCATGAGGTCATCTAGTCTAACCCCTTGCTCAAGGCAGGATCATTCCTGACTAAAGCATCCCAATCAAATGTTTGTATAACCTGCTCTTAAAATATTCCAAGGATTGAGATCCCACAAGCCTGTTCCAAATCTAAGCCAACCCTCCCAGTGAGAAAGTTCTTCCTAATAGTCAGCCTTCATTTCCCCTGTTGCAAATTAAGACCCTTGCGCTTAATCCTATCCACCTTGGCTATAGACAATATAGTATCTCCATCCTTTTTATAACTGCCCTTCAGTTATTTAAAGTTTGTTATCTTGAAGAGATGGTCCAAAATCGTCAAGATAAAATTCAGTAAAAGCAAGTACAATGTGTGCTAGATTTAGGAAGGGGAAATTGGATGAATTTATCCAAAATGAAGAACAGCTACCACAGCTGCTCAGCAGTAGATTTGGGGTTATAGTGGACCACAAACTGCAGATGAGTCAATGGCATAATTATGTAAAAAAGGCAAATGCCGTTCTGGAATGCATTGCCAGAGGCACTGTATTCATGACATGGGACGCAGTTATTGTACTCCACTCGGCGCTGCTGAGACCTCAGCTGGAGAACCGAGTCCATTTTTGGGCACCACGGGTTAAGAACGGAATAAACAGAAGTGGGGAAAGCCCAAAGGACACCATGGAGAGGACTGAAACTACTTAGAAAACATAGCCTCTGAGGAAAGTTCAGAGAAATGGTTTGTTAGGTCTAGAAAATGAAAAATAAAAATAAAAAAAAAGACTTGAAGGAGGCCAATTTTTGTCCCCATTCTGTAATAGGTTGTTATAGAGAAGACAATGAGCAATTGTTTTCCATGTTCACTGGGGACAGAAAAAGAAAAAAGGAATGTCACTAAGGAGATTTAGGTTAGACATTAGGAAAAAAAAACCCTAACTACAAGGATAGGCACTTGAAAAAGTTATCCAGGGAGTGAGTGGAACGGCAAGCTGTCAGGAACAGTTTAGACCTGCCTCAATGCAACTGGATGGGCTATGTGCATTCTTGAGGTCCCTTTCGCCCCCATGTTTCTACATCTCTGTTCTTTGGGATTGCCAGTGCCTTCTGGCCACCCTGCATATATCTTGAAAGTAGGCATATGGAGACATGCTGCTTACATTTTTATACAGCATCAAGCCCATTCTTAGAGATAAACATATCATAAATAATAATATACTGGTGATGCCACATTAATAATACTAAAATATTGGAATTACTGTCCAATCTGCACTTATTCTATTATTTTAGTCCACTTAAAAAGAGGACCAAATTAAACTCCGATACAAATAAGGCTAATTCTCCTGCCTACTTATGTAAGGGCTGGATTTGATCCAATATATCCTTATAAATAAGGGCCACAAAGTTAATAACAACTTTGCAGAAATGCATGTTGTATTAAAAGGATGCAAGGTTTATTCACTTTTGCCAATAGTTAGACGGTATGCTTTAACGGGCTTCGATGAACAATGCAACACCACCCAAATAGAGCATGCTAGAGCACTCTGCAGAGCAGGATATGGCGAGTGCTGATGTTGGGAGCTGGAAATGGAGGGTGGGAGAGGAATCTTTAAGATTGACACCTGCTGTTAACTTACCCTGGGTGCTGGGGTTATTTGGCATTTAGAGGAACTGTGAAGTTGCTATCCTCCTCCCCACTCCATATATAGTAACTTCAATCATTAAGCCTTTAATGCCAGGTTCTGTATGAGTTTGCCTATGTACAAGTTTTATATACATGCACACATGTTCCTTTGTATGAAATGTTCAGCCCAGTACCTAGAAGCACTGTTGACCTGGCCCAAGTCCATTGCTTATGTACCAAAGCCCCCTGCACACTGGCATGAGGGCTATGGATATCACATCTGGCAAAACAGCTAACAGGTTGTTCTTTAGTTTGCGGGATAGCCGATCTTGCTGTGGGAGCAGAAGTAACTGAGTTCTGCATCTAAACAAGCCCCGTGACCTTGCTCTATGACAAGGGTGAAGCCCTAGATAAAATATGATACCAGATCTGTGGTCATCTCTAACAGCTAGTCATCATGCTGCTTCTGAACCAACACCTCTCAGCTTCAAAGTACTTTGCAGACCTTATCTAATCCTCCCAACAGCTGACAAAATGAGCTGTTACTCACAAAAGCTTATAAATCTCTGATTCAGTTAGTCCATAAAGGTGCTCCTCCACCCTGCCACAGCCCTGGTAGGTAGGTAAATTATTCCTATTTTCCAGAAGAGGAAACCGAGGCAGGGAGTGTAAACTACCCAAGGCGTTGGCATGGTGCACCTACTTTTTGGGACTTCTTCCCACTAGCCCATGGGCTCTACCCTGTCTCTACTCTCAACTGCCGTGACCTGAGAAAACATAAAGATGAGGAAAAGCCTCTCTGGGTGAGGAGACCCTCAAGCATCACATCCCAGTTGCATGGAGGTTTGAGGTATTTCATGAGCATCCCCTTTTCTGTGGCCTCCACCTCCCCTACTACAACAGTCCGGACCACCAGGTTGAGGACCACCCACAATCCTGAGCATCAGCTTGACTCAAAACCAAAGTGCTCTGCCTTGGGATCATCTCACCCTGGGGCAGCACTGTCTAAGCCAAAACCAAAAGAACAAACAATTCTGGAACGTACCTGGCTCCCAATGCAACATCATCAGTCTTGTCTGCCTGGCTGCTTCCCGGAGCCACTTCTCCCTGGTTCTGAGTTTAGCTCCTCTGCCTCTCTGCAGGGAGCTCCTTCTGCTGGGACTCCTATGGCCAGACTGCCTCTCTGGCCTAAGGCTTGAGTTGATAAGGAGTGGTGCAGGTCATCTGACTCCTCTACTTCCACCCTGGGGTCATCATGAGCCAACTCACTTGGACTTGGTGGCTATCCTTTTTCAAACTCCTCAGCCTGCTAGGTTATGGACAGAAGTTACACATTTAAGTAATCAGAAACTGGTTTAAATCTGTAACGGAACAGACGTTCACTGGACACAAACTGGTTTCAAAGGCTAAGTACAGTCAAAAAGTCCGAGGCTGACTTGATTCAGTCTTTGCAGGTTAGTCTAAGATGCACAAATTAAACTGAAAGAGGAGTGAACAGACATTTACCTTTGATTCAGAAAATACAGCCACATGACTGCAGTGGCTCAGGCCAAAAGCTGGGGGGCTCTCTGGCATGTAGCCAGCATGGGCTGTGTATTTGCTTCCTCTTCCTGCTGTCCTCGAGGTCTCTGGGATTTGCAGTCCACAATCACAGCAGCAGGACTTTGCAGGGTTCCTTTTCACTTCCTCTTCCTGCTTCCAGATCCCTCTGGGATTTGTAGTCCACAGCCGCAGCCAGAACTAAGTTTGAGTGGGGGAAGGGGTGTTTAACCCTCCTCCCTGCCCCTCCTCCCAGAACCCGGGCAAGGTTTGCCTGGGAAGCCAGTCATCTCCGCTGCAGACCAGGCTGCATCCCCAGCCAGGCTTGCCCCCCCCCTCCATCAGCCAGCCCTCACAGCTCCAGCTAGGGAGCAGGGCAAGAGGGCCAGCCCTGCTCTCCGGAGCAGACAGCACAGCCCAGTGCTGCAAAGCATGCCGGGATGCTGAGGGACTGTGATTTAACTTGACCCAGGAAGGAGTCTGGGACAGAAGTTTCATAAACCAGTTTGACCCAAATCAGTTAAGTCTGATACTACATTCAACCAGGTTAATCCAAGTTTCAGCCATTTTGAAATTGGTTTATGTGCATTAAGTTTCTGTTCTGTTACAGGTTTAAACCAGTTTCTAATCACTTAAATCGGTTTATGTGTAACTTCTGTCCCTAGCCCTAGTGAGCTGCAGTAGTGCCCAGAAAACATGAGCATCATTGACCAAATTAACATGGGGGAGGAGGGGTGTAACAAGAGGGAGTGAGAGTACAAGGGCAAGGAAGTTGAAGGGGAAGTGAACCACACCCAAGGTAGCCAGAGGACACCCCAAAGGGAAGGGATGACCCGGCAGAGCCAAGAGAGAGCAAGGAGGGTGGGGAAATGAAAGGGCATGGGGGGGGGCACATGGTAGGGGCCCCATTTCAGGAGCCATTAGTCCAAAGCTAGGTCAAAGCCCAATTCTGCTAAGCCAGAATGTGCCTGGTCCTTATTCAGCACAGAACAAATGTGTGTAGAGCCTCCACATCTGTGAGACACCTGAGGCTGCTGCAGCTCACACGACCTGCATGATGCAGGGAAGGTGGGAGGGAAGTGATCAGACGGATGGAAAGCAGCTGGTGCCTCGGCAGGTAAATCTAACCCACGACAAGGACTGAATGCTACAAATTATTCCCCCCTTGGAACAAGAGGCACAAGAGGGGGAATTGTGCGTGATGCATTGAGTCTCGCTACCTTGCTATGGCTGCTGCTGTAATGATTCAGTCATGGCCTGCCCCAGATTCAGAGCACTGAACTGTGGTTCAACCTTGCTCAGAGACTTAGCTGACAGCAAACACGGAAACAGCTGCAGCAGGTACAGCCACATCATATGGGGTGGAGGGAGGAATGAGACCTAGACGGGGTATCTCCACACTGCAGGGAGCCTGAGCAGTTTAGGGGACACCTACGTTCATGAGCTCCCCTTCTTTCACCCCAAACTAGGTGAGTTTGGGAGCAAGAGAAACTGCACGGAGGCGCCCACCAGAAACACTACAGAAACTCAGAGGCGGCGGCAGACTGGTGATGAGCAAGCGTTGATGAAGTCATCTGATTCTCTTCCTGGCTGTTCACGGGCCCGTTCTCCCCGCTGTGCTGATTGACTGTGTACTCCTACACGGTTGTCTCACCGAGCCTGCCACCACCCACCTCTCTGCCTGCTTTCTGGCTCTCCTCCCCTGTCTTCTTCAGCGTGGTTCTTTTCCTTTCCCCCATCTGTATCTAGCTCACCTCTCCCAAGCCCATGTATCCTTTCTCCCAGATCCATGGCATTAACACGATGTGTGCGAATGCTCACACTTGTGCTTTGCATAGTCTAGTCCTCCACCCTCCCCTTTCCATCTCGTCTATGTTGTCTATTCAGATTGGAAACTTCTCGGGGTGGAGACTGTCTCTGAGTCTAGGTACAATATCTCGCACAACAGGATCACAATCTGGGTTGGTGTCTATATGCTACAATAATATGATGATAAATAACAGACTCCTTGATGTAGAGGCCAGTTTTCATTTTATACACTAATCAGCCTTAGCATTAAAACTATGGCTTTGATTCTGGAGAGGTTCGTGGGTATAGTACCTTGCTGGAGAACAAATGATGCCTTAACAGCAGCAGTGCCAGAATACTTTTGTGTTTCCAAGGCTGCATTAAGATAGTATGGCTTTGCTGACCATATGCAATTTGTGATGCCAGCAAGAACAAACGGGATGTGAGAGAGGATGGCAAATGCAGTTTATATTGTTTATCAAGCTTGTACACATCTTTGCTTGTAGTCTGTAGCTTCACCCACTAGTTATCTGTTTGACACATCACGGTGGTATCAGTTGCTGTGAAACTGTTACCTGGAAAGTTAGGTTGTCTATCCTGGATTGCTAAGACCATAATGAGGGTAAAGAATACGTCATGCTGAATATATAGACATTGACCATATTTGGCAAAAGCATGGAAACTTTGTCTGTCGTCATATCAAACATACAAATCTGCCAAAACTAACAAAGCACAGAGCTATAAGCTCTGCTTTCTTTAGGAAGTACTGAGAAACAACTCCCTACCCAGTTGTGGCTTTTTTTTTAAAGGGACACCGTCAAATCGAAGCTAGAGGGGAAAAAAAAACATTTAAAATATTTTCAGTATTTGCTCCTGCAGATCACAATGATGTCTCAGGCAACTTTAGTGTTATAATCATGTTTTCTTGCTTAGAAAAAATAATTTCCTTTCACCTGTTGCCATGTTTAGGATGCATACAAACAACAGAAGAAGCAGACCTAGCTGACGACACAGCAGAGACAATGAAAATGACTCAGGAAATTTTGCACTAATCTGCTCTATTAGGGAATCCAGGGAAAGTAAGTCTATTATCACCTTGCTGGAGCATCCATCTAATAGGTGACTCATCATTACATGTATAAATACTAGCCAGCCCAGAGTAATGTAATGATGTGTGGGTAAGTGGAGCATGAGCCCTGGATACTGCCTGGTGGGGGACTGGAGCTAGGGAGACTCCTCACCCTCCTTCCCCTGGCCTCCCCCCTGCCCAGCATCCTGCATCTTCCCTGCAGTGGGTCTGGCTCTAGCGGCAGGAAGGGCAGAGTAGGAGTGGTTCACCAGCACAGTAGGCAGAGGTTTGCGGCTGAAGGCAGATGTCATGTCATTTTTTTGGCCACTGAAAAACTGGTCTTGAAATGGCTTCTCAATGTGGCCTTAAAAAAATAGGTGACTTTTCCCTCTGTAAAGCAGTGACCCTCCAGCCACTCCTTCTGCACCGTGCCCCATTGCCACGCCAGGCACAGTGCTGGTTAGTTATGCCTCCACAGCCCAGTAATTTGTGCTGGGGGGAAAGAATTCCCCCTGTTCAATGCTATATGCCTCATTCCTACAAACACTTATTGATGGGAACTACTCACTTGCCTAAAGTTACTCACAGTCCCACAGCTGGGAACTACATGCAGTTCATTGTGAAACTGAGAAACAAAGCTCTTTCACAAAGTTAAACTATTATTTTTCCCTTATCAGTAGATGATTCGCTGCTAAATTTTATTTTTGTGTTTTGTGGCGTTTTTCATAAACTCGGTATTTCCTGCTGCATCACCTTAGGAACCTGGTCAACAAACACTGTTCTACATGGCAACACATCTTTTCTTTCCTTTTTTTTCTTGACAGCAGCCAGTGTTTTAGAAACGAGCATTTTGATTCCCCTCAGCTATTGCATCAATTGCACAGTTTGGTTGTACTTTTGGGGCCAGTCTGGATAATTATACAGTAGAGTATTAATAATAGTACAGATTGACTGGAGTTAAAAAAAAGGAAAACATATGGTATTGCAAACAGTTTTTCTGCAATTGAACATTTTACTTTAGTGCTATGAACTTATATTTTACTGTACCTTGCTAGTACCTGGGAACCAGACAGAGAAGCAGACTAGAAGGAGAAGCAAATCTAACAAAGCTTAGTTTCATTGTCCAGGCTAAACAAATCTGAAACAAAAGAACAAGGCCTAAATGGAAGAAGGAGGATCCAGAGAACTAAAGACCAGATTCACTTCAGTCACCAGAAAAATCATGGAGCCAGGTCCTCAAAGAATCCATTTCTCAGCACTTGGAGGACAAGAAGGTGATTACGAACAGTTGGCAGGGATTCACCAAGAAAAAGTCATGCCAGACCAACCTGATTGCCTTCTATGATGAGACGACTGGCTCTGTGGATGAGCGGCAAGCAGCGGACATAATATACCTTGACTTTAGCAAGGCTTTTGATACAGTCACCCACAGCATTCTTGAAAGCAAGCTGAAGAAGTACGGGTTGGATCAATGGACTGTGAGGTGGATAGAAAGCTGGCTGGAGTGTCGGGCTCAGTGGGTAGTAATCAACGGCTCAATGTCTAGCTGGCAGCCAGGCTCAAGTGCAGTGCCCCAGGCATTGGTCCTGGGGCTGGTTTTGTTCAATATCTTCATTAATGATCTGAAAGTTGGGATGGAGTGCAACCTAAGCAAGTCCGTGGATGACTCCAAGCTGGAGGGTGTAGTAGATACGCTGGAGGGTAGGGCTAGGATTCAGAGTGACCCAGACAAATTGGAGGTTTGAGCCAGAAAAAAATCTCATGAGGTTTGACAAGGATAAATGCAAAGTCCTGCACTTAGGACAGAACAATCCCATGCACCAGTGCAGGCTGGGGGTTGACTGGCTGGGCAGCAGCTCTGCAGAAAAGGACCTGGGGGTCACAGAGGACAATAAGCTGAATATAAGCCAGCAGTGTGCCCTCGTTGCCAAGAAGGCTAACAGCATCCTGGGCTGCATTAGTAGAGCTTTGCCAGCAGATCAAGGGAAGTAATTATTCCCCTCTATTCTGCACTGGTGAGGCCACATCTGGAGTACTGTGTCTAGTTTTGGGGCCCCCACTACAGAAAGGATGTGGACAGGTTGGAGAGAGTCCAGCTGAGAGCAACAAAAATGATGAGGGGGCTGGAGCACATGACATTTGAGAAGAGGCTCAGGGAACTGGGTTTATTTAGTCTGCAGAAGATCAGACTAAAGGGGAATTTAATAGCAGCCTTCAACTCCCTGCTGGTGGGTTGCAAAGAGGATGGAGCTGGACTGTCCACAGTGGGGGCAGATGACAGAACAAGGAGCAATGGGCTCAATCTGCAGCAAGGGAAGAAGCTGGATATTTGGAAAAACTTTTTCACTAGAAGGGTGGTGAAGCACTAAAACAGGTTACCCAGAGAGGTGGTGGAGGCTCCATCCTTGGAGGTTTTTAATGCCCCGCTCAGCAAAACCCTGGCTGGGGCTAGTCCTGCTTGAAGCAGGGGGTTGGAATCCATGTGACCTCCTGAGATCCCTTCCAGCCCCCATTTTCTCTGATTCTACGATTCTGATGTTGATAAGTGACCTTGATTGCTAGGAATTATAGAATGGCTTTATTTGGCTAGATTCCCTCTAGCTATTTCTTTGTGGAGCCACGTAAGCCCCAAGCCTGATGTTGGTTCCCTGTCAAAGTGTGTGTTTGCTGGAGACCCAGTTAATTCACATGGGCCTTTGGGCAGATGCAGGGGTCTGTCTATATGGATCCAGCCTAAAGATGCAGGTAAAACAATGCAAATCCGGTGGCGCTGCTTATATAGTTTCACAGGAAGCTGCTGAGAAAACTTATATAAGGGGATTCAATAGCAATAGATTATATTTAGCATTTTTTAAAACCACAGTTTGGGATTCATTTTAAAGCCAGGTGAAAGTCCTTCACCTCTTGGTATGTTTTGCTAGGGGTGCATTTAAGTGGGAATTTCCAAATTTCCTTCATGTGTATGATTGAATTCTTTTAAAAACTTTCCTCCTTTAGAGTATGGCACAGTTTTGGGCTCCTTCTGTCCCCAAAAACTGGAGAGGGGACAAGAAGCAGAAGGACATTTTTAAACCTTGTATTTTTAACAAGCTGAAGGAAATGGCTTTAGTAGGAAGGTGCCAAGATTGCAAAGATTGTATAGCAAGCAACATATTTTGATGTGAGACAGCATCTCTTCTTCTCCAGTCCAACCCCTAAATGCAAGAGTTCAAAACAAGTTTTGTGAAAAAAAGCCTCTTACCAAAATGCAGTGTTTTGTTTTTTGCTTAGCTGTAACCTAAAGAGCTTTGGCTTGATAGGGTGAGATAAAGCTGTGATGTGTCTTCCAGGCCGTGAGTCATTTGCTGCTGCTGCTTCACTACTCCTTGCACAGCTCCTGTCATCATACACAGCTCTCACTGGCAGTGCCTAAAATGGGAGTAGTGCCTTCTCTTTCTATGCTAAACCCAGTGCTGGAGGTACTTATGGCCCAGATGCTGTATCAGACACCAGTCTCAGAGCTGTGGCAAGTGGTTCTGCCAGGCTACTGTTTCTTTCCCCAACCCTCAAATGTCCCTTGGTTCTTGTGACTAGGTCCCTCTCTTCCCATGACACAGCAGAATAGCAGATGCAGCTTAAAAGAGATTGTTTCTGGCACTGCTCCTAGAATATTTTGTCTTGCAACCCCCATCTCCAATCACTTGCTCTTTTAAAAATGATCCGGGTATGGATCAAGGAACCGAAGGCAGATAAATGGGGTGAGCAAAGCAAAGCAAAGCAGGAGAGGGAGGACTTGGACGAGTTTGGAGCTGGGGCTGAGAAGGGCAAAAGGCAAAGCTGAGAAGAGTGCGGGGGGGACAAAAGAGAGCGAGACAGCCTGAGGAAACTGGAGTGGAAGCCAAAGATGAGCACATGTGAAGTAGAGGGGGAAACTTGGGGGAAAAATACAGGATGTCTAAAAGAGAAGAAAATCTGCTGCTCACAGTTGAGAGCAAGCTTTCGCTAAACATCATGGACGCAGCGGTTAACACAGCTCCCCAGTTTCTGCAGCAAGCAAAAGAAGCCCCCCGCAAACCCATTACACGTCTGCAAGCACCTGTTATTATGTCGGGCTTCACGGTCACTCAGGATTACATTGCACACGTCTGGATGGGGCTGGCTGGGAGCTGGACCCCATGATCTCATGAGGTCCTTTCCAGCCTTAAACTTCTGTGAATGTGCGGGTATTGTACAGTCACCACCGTGTGACTGAAAAGAGATTCTCAGCTACTTGTGACAAGTGCAGGATCTATGTCATCCACTGAAATTCAGCAAACAAAAGCATGTGTCATGGACCCTTTATGGACTGCCTGGAAATCTGTAGGCCACTTCAAAGTTTTGAGTATGCACTAAGGGCTTAAGAGACTTCATTTATGTGCTGCTTACTCACTATTTCCTAGAGTCAGTGGGGTTGAAACGGTTACACAATTCATCCTACACATCTGCAGGGTAATATTGTAAGCAGCTGTCGCACCTACGTACGCGTGCATTAATTTAAACTCATCCTGGTTCCATGATGTTGTGGGGGCCGCATTTGGGGAGCTCATGCAGGCTTCTGCACCCCTTTAGTGCTGTGAAGCCCCACTCCTCCAAGCCCCCCTGTGCACAACCGTGTGGCGAGGATCTGGCGACAGCACGGTGGGTCCAATGCTGTTTAAATCCACTGACCATCCCCCATTTGCATGGGGGCACAGGCACAGCGAGGCTGCTTCAGCACCGAAGTCAGAACAGCAGCCTTAGAAATGCTCCCTTGCAAACCGTCTGGCCTATGGGCAGATCCCTTGCCTTCAGATCCGGGGAGTACGCAGCCTGCGTGCGGGAGAGGAGATGTGGGGGCAGCAGAATCACGTGTTAAATGGATGGACTTTAAACCATTTCACAGATTTGTCAATATTATCCCCCCCCCCAAATATTATCTATCAAGCGAGATATAAATGTGCCACAAATGCCTTTGCAGAGCTCCTATCATTGCACAATTTGCTGGCACAGAGTTTCTCATGGTTTAGGTGGATCTCTAGTTTTCAAATATCATCAGAGCAGAAGATGCTCTTCATCATAAGATGAGAAACGTTGCTCTTTAAAATGGCCCAGAGGCGTTGCCTGTGTCTTCCAGGTCCCGGCTTGCCTGGCTTTAGGGACACAAACAAGTTTCTGTGGTGTCAGCACTGAAGCCCCAGCCTAGCTGCGGGAGCTCAAAGCCGCAGTGAATTGTGCTTGATGCATCATCTACCAACTGACCAGGGCAGAGACAGCTTGGGGACTCCCGGGTGCCGGGGAGGATGCAGCAAGCAGAAAGAAGGCAAGGTTATTCGGGATTCATTTATGAGGAGCTACAGCAATGCAAAGCAGCCCGGTTTGGTTCGCGTTGCACGCCGAGGGAGAAAAGCAGACACCGTCAAGCAATCCTGTCTCCTAATGAGAAGGAGCCGCTGCTCTTCCTCCCTTTGCAATGCGGGCATTGCTTTATCCCGTGCCGCTGCCAGCGCCTCCTGGGCCGGGCCGGGCCGGGCCGGGCTGGGCGGTCGGTGCTGGTGTTCCTGCCGCCGCCGCCGCCGCCGGTCCTGGTGTTGCTGTTGCTGCAGAGTCACGTGAAAGTCCCCTTTAAGTTTCCATAGAGAGGCCTCTCGGTGTCACATGATGGACATGATATAATGAAACAACATTGTAGCGAGAAAAGCGTCGCGGGAGCCCAGGGCTGCTTGCACCGCGGCGGCGGCGGAGCGCGGCTCCCGCACACGGGGCGTACAACGGGGCAGGGGGGTGCGGGCACCCTCCCCTCTCCTTCCCTCGCACCGCACCGCACCGCACCGCACCGAGGAGCAGGAACTTTCTTCTTCTTCTTCTTCTACTGCTTGTTTGTGCAACCAGCGCAGCCGGGATGGGCTTGCACCTGCCCGCGCCCGGAGGGCAGGGGTGCGTGCGTGCGTGCGTGGCGGGGAAAGGCCCTTCCTTGCTTTGCGGGCGGATTTGCCGGGCGCTCCTGAAGGTAAGTTGCGCGTGGGGCTGGGGAGGGAGGTGTGTGGAGGAGGAGAAAGGGGGGCATCCCGGGAGCGCAGCCGGGACGCGGGGGGCTGCTTGCCCCTGCCCCGGCGGGGAGGGTGGGTGCGTGGGCGGGCATGCCCCGCGGCCGCCCGGGGGAGCTGCGCTGCCACATGGCTGCCCCGCGGCGGCCGCCCGTGCTTCCCCCTCCATGTCCGCATTCCTGCTCATGTTGCGCAGATAAAATTCAAACTGGAGGTAAACAGAGGAGGAGGAGGAGGAGGAGGAGGGAAGGCGCCGCGGGGAGGCAGGGGGGGTTGCTCCAGCCCCGGAGCCCACCTCTCCCGCTCATCCTCCTCTGCCGCCCGCCCGCCCAGGGGCTCGCTGGGGGGCTGCAACAACACTGCAAAGCCGCGGCCTCCCCCCCCTGCCGTGCCGCTCGCGGGGAGGGGGGGGCGGGGCGGGTGCAGCGCCCTTCTTATTTTTATTTTTCTTTATTTTTTTTTTTCCTTTCCCCTCCTTCTTCTGCAAAACAGCGTATCCCAAATCCATCCCCCATCCCTCCATCCCCCCTCCCCGCGCGGGGCCGCCGGGCTGCGGGCGGGATGCGCACGTCTCCGGGCCCCGAAAAGCGGGGCTGCCCCGCGGTAGGTGCCCCCCCCGCCGCCCCCGGGATGGGGGTGCCGCGTGTTGGGGGGTGCTGCGTGCGCGGGACGGGACGGGACGGGACGGGGCGAGGTGGCGGTGCGTGGCGGGGGGTGTGGCAGGGCTCCGGGGTGCATGCACGGGCTGGCGATGCTGAGTGTTTATGGGGGGATTTGGTTGGGGGACTCCACATGCATAGGTTGGGGTGATGCTGAGTGGTTATGGGGTGCCCTGCATGCATGCATGCAGGGGGGGGATGTTGAGGTTCAAGTGTTGGGGATCCCGCATGCACAGAAGGTGTTTGCAGGGGGGGGTGATGTTGACGTGTGTTTGTGGGGGGCTGGGTTGGGTTGAGGGGGTCCTGTATGCGCAGGGGTGTCGCTGTTGACGTGCATTGCGGGGGTGTGGCAGGCGGGGCGGGGCGGGGCGGGGTGCAGGGGGGGGGTGTTGCGGTGCATGTGTGCGGTGCGCACCCGGCAGGTGGCGGCGGAGGGGGGGGGGGTGGGGGCGTTGCAGAGGCGGGGGCGGTGCCAGGCTCGGGGTGTTTGGAGGGGGGGAAGGAACAGCGGGGTTGCCGGAGCAACACACAGCCCCCCTCCGCTTCTCGTCACCGCCTCCCCCCGCCCTGATTGGCGCCTCCTCCCGCTGCACCAACCGCAATCGCGGTTGGCTCTGCCCCCGCCGCGCGGCCAGCCAATCAGCGCTCCTTGCTATTCCGCGACGTCCTCCCCCCCCCCCGGCTTGGCGTGTGGCCCCGCCCCCCTCCTGTTTGTTATGGTCGCGGCCACGTGCCGCCGGCTCGGCGCTAACGTCATGTCACGTGGCCCTGCCAACCGCCGCCCACAACCGCCCGCGGGGGGGGCGGGGCTGGCTGCTCCCCTCAGCCCTGCCCTGCCAGGGAGGCTGCTGGGGTGGTTATATAAGGCTGGCCCCGGTGCATGGCGGGAGGGGGCACTGCCAGGCTAATCCGGCTTGAACCGCTCCCAGCACCAGCATATTTATTTCCATCCCAACCCTTGAGGATTTGGGGGCAGCCTCTCTGCCGCGTCCCGGCCCTGTAAAGCCACGTTTTTTCTTCCCCACCTTGCCAAAAAGACATAATCCATGCAAAAAAAGACATAATCTGCAGAAAAGCGCGTCTTGGGGCGCTGCCGTGTGCCTGCTGGACCCTCAGGCTGGGTCAGAGGCAGGGTTGGCAACCTGCGGTCCTCCACGGTGCCGGCGCTCGTGATTTCGGGGGTGGTTCTTCAAGTCTGTTCTTCGGGAACGCGAAAAACATAGCTCTCGTATGTCCGTGGTACGGTTTTCGCGTTCCCGAAGTTCAAGGAAGATTGTGCAAATCATCAATTTTTTTAATACATATATGTTTTTCACATTGCTGAAACACAGACTTTTAAAAACAACCCCAAAAGTCACGAGTGTTGGCGAGGCTGGGTCCGCGGACCCGTGCAGGTCCTCCGACTGGGTCTGAGGAGACCGGGAAAGATGGCGATGATCAGTCATTAGTACGTGCAGACCCGTGCTTGCAGCTCAAAGCACCTTTATTTGAACTTTCGGATGGGTCCGCACCTCCGTTTAACATTTCCAACGGGGTCTGCAAGTGAAACAAGGTTGAAAATCACCGGGCTGGATGGAGGGGTGCAGGGGTGCTGCTCCGGAGCCGAAGCGGAGGACACGCCGGGATGCTGATGGGCACGGTGGTAATGCCGGAGAGACTGGGGAGGTGAGACGGGAGGGCCCTGCCCCACACACGAGTGAAAACGGGGAAGAGACCCGCTCTGGAGTGGTTGCATGTTTCTTTCCATACATTGGTTTTCTAGCTGGTTGGCTTTTTTTTTTTTACGGCTGGACAGGCATGTTTAGAGCGTGATAGTTACTTTGCAGGTGTGGCCTTTTAAATTTATTGGGATTTGCCAGTTAATTGTTTGATAATTGCTTTGCAGGTGTGGCTGTTCTAAATTTATTGCATTATTAAGCCAATTAATTGCCTGATAATCACTTGCATGTGTGGCCGGTCTTACTTTGCAGGTCTGGCCCGTCTAAATGTATTGCACGGTTAACCCAGTTCATTGCGTGATTGTTGCTTTGCACCCATGGCCCGTCTAAATTTGTTACGTGATTCACCAGTTAATTGTGTGATGATTACTTCGCATGTGTGGCTGGTCTTTGTATGGGTGGTAGACCTAAATTTATTTCCCAGATCATCAATTAATTCTGCGATAATTGCTTAGCACAAGTGGCCAGTCTAAAGGTATGGCACAATTAACCCGTTCATGGTATGACAATTGCTTTGCACAAGTGGGTGAGCTACATTTATTGCAGGATTCACCAGTTAATTGTGTGCTAATTACTTCATACATGTGGCCCAGCCATCTTATCTCTGCATGTGTGGCTGGTCTAAATGGATTGCATGATTAAGCCAGTTTATTGCATGATAATCATGTTGCAGTGTCACAGGCCTAACTGTATTGTGCGGTTCACCAGTGTATTGCGTCATATATGTATCGTGTGGTAGGGGCCATAGAGCTATCCAGTTCGGTACTCTCCTATTTTAGCATCCGTTTCTGCCCCGTCAGAGACAGACACCAGGGCTAGATGGGCCATTGGTGTGGCCCAGTATGACACTGCTTAGTTCTTAATTAAGAGCTAGAAAAGATTCAGGATATGGACCAAGTTCATAAACATAGGGTTCAGTCCCACAAGGTAATTGTATCAAGGGCAGTATATGGGATATTGCATGGCTGAGCTGTAATTCCCTTATTATTGTGAATGACATGTTAGTCCCTTGAAGTGAGTGGGGTTGCCTCGCTGTAAAAACCAAGTCAGTAAAAGGTGGCTCGGGGATTTATTATAACAAGACAGACAGACAATTTTGAACTGTTCACAAATGAGTCAGTGAATTGATTTGAAGATTGGCATGGCAGATGTCAGTGTTGTGTAGAGAGCTGAGATTTTGTGGAGGCAATAGGTGGCTTTATTACAAATTATGTTATTACATAAATACAGATTACGCCCTCGGGTATCTTTAGTCATCTAAACAGCATCGTGTGTTTGCTCCGTAGCAGTAGATGTCGTCTTTCATCTCTGAAAATGAATAACACCAAATGTACCTTAAATTGCATTATTAACAGAGGGGAACTGATTTATTATAGATTTAAGCAGAGCGAAAGGAGGGTAGGAATGCAGCATGGTAGTAATGCTGATGCCTCTGCGGACTGAATAAACTTAGGTGGAGGAGGAAATTGCCGCCTCTATGTTTTTGTTGGTGAGATGCTCTTGCTGTTAAATGTGTCCTTTAGTTCCCATTTCCTAGCGTTCTTTACTATTACTGAGATCATTTATCTTCTTAGACAGCTAGAGGAAAAATATATTTCATTTTGTAACTTAGTTCACCTTCAAGAAAAAAAAGCTACCACTTCAGGCTTCCAGTTCATAGCAAAGCACAGTGTGTACCGTACACTGTGTTCTTTGGAGCTGTTACGATGATAAATACAATGCGTATTAAAAAGGGTTATGAAAAAGAGAGTTATTTTGCCAGCTCTCTTCTCATTTTATGTAAATAGTGTCTATCTCTTATGTAAGAGATGCTCTAAGTTTCACTTTAGTAATGAATGACTTGCACAGTGTCATTGGTTTGAAAAAAAAACATTTTTTGTAGTTTAGAAGAGCTCAAAAATGTGGAAAAAAATTGACTACTGGTATGTTTTGGTTTTGCAGTGGGAAATAATGAAACTTTTTTTCAGTTAAAAGTCAAACTGGAATTTTATTCTGTAATCATGCATTTATTTATCTATCTGGTTTATGACCTGTTTCATGGTCATACTAAAAAAATGTAAGAAATCAAATTTGCCGTTGAAATTCTTGTTTCCAGTATTTCTCTCACCTTTTAACAATGAAAATTTACAGTTTTGGTGCTGCTATGTATGAATTACAGTATTGCCAATTCTACTGATTTTATTGCAAGTTTTATAGTATTCGGAGGGGTTTTTTCCCCCTTAAAATGAGAATTCCTGGAGTCATGCCATTATGTCCAAGTGGGATCTTTTATCTAAAAAAAAATTAAAAAAAAAATAACCCTATAGGATCACGAGCCTTGAAAATGTGAAGCCTTAAAGGCAAATAAAACCAGTTTCCTCTAGTATTTATCCTAAGACAGTCTCATGATTTCTTTGGAGCCTAACTAGAGGCTTGAATGGTTGGGGTTGGCAATGTTTTCACTGAAATAAAAAAAAACAGAAATTTGGTTGTAGGTTTTGTGAGGACTTTTAATAAACAACTGCAGCAACATGCCCCCTCCTCCTCTTCCAGGCTGTCACAGTTCAGCAATGCTGTAAAGGGGCATTGTTGTCTAATAGCAATAACAAGAGCCTGGGAATTGGGGCTGCTGGATGCTATTCCCAGTTTTGCTATTGGCACAGTTTGTGACTTGACCATTCTGTGAGTCCGCTTCCTGCTTTGGCACTTCATGGTTACAGTGGTATCGAGATTTAATTCATGAATATTTGTAAACTGCTTTGTGCTCTTGAACGGAAAATATATGTCCCCAGTCCTTTAATGAGCTTCTCAACAGCACCAGGCTACGCTTACGTGAGCTTGCAGAATTGGGGCCTGTATCACTTGGAAAATATTAAGAAAACCTTTAATACTGCCCACTTGCAAACTCTGTAGAAACCAGGGTTACAATATAAATGGCGATGCACTAAGCAATAATATAAGAAAGATATATCTATATATAGATGACTATACATGTGCTTGTTATCAAGAAAATGAACTCTGAAGACAAACAGATTGACAGTAGATAACTCATTTCTTAATTTTTTTTGTAAACACAAATATAGGAGAGGGAAAAAAGCAACTTCTATTTTAGTTTAAATATATTTTTTACAAATTAAGTTTTTTGGTACAGATAGGGAAGAGCTGCTGTTGCGAGGTTTTTTTAATAGACCAAAAAGAGTTTGCTATTGTTAACGCATAAACAAGTTGAAATACAAAATACGTTGTTTAAATTATGGTACTGTGCATAATTCATAATTTTGTGAACAGCTGTATGAATGTACTGCATTTGTCAGTATTAAATAAGCACATTTTATTAAATATGACCTGAAAAGGGGGGAAAAAATATATGTGGAAGTTTTTCATTATTTTGATTAGTTCACCCCTTTCTTCTGCCTCCCTACTCCCACTTAAAAAAAAAAAAAAAAAATAAATCCAAGAGTGCACATATATAGGTTGCCATATGGAAATAATTATATTTTGGGGCAGACTGACAGCCAGAGTAAATAACATTTACTCAGTTGAAGGTTTGCCCTGTAAGTTGGATGGGGCAGTGGATTACATGAGAGCAATAGAAAGGGGAAGTGAAGTGTGTCATCAAGGGTACACCCAAGACTTTTTGATGCCCAAGTTTATACTAATTCTTTTCCATATTATATGATATAGGTTGTAGGTTATGATATGACCATATTATATGATGTAGGTTGTCTTTTGGGGAGTATACGACCAATGATGACGTTCTGAAAGGTGAAAAATACCCATGTCCTGACATTTCAATCTTTAATTTATAACATGGACACCATCATTATGTAGTAGTGTAGTATATGTATTATTGCTGTAACAGCTTTTGTCAGTAGTTCTACTAATGTTCATTTGTAAAGCAGAAGATAAAATCTCACAGTCCCTAGAAATGATTTTTTTATATATTGCAAATCAATTTAAAAAACATTAGCCTGTTCTGACCCATTATATGTGAAAGTCTTGAGTTGGTTATCACTTTTATCCACAGAACAAGGAAGGTGGTGAATTCTTTTTTGCTTAGTGCATGACCATTGGGCAGCTTGCAACAGAGCACAAATCGCCCAGTACAAGTGCTTCTGTAACTCTCGCTCTCTGGGGTATTTAAATGCCCTATTATAGGAACAAAATGATGCCTGCATATCTTTGGTGGGGAATCATGTTCCTGTAACGCAGAAACATTTGAGACTGGAGGTAATAGGATTGCTCCTCTACTTCAGTTACATAGCTCAGAGTTGCTTGCAAGCTGCACTTTGGTGGTTCATAAGGTGAAATAGAAATTCTGTCTCTGGCCATGATTGGGTGGTTAAGCACCCTTTGTCTAGTGTTTGGGATGTGGTTAGAGGCTTGCTAATGCCCAGCTCGCTTAAATGTCTGTGAGATCACATGAGAGGGAGAGTATGAAGCATAATGAGTCTTTGTGAAAATGGTTTTTCAGAACAGGGGGGAAAAAAAGGTTTGCTACCTGCTCTTTTTGTACTTTCTGAAATGAACAAAAAGCTCGCTTGCATTTTCCAGAACCCATATATGCCACTTTATTGTGGACCTTGTGGTTTGGTGCTTTTAGGGTTTTGCTTTGACTGTCTTTTCCATGTATGTGTTCAAGTTGGGGGTGCGATGTTCCACCCCTTTGGCTGTGCTGCATGTACACCATGAGATCCGTGGCCCATCAAGGTGGCTTTTGCTGAACCAGTACTTGGGCACAGCTTTGGGACCCTGGGAGCTAAATGCTGATTGTGCCTGTCCTTTGCCCGCTGCTGTATTTGGTGGCAAGGGGCAAATAGTGGCAGTTTTCACCCCTGTGGGCCTTGCTGTGGGATGTACACAGTTATAGTGCTTCAATGGAGTGGGCAGTGACATTTGATTGTGAGTAGAAGGATTGATTTAAGAGCCGTGGTTTTGCTGCATGCTAAAACCGTAGGTTGCGTTCTGCATCCTTTTTACCACTTGTGCTTGGGGAGAGAACAGTAATACTTCTGTTTGCTGTACTACTTTCATCCAAGGATTTCTACATGCATGACAGATATTAATTAGCCAGTCCCACAAGGTAGGTGCAATCTTTTTTTTTTCCTCTGATGGTGCTAGTGAATCACGCATGAAATTCCAGTGCTTTGTCCGAGGTTGCACAGGAAGTCTCTGGAATAGGTGTGGCCATGACCTAGGAATCCGTTATGGTCATAGCTGAATCTTGTGATCGTGCCAAGTTCAGTGTTTTCAGGTTGTTTGTGGAGAGGAAGATTAACCTGCATACCTTTCCTTGGCTAGGAATATTCAGTAAAGGTCACGCGTATAGATGAGCTGAACTAGGCAAAGCATAAATAGAGTGCAAATGTTCCAGTAGTGCTCATAAATGTTGTTTGTATTTTACGCAAGTATTTATTTATTTAATTTTATGCTGCTGTGCTCGGAACAGCTTAGGACAGTTTCCAAGTCCAGTCAAACACAAATAAAATATTAAATCAAATGGCGATTTAAATCCTTCTGAAATACTAAAAAAATAATTTAGGAAAGAACTCGGTGGCATTTTGAATTGGATGAAGTCTTACAATAGTTGTTAAAGAATCCTTTAAGTATTATTACATGCTGGTGTCTGTGTGCCCTTTCCTGGATGTAATCAGAAGCTCTGTTATAGGACTGTACTGCTAAAAGCTAATGGGGATTATTGTTTGGGCGTAACAATTCAGGAAGAGAATGGTAGTTTTGTTGGTTTGTTTTTTATATTCACTTATGGGAATCGGCACTCCTGGAAATATTTCCATTATCGCATAAAACTCTTTTTATTAAAAATACATTTAAATGTTGGGTCAAAAACTCACTGACATGTATCACTTCTCTTTCTTTCTCCTCCATGTGGCTCTGTGTCAGGCGGGCCTTTTTTTCTCCCCCCCCCTCCATGTTTTCTAATCTCTTGGCTCTCCTCTCATAGCGTGCATTGCCTGGCTGGCTTCTTGCTTTTTCCCCACAACCATTTTTACCAGTTTTATACTTCCAGGTACGTTAGTAAAACAGGTCCCAAGGTAGCATCTATTTCTTCTCTTCCTGACGGGGGTAGCAGTAGTGCCCAGTGTCACTGGGTAGGCTGATTACTTTCTTATTTCCAATGACTTCTCCAGGTATATACATGGGCTTCTGTTTACAGTGAAGACCCTGGATGATGATAACAACAAATGGAAGCAAGAAGGAGGAGCCAGTAGCATGTGGGCAGTCAGTCTTTCATGAGTTATGATCTAGGTACGATATATCTTGTACCTTGTAGAAATATCTCGTAGCCAAAACTTAACATGCCTCCTCATCCACGCATATTTAGGCAAATGTCTTTGGTTTAATTTTTGAATTATTTGATGAATGAATTGTCATTAGACTTATGCAAACAGGCACATGCCAAACAAAGATGGAGTAAGATTCAGACACAGCAGCTTTGCCTAGGCATTTGGAGTGCAGAGGACCCTTAAAGTTGGATGCTGGAACAAAACAGACTTAGGGCGTACATGTATGGTTTATACGTTTACATATTTAGTTGAGATAAGCCATTGTCTCTTTCAATCTGTAAAGACTGTAGAGTTTATCTTTCTGTGGGGTATGGAGGTGCCTGCTTTGTTATTCTTTTTGTAAAGTCCAGCTACACTTCTATGCTTATGTAGATGCCATCAAAGTTAATGGGGGAAGAATGTGTAGCTCAGAGCAGAATTTGGACCAGGGTATTTTTGTGAACACTTTTACTTCTGTGCAGGTTTTTGTTAGGAGATGCTATTTTAAGCCATCAGGTGCTCCTTGATGGTGCTTTATGCAGTATAGCCACTGATAGGGCTTAGCATTAGACTGTGAGCATGTTCCCCATTTTGGAGGCTCTTTATCCAAAATACGAGGATGATGGAGACTCCTCTAAAAAAGAATAAGCAAATTTTAGGGTTTTCTAGGGTCTCTCCTTATGGATTAGACTGTAGTTCACTCCTTAATCTCTCCTATAGCGCAAGGTAGTCGTCTTTTCTGTAGGATGGGCCCCCCAGCCAAATTCTGCCACTGTATTCCTTCTCTGTTGAGATGGGTGAAGGACAGTGCCCATCTCTAGCTATCTCCATGCCCAGGCATCTCTACTGAACCTCTGGGCTGGATGGTGCTTTCAATAATGTTCGACTCCAGTGTAGACTCTGCAATAGCATCTCACTCCCAAGAGAAATTGGGAGAGGTTGAAGACCAGGTTAAATGAGCATTTATCAAAGCTTGATACCATTATTAAAAAATGAAAATGTTTAGCTTTCAGAGAAACGTATTTATATGTGTGAAGCTCTGTTACGTTTATGGGAGTTGTGGTTTGTATTTTGTGAGCTGCTCATGAACATGTTGGCTGAAGTCAAGAGGAGAGTGTTTACATTTGGGAGTCTCTCCTATTAATTTTCTCCCGGTGGGCTGAGAAGACTTTCTCTAACTTAATTACGGTGGCAAGATTTACATGTGTGCCAGCCTGTCTTTCCAGTTATTCCATTTGTTTCTCTTCAGACCCCCCAAAACACCTTTGTTTGGCTCTACTGTTTGCTCTACAGATTTCATGTATTTGCTAGACTCTTCTTACATCTGCCCCCAGGGTGTGTGATTGTCTGAGATACGGTAGGCATTGTTTCCTCTGAAGACAGTTGCCAATTATCTGCAGAAAGTGAAATGCTTGCAGTCTTTTCGCAGAGGCAAAGTATCCTCTGGAGTCTCCAACTTGGATCTCCTGCATGGTGGTTCATTGTGCTACCATTAGGCTGATGAGTTGGCTCAGGGTAATGTTGGCTTTTACAGAACTTATCTTCAAATGTTTTAAAATCTGTTCTTGTGTTTTACCATAAAATGATGTGGTCCAGCAGTCATCTGGCTCGCATACTGGAAATATTTTGTTTTTCTTTTTAAATGACTCATTCCCATGCATTTGTGACTGTGGTTATTTTCGGTTAAAGGATTCCAACTTCCATATTAAATTGTCGTCATATGGTGCGTTTGGTTCATTATTGAAATGTAACCCCCTATTTCAAATACATGTTAGGTTATCTACCCTGTACATTATTGGACCCATTCCTTCTGTTATTCAATTATAATTCAGGACTTCAGTGAAGTTTCACTGACACTGATGCAGATGTTAAGGGAAGCAGTTCCTCTCCTTATATTAAAACTAATTTTTAGAGTTGAACTTCTCTTGTATGCATCTTTTGTCATTGTTTGAGGTGTCCTAATGTAACCCATGTGTGCCCAGTGTGATGGGATAATGAATGTCCTAAAATGGCAGATCATACTGTTGTTGCTCCAGATTTCATGTGGGGGTCATAAGTAAACACTACAAAGACATGCCTCTTCAGCTGAGGTATGATTTGATCATTCATTGTATTTTATTGGCATGTTAGCGATTTGATTCATGCTTTAAACTCTTTAACTAGCCAGGTTTCGTTTGTCTCAATAAAACCTGTGTCGTTTCAAAATTGGGAAATCAACAGATTTGTGTTTTATAGGGAACCATGGCACTAACAAAACATGCACCCTTTCATGTTTCAGCAGGTTGGAGTATGTTTCTAGTGCTCACACACTGCTGAAAGGATCATGTTAGGCTGCGAGACTGTTATGTATGCAGTACTGATCAAATGTAGCATTATAGCCTCACTATTTCTTTCCATCCTGTGACAATTCATCATTTCCTAGCTATTTGGGTTGGAAGGGACCTATTAGATTGAGTCCGACCCCCTACCTTGGGCAGGAAAGAGCGCTGGGGTCAGATGACCCCGGCAGGTGTCTGTCCAGTCTCCTTTTGAATATTTCCAAGGAAGGGGACAACACCACCTCCCTTGGAAGCCTATTCCATATTTTGGCAACCCTCACTGTAAAGAACTTTTTCCTGACGTCCAGTCTGAATTTGCTCTCTTTTAACTTGTGTCCATTATTTCTAGTTACCCCGACTGTTGCCCTGGTAAACATTGTATCCCCAATCTTGGGTGCGCAGCCAATCTTGTGGGATACATGTGCACCCCCTGTGTGTCACCAATGGGCGATCCCACTGTGCAGAGCTTGAAATTTTGGTAGCAGGGGAATGGTGGCAGCGTTAATTGAAATGGCTTCTTGGCCGCCAAATTTCCGGACCTATTGGGAGTCCCGTGGGCTGGATATTTGGCTTTGCTGGCCAAATCTGGTCTGTGGTTGGGGGATTGAGCAGCCCTGATCTAGGTTGTGTTTCTTTAGCTTGCTGATAAGAATGTCATGGGAGACACTCTAGTTACCCCTTGCATCTGTTCTACTTTGAGATAATTTTCCTTGAGTATGGATGACCAAAACTACCTTTTAGATGGAGTCTGACTGGGGCTACATACAGAAGGATTAATGCTTCCCTGTGTCTTGTGGAAATATTTCTTCTTGTAAATCAGAGGATCTTGTTTGCCTTTTTCATGGCTATATTGCATGGGTTGCTCATAGTCATCTTGTGATTGATTAGTGCAGCCAGGTTGTTCTCTATCTTTTTCATTTCCAATGGAATAGCTGCGGCTTATAGCAGAAATTCTTATCAGGCCCTACGTATGTGACCTTGCACTTTGTATGATTATGTTTCCATCTAGTTTTTTCTGTATATCCTGATCCTCTTAAGTATTGACATTGCTTCCTAACTTTGTGTCATCAGTAAACTTGATCACATTCCTACTTCTTGTGTCAAGGTTATTAATGAAATATAATACAACACTGATTCCAAGTCAGATTCTTGAGAAACTCTACTTTTAATCATCCATTAGCCTTATCCTTCTTTTAACACGGACCATTGTTGTCTCATCTTTAATCTGTTCCTTATAACTTTCATAGGTATTTTACTAAACCCCATTGTCTCTAATTTAACCAGTAATTTCCCGTGGAAGATGTATGCGATAATGAAATCCTGATGAGTGAGAGAGACTTCATTTCTTTGTTCAAAAATAAGTTACCGAAGATACCTGGTTAATCTAGCAAAATCTAGCTTCAGTAAAATTGGATGCGTCTGCACAAGATGCTTTACTGAGCATTAGTCTAATCTAATGTGCAGTAAAGCATCACCATCTACATGTGCACAGCCATTACTGCTCAGTATATTAGTCTAATGCCCCATTTTCTAGCACCTGTAGATACAGGTACTAGAAAAATGACGTGTAGAGATGGAGTGGGAGCAAATTGCTCCTGGTCACCCTAGGCAGCAGGGGGCCACTGGGGCCAGGGAGAGCTGTCCCGGCTCGATGGGACACTGCTTCCCAGCCATGTAGATCTCAGGCTGGGTCCCAATCTCCACGTGGTTGGGAGGCAGCTGCCTGCAGCCGGGACAGCTCTCCCAGCCACGTGGAGATTGGGACCCATCCTTATCTCCACGTGGCTGGGATGCAGCTGCTTGCCCAGTCGGGACAGCTGCCCCCCCACCTCTCCCGCTGACCTTCCGCCCTCCTCCAGCCCTCCAGAGCTGAGGCTAAGCCCCCGTGCCACCTGGCAGCCTATGGCTGGCACCCAGGGGAGCTGGAGTTCCTCCTGGCTGCTGCTGCAGGGGGCAGAAACAGCCCTGTACTGGGCTATTCCCCGTCGGGCTCAATTTGCTCCCAACGGGGGTGCATGCGTAGACGTGCGCTGGGGAGTGCTTTAATGAGCCTGAATTTTCAGGCACATTAACTGCATGTGTAGGTGTGCCCTCTGTATTGTGATGTATCTCATGTTCCATTTACTTCCATGTTTTGACTTACTTTTTCATTCAAAATTTGTTCTAAAATCTAGCATAATATTGAAATACAGTGGGCCTATTAGGTTCTACCTTTTTTACCTTCAGGTGTATGACTCGACCTCAACCTGATTGGGTTTTTTTTGGGTTTTTTTTTGTTTGTTTGTTTGTTTTTAAATATCAATTGAGCTTTAGTTTCATGTGCCAGTTCTTTTAGAACTATGGGATAGAGATTATCAGGTTTTTTACAATTTTAAATCCATTAAACTTGTTGAGTTCTGCTTCCCCCTTAATCATGGTAATTACTTTTTCTGCACCCTCATTCCTAGTCGCCGTACTGCCTTTAATCCCATGTCCAAAACCAACATTTTTATTGAAAACCGAGGCAACATGTTCATTTATTTTTTGCACCATTCCTAGAGATTTTGTTTAATCTCTGCCCAGCCCCACTCTTCTTCCTCCTTGTTTTTTTTATTTATATGGATGAAGAACCTTTGCTATTTGTTTTAATATCCTTTTCCAGGCCTAACTCAGCTTTTCTTTTATTAATTCTCTCTTTATCTTATAATACTTCTGAGACATACCTTTTCTTTGCTGATTAGTCCTTTGTTCCATTCTTTATCTCTTATTCCTAATATCTTTCTTAACATGCTCTTCATGCTCTGCAGTCCTTTTATATAAGTTTCTTCCCCTCCCTGCAAAAAAAAGTACCTGGAATATTTATTTTGAGCACCTTTGACTTGAAGAAGTCCAGATCTCCTCTACATTCACATCTTTGAGTTTCCAGCTCTAGTTCCTTTGTATGTGTGTTTGCCCTTTTGAAACATGTAAACTTAGTTACAGGCCTATTTTGGTTTATCTTCCTGTTCAATTTAAACTGAAGCAACTTGTGAAAACTCTAATTATTTTATATAGCAAACTTTTCTATATTGCCCTTATTATTTAACAAAACCACGTTTAAAATTGCATAAACTTTTTGGCTCATTAGGTACCGGTTGAAGAAATATGTTGCCTTATTACTAGGGTCCAAGTGAAATCGCGATTTTGTGGATTTCATGAAATCTGGCATGATAATTGGGCCCCTCCCATTAGTACTACCATTTTTTTTTTTTCTTATCGATCTTCAGAAAGAAATAGTGATGAAAAGGAGGAGGTAGGCACAGGGGGACAGACAGGATTGAATAGGAGCAGAGAAAAAAATCTATAAATAAAACTAGACAGTGGGTGACTCTGTTTTCCCTGATGTGAAAATCTGTTCCCAGGTCATGGGAAGATGTCGTACGTTGGAATTGCAAGATACTGCACCAAGCATTTGTCTGTATTGTCTTTTTTCTCTTTAGGGCCAGGACTGCTTTATTCTTTTCTGTAGAGCTCTGTGTATATTGGCATGCAACAAATGGTTTAGAAGCTAGGAATTAACAATCTATATAGCAATACACTTCCGAATTCAAAATTTAAAACATTTTACTGTCAAGAATTTTACTCGTGTTTTGGCTTTTGTGCTCGGCCTGATGCAACTGCTGCTTCTTTACTGATATGTATGTCTACACATTTTATTGCTTTATTCAGACTTGAATTTTGATAGCTAGCGAATTAAGTAGCGTAGAGTTAACCTAGTTAACACATGAGTGTTAAAGCACAGTGGAGGTGAGAAATATCGTTCTCTTACATTTTGCAATTGTGTGATCTTTATAAAGAACTATGAGGTCACTAGCTTCCGGTATGAGCCATTTCCTGAAAACCTCATCATAAGTGGTAAAGCTAAAAATGTGTTTCTTAGAAAAGCTGAGCTTTGTTTTGTTTTGCCTCTTGCCTCAGACTGTCCATCTTGGTTTGGCTTCTGTTGCAGCGCTTATATACCGCTGCAGAACAAGATCACCTCAGTAACGCAGGGTAGATGAGAGTGAACCTATGTTGTATTTGCAGGCCAAGCACTGCAGGGAAATTTTACTTCATATGGCAGCGTGCACTAAACCAGTGGTGCTCAACCTCCAGCCTATGGACAGAATCCTGGCCCATGGAGCCATGTCATTCACTGTGAGAGGCTCCCCAAATTTTTGGGCCCAGAGATTTGGTGTGGGTGAGTAGTGGCAGCTTAAATTGTGATGGCTTCCAGAGCTCTGTGGCTTCTGGGGTTGCTCCCAGGCCATATCTGGCACACGGAGCCACACCAGTGCACCAGATTGAACCCTCAAACTGACCTTATGCACTGACCCCTCACTGGATCTGGCTCATGGAGCAAACACATGCCACTCCACTGGCCTGCAGGGCTGGAAGGTTGAGCACCATTGCATTGAACAGTTTATAATTGAGATTATTTTAGCATGTCGTTCGATTTACAGAAACAGTATCAGCAATCCCGTCTATTCAAAAGTCGTGAGTCAGACCCCAATAATTTATTAGATCTGCTTAAAAAACATGATATAGGTGTGGACTTAAATGCACACACACACATATTATGTTTATTTATATATAAAAACCATGAAGGTATGAAGGGTGATCCTAGGAGTTTATAGATCACTAAAGTTTAATTCATTATTTGGTTAATTGGTTGAAACTATAAGTAAGATTAATAATAAAACACCTAGAAGAACATAATATGATAGGCATAAACCAGCACGGCTGCTAAAAGATAATGTTTTGCCTTCTAATCTATTACAATTTTTGGCCAGTGTAAGTAAAGCAGCAACTGCTGTAGCAGTGAATGGATATTTGAGAAACGTAAGAATTTGAGGTTTTTTCAGGCAAATCTGAATTTGGTAAGCAATACCCTGTACAATTGGACATAAGTTTGATGGCCGTCGAATATACATGGTGATTTGATAGTCCTTTCAGAAAGACTAATTGGGGGGGAAAAAAAGCATTAATAAAAAACAGCTTGTAGTTTATGAACAAATTTTAGGTTTGTTCATCTGTTATGTTTTGAAACTTTTTTGAAAATGTTTTAGGGTTGTTAGAAAATAATTTTTGGCATATCCATGATGACATCCTGCCAGTGATGGCTGGCTTAGTAGAACGTGTAAAGAAAATTGCCAGCAGCAGTCTTTTAAATATCAATGATGAGAAACTTATTGTTTGTCTCTAGCTTGTGCATATTTTTTAATTGGCCTTTCTTCAATCTTAACCTTTGTCCATGGAGGAGTAAACTTTCAGTTTTTTACCCCTGTAGCTCACACTTCAGCTTTGTATGGCTTATGTGGTCTGGCCTGCTGAGCCAGAAGGCTTTGCCTCTCTGTGTGACCCTGCTATGGCTGGGCAGCTGGAAGCTGTGCTTGCAGAAACAAGCAACAGCAATGCCTCTCCCCAGCAGGGGAGCTGGGGGTTGGGAGGAGCAGTGGGGGTGTGGGTGCAGCTCCCAGTTGCTTAGCCCTGGGGTGGAAAACGGGGGGCATGGGGAGCAAGCAACCTTTCCCTGTCCCTTACTGCATACATGCCACTGAAGCCTGGGCAGACTGGGGTCTGGTTGTTCTGGCCCCAGCTTATAAAGGTGGCTAGCCTGGGGTGCAGACAGTACCTTCTGAATCTGCCTTTCTTCTCCAGGGCCCGGGAAGAAAGGGGATAACAAGTTACCTGCATTGCCCTCAGCCTTCTAACAATTGCGGTACTTTTAAAGACAATGATTGCAGTCAAATCTCATGCTTCAAGCTTCATCTGGTCTCTTCCTGGGGCCAGAATGAATTTTTCCCTCTATGTTTATGATTGGTTAGCAGTTGGTTATATGTAATCTGTTTCTTGCCTTTTTACTGAAGCATCAGACATTGGTCACGGATGGAAACAGGGCTCTAGGAAAGCTCAGTCTCAAGCTCTTCATGTGGTCCACAAGCTTAGTGTCCTGTTGATTGCTAGATTGGGCTCAGGAGGGAATTCCTCCAGGTTAAACTGGCTGAGATCTTTTTGTTTCTTCATTCTGTCTTTTTTTTTTCTGCCTCTCCCTCTTTGATAGGTTATCTTTCACCTGCTGGGATCACCTGGGCATATCTCACATAATCAGGTTTTTGATGCTTTGAGCATTGCTTGCTCCGGATCATCTTTCCTGTTCTCTGCCTTTAACACAGTTTCAGGAGTGACATTTGTTAGTTCATCGAAAATATTTAGGTTTAATATAAGGTACCTGGGTAAAAATTAATGGCTTATGATATACAGGCTGATGTGTTAGATGCTCAAATGATCCTTTCTGGCTTTCAATTTTATGAAGCATTCAGGATGACAGTAACACTGCTGGTGGTGTTTGGCAAGGGGGTATGTGGGATACCCTTTAGAGTTTTTAAAGCTCCATGCTCTGGGCAGGAGCTGTACAGCTGAGCAGCTCTGCCGGTCTGGGTCACGGCCAGCACATGCAGCTTTTGGTGGGGCTGTTCCCGGAACAGCTTCAGCCAGCCAGGTGCTGATTTGCTCCCCTTGCCTCCCCGGTGACAATGTGAGCCTGCCCAGCTACAGCTGTGCTGGGAACAGCCCCACCAGAAGCTGTGCACCGGCTGGGATCGGGGCTAGGGCTGGGACCAGTGGGTGTGGATGGGAGCACAGCATGGCCATGTGGAGCACTGTGGGACAGCTGGTGACCTGCTGCATGTGCCCCCCACTTCTCCCTCTCTCCCCTCACCCCTGGCTGGCTCCCAGGCAGCCCCCCCCCCCCCCCACACACACAGACTCCCCTTCCACATGCCCCCATACACCGCCCCCCCCATCCCCCTCCCTCCCCTTGGCTGGCTCTAGGCAGCCCCCATCCCCACACGTGCATCCCCTCCACACACCCTGTACACACCCTGCCCCCTACAGGGCGGGTATGCAGGGAGCAGATCACACCTGTCCCGCTCTTGAACACTGCTCCCCACCCACTGACCCCCGTAAGGAAGTTTTGGTGAGTTGGTGAGGAGGAGCGGGGGGAAGTGCTGACCTGGCCCATGACAGCTCATCAAAACTCCCTGTGTGGCCCTCAGGTCCAAATAAGTGCCCACTCCTGCTTTAGAGAATGCTGAAATTGAAAAATATGATGCTTGAACTCCTACCCAGTGTCAAATACATTAAACTAAAAGAAGTGCGTTACAATTTGCAAACGAGGGGATTAGGCACTTTAGATGCTTGGAAATTTCCCTGGTGCTTCCCATGAGCAAAGGTGTGCAGGCCTGGGCCCCATCGCCGTCATTTCTGTAAGCAGAGTGTAATTAAATCAGAAGTGGTGGTGGTGTTCTGTAGTTAAGCTGAAGTGAATTGGCTTTGAACAGCATGGAAGCTGCAATTTCAGACAGTTATCACTAGGAGGACACACAGACCATGGGATTGAGCAACTGATTGTTTACCTTTTTTCTCTGTCTCGGTTTTGCGGGTAGTTGAACAATATCAGACATTTAAATGTTTTTAGGACGTTGTTTAACAAAAGTTCACGTGCTGATTCAGGTATTTTTGTATCCCTGTTTTTTCAATGCAGAACAGTAAATTAGCATAAAAAAGAGACAAAATTCTTGCTGGTGACAAAGTTTGGCGCTCTGTTGATTGTGATTACTTTGAACCATATGTGAGTGAACCAGAAGAACCCTAGTGTGTCGGGGCATGTGCCATCCTGTATTAGATGGTAATTAAGAAGAAATGGTACCCTTTGTGTGGGTTATTTCATAATGGTTCATTACAATGTTTTTTCAGCTTCCGCTTAAGCATTTGATGATGTCTCTTGTCCGACAGGGGACTGGACTACATAAAAAATCTCAATTTGGTATGGCAATTGTTGTGATTTTTGTCTCATGTTATAGTCTAATCTGTGTTTGCTCCTTTGACAAGACATGCAAGTAGTTGCTATTTTAACTAGTAATTTACTGTGATTTTGGTACTAGATAATCCAGCTAAGGATATTTTATAAGGCATATATTTTCTTAGACATAGTTATAGACGTAGTTCGTCGTGTTAGTCTGAAATCAAGTTGACTGCCGGGTAGATTTGCACCTTTTATAAACTAGGTAGGTATAAATAGTCATTGCCTATCCTTATTAGGGGAAGATGTTGCAACTTGATGAAAAGGAGGCAGAATCTGACTTGCAGTGTAGCGCCATTAGTTTGCAAAGCCCTTGCAGACAGATAATGTGTCTGAATCCTTGATCTAAGGAATGTGTACTCCGAAAATGAAAAATGTATTACAAATCATGGGGCTGGTAAGAGCTGGTGTGGCTATACCGTAATATACAGGAACAGGGAAATTAAAGCTTGCACTGGTGATTGCTATGCTGCAAGTTCACGTTTTCTTTACAAATACTAGTATATTATAATTCAGTGAGTGTTAATTCTTGAAAGCTGGGTTTAGTGACTAAAGGAAAGCTAAAAGGAAGTGAAATTTGAGAAGGTATTTAATATAGGAGAAAGTCATGCAGAAAGATGTAGGCTGTTTCAGGAGCAGGGGCCAAGATAAAAAATGGTAATATATTCACTAAAACAAAAACTGCAAAAAAACACCCTCTACTTCATTAGTTCTCTGTATTCAAAGTGGTCTGCGGTAATTTATTATACATCAAGGCTTGCGCTCATTTTCATGCTTTTTAAAAAACATTTTCCCGCTCCCTTTGTCCTTTTTACTTCAGAGCTTTCATGCCTGTCAAACTTGACCTTCCTGATACCATTTGAAGAGTTCTGGGATGTCTTACAGGATATATTTAAGTTGATTTCACACTTTAATTACCTTCATCAAAAGGTTAGGCTGTTCATCTTTTTTTTTTAACAAAAAAAGCTGTTTTCGAGAATATTTTTGATGGGTGTTAAACACACACACACACACACACACACATA
Organism: Alligator mississippiensis; assembly: GCF_030867095.1. Classification (NCBI taxonomy): domain Eukaryota; kingdom Metazoa; phylum Chordata; order Crocodylia; family Alligatoridae; genus Alligator; species Alligator mississippiensis. The sequence continues at coordinate 9,124,431 of NC_081827.1, forward strand.
TATATTTTTAAAGCTGCTACAGTGATATGAACTCATGATTTTCAGTAAGTTCAGTTTTTGTTTTTGACCTGAACCAGTATGGGCAGTAGAGTTCGTCAAGGTTCAGTCCTTCAATATCTTCATCAGTGACTTGGATGAGGGTGTGGAAAGCACTTTGTCCAGATTTGCAGGTGGTACCAAATTAAGAGGCAAAGTAAACACACTGGAGGGCAGGGAGCGGATTCAGGCGGATATGGACAGGTTGGGAATGTGGGCAGAGCAGAATAGGATGCAGGTTAACAAAGATAAGTGTGAAGTACTGCATCCAGGGAGAGAATTGCCAACACCTACAATCTGAGAGGTGACTTTCTCAGCAGCACAGCAGCGGAAGGGGATCTCGGAGTCATAGTCGACTCCAAAATGAACATGAGTCGTCAGTGGGATGAAGTGATAAGCAAAGCCAACCACACTTTCATGCATTAGCAGGTGCATCACGAGCAGGTCTAAGGAGGTGATGCTTCCCCTTTATGCGGCATTGTTAAGACTGCAGCTGGAGGACTGTGTCCAGTTCTGCGCACCACACTTCAAGGGGGATGTGGATAACCTTGAGAGGGTCCAGAGGAGGGCTACTTGTATGGTTAAGGGCCTGCAGGTAAGAACCTACAAGGAGAGATTGAGGGACCTGGATCTCTCTAGCCTCTGCAAAAGAAGGCTGAGAGGAGATCTTGTAGCAGTCTACAAATTCATCAGGAGGAGGCAGCAAGAAATAGGGGATACTCTGTTTACCATGGCGCCCCTTGGGTTTACTAGGAACAACAGCCATAAAGTGACGGAGAGCAGATTTAGATTAGATGTTAGGAAAAATTTTTTTATGGCAAGGTTTGCCAAAATCTGGAATGGGCTTCCAAGGGAGGTGGTGCTCTCCTCTACCTTGGGGGTCCTTAAGAGGCGACTAGATGCACACCTGGCTGGGGTCATCTGACCCCAGCGCTCTTTCCTGCCCAGGGCAGGGGGTTGGACTCGATGATCTGCTGGCATCCCTTCTGACCCTAAAAATCTATGAAATCTATAAGTCTGTTGAAATATTAGGATATAGTCATAGAAGTTTCCTGTGAAACTCTTTCCTAAACTGCTGCAGTCTAGTTTGATGATTTGTCTAAGTTCTTGGAGGGACCTGATCTTTTAGACGTGCATTTTTGAGCGCACATGACTCGCAAGGAAGGATATAATTTGAATTCAGTTAAAAAACCATGATAGTGCTAATGCTAGGTCATCTACGTTTTGTCTAGTGGAGACCTGGGTTCTAGTCCCTCCTCACTTGAGAGTATTTGAACTGGCAACTTTCTTTTTCCAGGATAAAGCACTAACCACCACGAGACTATAAATACTTGCTGAGTAGCTGCTGTCCATGTATGCTATTGAAGTTGGGATACTGGAAGCCAGAGGAGCAAGAATCATGGATCCAGAAGGATCATAGGAAAATAGGACTGGAAGTGACCTCCCAAGGTCATCCAGGCCAGCCCAGCCCAGCCCCCTGCTCAAGGCAGCATCATCCTTGATTAAACCATCCCAGCCAAGTGTCTATCCAACTTGCTATTGAAAACTTCCAAGGATGGAGACCCCATTTTCTCTAGGCAGCCAGTTCCAATGCTTCGTCACCTTCATAGTCAGAAAGATCCTCCTAATTATAACCTAAATTTCCCCTTGAGGCCATTGCTCCTAGTCCTGTCTCCTACAGCTAAAGAGAAAAGCCTATCTATATCCTCTCTATAATTGCCCTCCAGGTATTTGAAGACTTATAAAATCTCCCCTCAGTCTTCTCTTCTCCAAACTAAACCCCAGTTCTTCCAGTGATTTCCCTAAAGCTTGCCTCCCAGGGCTGTAATCATTTTTGTTGTTCTGCACTGGACTCTTCCCAAAGTGTCCATATCCTTTGTAAAGTGGGGGGTCCAAAACTGGGCACAGTCCTCCAGGGGAGGCCTCTCCAGTGCCGAATATAGCAGAAGAGTCGCTTCTCCCCTTGATTTGCAAGTGACACTTCTTCTGTTAATGTACAACCCAGTACGCTGCTGCTTTTTTGTGACAAAAGCATGCTGTTGTCTCATTTGGCTTACGGTCTGCAGGTCCTTCTGTGCAGTGCGACAGCCAAGCCGGTTGTTCCCCAGTCTGTGTTTGTTCATGCAGTTATTCTGTCCCAAGTGCAGGACTTCGCACTTGTCCTTGTGGGATTTCATCTGGTTGAAGGAAAAGAAAAAAAAGGGAGCATGCCTCTGTCCTTCCTGGGAGGGAGGGCACTTTTCTGGAAGTAGAAAGTGGTGGGATTTGGTCATTGCTCCCACTTTTCTTTAAACCAGTGGTTTTCCAATAGAGAGGGATGCCCAGGTCCACTGAAGAATTTTGATAAGTTGGGGAAATACTTAAAAAGTTTGTAGTAAGTGATGAGAAACAGTGGTTTGTTTTTTTTTTTTTTACATGCAGCTGTGGTGGTAACTCTGAAATGCCTCCAAGGCCAGTAATGTTTTCAGGATTTATACTGGTGTAATGAAAAACAATCTGGTAAAAACACTGGAAACTGTAGTGTAGCATCTGATATGCCCTCTCTTTTAATTTCAATATACGTCAGTTGAATACAAGGGATTAGAAGTATAGAATTCAGTCTATCCCTTAAAACTTATTTTGTAGTTTTCTTTCAAAGATTTGAAGGGTAAAAGAGAAATTGTATAATTCATTAAGAAAGCTGCTGGAAAGATTGATTATTCAGCTCTGTTTCTTGTGAAAGGTTGGTTTTCACTGTGTTGTGCCTATAATGTCATGAGTTTTCAGACTGGTCATTGAAAGTCTATCAGAATGGACTTTGCAAACTGGAGATTGCAAATGAACAGTGGGGAGAGAAAGGGATTTGGTTTGTGAGGACTATGAAATACACATCCTGTAGCTCTTTCAGTGCTGAAACCTAGCTTTTTGCTTATAACTTGAAAATAATTTCAGTACCAAGTATTTCTATATTAGGTTAGCCACATATCCAGAATTCTTACTCATGAGATCAGTTTTATAGCGTGAGATAGTGTCAGGGCCGGAAACTGACTATTCTGTTTAGACAGCTTCAGCCTAAACCTGTGTTTTGTAAACCTGATATAAATCCATTGTAAAAGCATATCAAGCTCTCCTTTGTCAGAGCAAAATCAGTCTTTAAAACTTAGAGTGTTAGCGTAGCATAGCTTGCTGAAAGAAAGGAAAGTTACTTGAATTCATCATCTGATTAGACTTTCCGATCCAGGCAGTCAAGCTACTCTTTTAATGGCCTCAGAACAAATGATATTAGAAAAGTGCATGGATATCTTGTGGTCTTATGCCAGTACCAAGAGAAGTAATTCCATGGGGCTCAAGCCATGTCTGTTAAATTATAGCAGCTGGTTTAAATTGTTGAGTTTGTTTTTGCCACACTCTTCAACCACAACTAAAAAAGAGAAATTATTGCTGGTTTGAGATGGTATGGTTGTGCGTCAATATTATTTTGTGCAGAATGATATCCAGAGATGGTCAATACATATCATGGGAATAAAGAATTAATTCAAGGGTTTGGTCACCAAGATAACCACTGCTGAATAATATATTTATTTTAGAAATTAGAGTTGTTTACTCTAGCTTTGCTCTATTTGAAGGCACTTATTTTCCCCAACAAAACTATGCAGTTATGGAAGAGGACTTACAAAAGGAAGAGGTCTTGTGGAAGAGGGCTTACAAAACCTGTGCCTCATCAGAAAGTCCTGTCCCAGAACGTTTCTGTAGCGTAAAGACTTCACTTTGCTGTAGCATGTTTGATCGGGATCATTAAGGAGAATGGCAAATTGGGTATCGGTCTACTAGACTGGCAAGTGTCTGCGGTAGTCTGAGGTAATGCTTTCAGTTAAGAAGTCAAATGCCCTAACTTCTTCTGCTAGACAGATGTCAATGAAATGCATGTTATTCAGCACAGGATTTTGGGTCAGATTCAGGTGGGTTAACTGGGTGCCTAAATAGGACTTGGGTTCCCCGGGTCTTATCCTAATTTTATCTAGCAATTGTCTTTACTAAAATGCAGAAAGAATTCTAGAAGCAAGGGCTAGAAGGCTCTGGCCTCCTTACATCCAGACACATGCCCTAACCACAGGCTTGTAAAGTCAGGTTCCTTGGGGTGCTGCAAGATATGTCTAAGGGTGACATGCAGTATTAGTGCTGTTAGGTGTTCAGGTGCCTACACATGATTTACAAGACCCTGGAGATTTTATATAGGAATTCATAGAGTTAAAAACATTCGAACCAATTGCAGTCTTTCTGAGTTTTTCTGCAGTAGAATAATTACTTTATAATTTTTCCATAGTCAATTAAAGAACGAAAGCTAAAAGCTGGTGTTTTCCAGCAGGTGCCTGGAGTCTAATGGGGGGTAGTTTGTGTCAAAATGTTGAGAATCACTGCAGTAGGGTATTATGCATCTTCACTCTTCTGTTTTTGAGCCATTGTGGATCCTTCAGTTTTGCTAAACTCTATGATCTAAAGTGGGTTCTAAAGAATGCCTAGCGGATTAGTTCCTCTGAGGGATTAGGCAGAGGTTAGGTACAGTCCCAGTTCCCATTTTTATCACAATTGAACTTGGATGGGAGCTAGGGACCTAGCGGTCAGATTGAGATGCTTCTTCATTTTTGCAGAAGTCTAAACTCAGTTATTTAGTAATTTTTTGAGGCCAAAGTAGGTTCAGAATGAATTTAGGCACCCAAAAGGGTGCGTGACTACTGCAGATGGATTATTCTGCATTATTATTTAAATTCTTTCAAAGTCCTGTTTATCATTCTTGATTTAGATCTTAAGTGGTTCTTGGGGAAACCAGATCTACCCAGGTAGCAAATCAGTTCCATTACACCAGGAAAGCACTCGCAAAGGTCTTGAAGAGAGCTAAAGGAGGTCATCTTTTTCATATAGTTCCTCTTTCCTATAGTTCCATGTCCTTGTAGCTGGGCATCGTAAATTGAGAATGCACTTTGTCAAACTGATGCTATCGTAGTATAATTCTACAGGGCATCAGTCTGCTGCTAGTATATACCTTGAAGTGAGTTTTGAACCACTGACATCATATTCTCCCTATGCAGTCCATGCAACAAAATTTATTAGTCAACTAAGCATAATCTGCACAGTTGATAACTTCTACTAACAAAAAATTTGCAATTGTGGACTATATTCAGTACCAATAGAAGCAGATTTTAATGTTGTGTTTTTTGGGGTTTTTTTACAGCAGCACAAAATTTGGTTTAAAGTGCATGATTAAAGTTATACCTGGTTTATGTATCAGCTTTCTAAAATGCTTATAGAAATTCAGTATCCCAATCAACACCTGCTGGCTTGCAGTCGTCCTTATGCTGATGTCTCTAATGGTCATTGCCATCGTCATTGATTGTTGGAGTCTCTTGATAGGAGGATGACAGTCTTCTATTAAGCAGGGAAGTCTGCAGATGCCTGAGGAGGCTGGTCTGAGAGCCATGGGTTCAACTGCAGACATGGCAAATAGTTCCAGGAGAAAGGATTAGATCTTGGTGATGTTTAGTCACAGCTCTTCTCTCTTTCTCATATACCCACCTCCATTGTGAGGTGAGTTTGTTCAAAATGATCACTGCAGTGTATCACGGTGCCACTGGGGACAATTCAGTGCTGGAGTCTTCCAGGTATTGATGTTAATATTTCATTTTTCAGATTTGGCTGTCAGGGTGTCCTTGAATATCTTCTTTTGTCCACCTCTAGGGCAGTGACCATCAGTGAATTGGGAGTAATAGGACCTATTGTGGAGCCGGACAGCAGGCGTCCTTATGACATGTCCTGTTCAACAGAGCTGGTGCCGTATAAACGTGGCATCAGTGCTGGTGGTATTTGTTTGAGTCTGAACACTGGTGTTTGTTCTTCTGTCCTTCCAGTTGATATGAAGGATTTTCTGAAGACATCGCTGATGGTAACGTTCCAACACTTTTAGGTATTTCTGATATGTTGTCCATGTTTCACATCCATACAACAGGGTGGGGATAACAGCAGTCTGGTAGATGAGAAGCATGTGGGTCCTGATGTCATGATCATTGAAGACCATGATTTTGGAGATGTCCAAAGGCAGCACTGACAGGTTTTATCTGGTGTTGAATATCGTTGTCTCTGATAACTTTTTGGGAAAGGTGGCTACCCAGGTAGGGAAAATGCTCAGCTCTCTCTAACGGTTGCCTTCTAACTTTAATGTATAGAGGAGCAGTTGGTTGGTTTGGGGTGGGTTGGTAAAGTGTCTTGGTTTTTGGGAGGTTAACCATGAGTCCAAGCATTTCATACGTCTCTCAGAAGCAATCAGGAGCGAGCTGGAGCTCTTCGTGTGTGGGCACACACGATACAATCATCAGCATTTTGAGGCTCAATAAAGGAGGTGTTGGTTATTCTGGATTTGAAATGTAACTAGTTGATGTTAAAGAGATTCCTGTCTAATTGATATTGGATGCTGACTCCGGGTGGAAGTCAATCAGCAATCAATAGCTGGAAAAGAGTGCTTGTACAGTTACACATCCTTGCTCGACTTCTAATAGTAAAAGGCATCTGCTTACAAGTCATTGCTTAGGACGATAGTTATCCTGTTGTCATGAAGGAGTCTGATTATGGTAACAAAATAATAGGCAAATAAAGGTAATTTAGGACTGATTACATTCACTGATAATTATTAATGTAATGCTGATTGCTATAGTGAGCATTGAAGTCATTGCAGGTCTTTTTGCTCACTTTTTAATGGACCTTTAATTATCTGCTTTAGATAAAATCATGTCAGTAGATTAAAAATACATCTCCGTCTGTTATAGTAAACCTGTTTTTATTCTGTGAGATGCATTAAGCCTTTGCCTTTGCATTTAATGACTTAAATAAAGTCTTCAGGGCACAGTTAATCTTCAGTTTGAAATTTGGTAGTGTTAGTATGTTGTCATTGCTTCAGGAACAAAAGGAATCCACTTTCGGTGAGGAATGTGAGCCTGACATTTATGACGGTTGAAAAACTACTTTTCAGAAGCTTCCATTTACGAAAGTTGGTTACTTAATTGTACATGAAGCAAATCTGATTTATGTGATTTTTTTTGATTTCCTTTTTGATTTATGTGCAAAGTCATTCAGAACCAGGGCTGTGCTTTAGTTTATGCTTCGGACTCCTTTTGGATAAGCATTTGTATATCTATACTGAATTCACTTCTGTGACTTCAGCATCTTTTTAGATATCTGAGGTAGCCTTACATTGATACTGGTGCTTTGACTAGTTAATTTAGTTATGGCAGTATAGAGCCTAATGCAGGCTGATACAGCACATGATGAGTCCATCCTGAGTAGAGTATGGGTATGGACAGATGTACATATGAAACACTCTGCAGTGCTTCACATTTGCCACCAAGCTGATATGCATTGTGTATCTCCCCCCACCCCCCTGTGTTTCCTCCCATTGCCTTTGCACCATTTCCAAATGACCATGAAGACATGCAGGGTGGTTGGTTGTATAAGGCTGAAGTCAGGCAGAAGATAGAACAGGGTGGCACCTTAGGGCTAAGTACAGACGGTCAAAAATCCTGAGGCTGAATCAATTCAACCTTCACAGGTTAGTTTAAGCCAGGGGTGGGCAGTTATTTTGGGTGGAGGGGCACGTATGGCAAGCCATTGAGGGCTGCATGACTGGCAGCCAGGGGCAGATAAATAGATATTTTTGAAATTTTTTAGGGGCCCCGCCGGATAGAATGGCCTGGTGGGCCACATCTGGGCCCTGGGCAGCATTTGGTCCACCCCGGGACTCTAAGCTGTGTAGATTGAGCTGATAAGCAAGTGAATAGACATTTTCTCTTGATTCCAGAAATGCAGCCACATGCCTGCCATGACTCAGGCCGGAAGCTGGGGGGTGCTAGAACGTGCCTTCCTCCTTGGCTGGAGCAGACATCTTTCGCCCAGGCTAGCCTGCCACCCTGTGGGGTGTGCAGGGGAGGTGCAAAGCATCCTGGGATACTGAGGGATTGTGAGTTAATGTGAATCTGAAGGGGATCTGGGACAGAAGTTCAATCAGTTTATTGAAACTAAATCAGTTACGTCTGAGACTACACCCATTCAGGTTTATCTTAAACTGGTTTCGGCCATTTTGAAAGTGATTTATGTGCACTGAACTTCTGTTGTGTTGCAGATTTGAACCAGCTTCTGATCACTTATACCAGTTTATGTGTAACTTCTGTCCCTAGCCTAGGGCACTTCAGTTTAAGCAAGCTTTAGTTTAAGCACCCCCACTTGCATTTTGAAATGCAGGATGCTGAATACACAAAATGCTGTGGGTGTTTTAATTGGAACGGCTCCCAAAAGCCACTCTAATTAACCCTCTCCCCCCCCCACCCCCACTCATCCCCTGCCCTGTGTATAGGCACCCTTAGAGCTGAACTTGTTTAGAGACATGCAGTGACACTACTTGCCAGGGGTGGGGAACAGAAATTCCTGAATATCTCTTGGCCTCCAGTCTCCGGAGCTGTCTGTGAAGACCGCTAAGCATACAGGAAAACATTCATTGGCTATCTGCCTGCACCCCGCCCCCTCCCCTGTGGTGGGGAAGAATGGAGCATTGTGGGATGTCGGAGGACTGCTGGAATGTACAGAAGTAATTCAGAGAAGATTCTTTTTTTTAGGCTTATTTTTGCAGTATTTTAGCTATTTTTGAAGTACTCTGGCTCTCTTTGTCTGTACCCTTAGTATTTGGAGCATTTCAAATGCTGTCCAGGGCCTGTGGTTCTGCAGCACTGCTATTTTTGCAGTGACTGAAGTGTAGATACTCTTTGTTTCTCCATCTTTTGTTCTCTTGTTTGCTTTACTGAGAACTCCTAAATATTTTCTGTACAGATATGGGAGTTGATTGATTCGAATATCCCTTTGTCATTAGAGTAAAATGTTTTTTATATTTTATAAATGTATAACTGATTAAGAATAATGCAGCAATACCAGTTTTTTGCAGGATAGAGCAATGCTTTAAAGACAGCCTTTCTCAACCAAACCCTGTTGTAATTAGGCCAGAAACGCATGTCTGAATGGGCTATTGCTCCTTATTGAAAAGTAAGATTAGACCTTTTGTACACCACTTGATTTGGTTATATATTAATCCTTTTACACTGTAAGCTACATGCAGAACTCAGTGTTTTCTCATAGTTTTTGTCTTGTATTGTGATCAGAGCTGGTTTTGAAGAGCTACAAACCATGGCTCCATTCGGTTTGTTCATGTCTTCTTAAAATCCTGTAACAGAGTTTGCTTAGAGTAACAGAGGATAGGGAATTTGTAGGACAAGTTTCAGTTGTTTAAAGGTCACTGTTAATTATGCTCGTTATATGATGTGTAATGCTGTCATTTACACAATTTACCAGCTATTTGGCTTTACAGGCATAAATAATGTCAAACTGAATTATTATGTGTTAGCAACCTGTTTTAGTTCCCTTCATTCATCTGTTTTCCCCACTACCTTGCTTGGACTCTATTCTTCAATGCTGTGCGGATACGGGCTATTTAGAAATGCAGCTCACTAATTAGTTTCGCTTTGAACTTGTGTAGTTCAGAGCACAAGAATGGAGAACAACCTTGATTCTCGGCTCCACTTCCACCTGTTGTGTTAACGTCACCTGCTTTGCAGCCAAGTATGTGTGCTTACGCTCTTTTTGTGATGTGCTATCTTTGCAGCACTGTGAACTGGAGACATCTTTCTAAATGAAAGCTGGCTGGTTTGGTGACACTGGGGAAATATTTCTACTCACCCTTAATGATTGAGTTTTAGGGTGGGAAGAAGGGTGAGCATGTGTCAGCTGGCCATCTTTTCTCTCTCTCTCCTCCTCTCAGTAGATTATTTTTTGTCCCTCTATAGTGGCTTGTTCATATAATCAGGCTTTTGCCTGCTCTTACACATATGGTTCTTTTTAAACTGAAGTGATAGAGGGTTATGCTTTACTTCCAAAGATCCTGGGGTCAGCCCTTACAGATGGTAAAATAATAGAAAATGAGGTTTGGAAGAGACCTCAGGAGGTCATTTAGTCCAACCCCCTGCTCGAAGCAGGACCAGCTCCAACTGTATCATCCCAGCCAAGGCTTTGTCTAGCCAGGTCTTAAAAAATGACCCAAGTAGTGGCATCGTTAAATTGAATATGCTACTTTGAACTGTTACTTCATACTTAGCTGTTGGAGTCAGGAACAAAGCCAAGATACCCCGCGTTTCAGAGCTTGGGGCCAGAAAAGACCATTGAATCATGTAGTCTGACATCTGTAATATCACAGAACATTACATTTAGCCTATTTACCCCTGTATCAAGTCTAGTAACTCGTCTTTGATTGAAGCATGCTTTTTGCTAACAAGTGTTTTCCAGAAAGGCATCCGGTTTTGATCTGAAAGTATTGAGACATCAAGTGATGTCGAAGCCACCACTTCCTTTAGTACCTTTTCAGTGGTTAATTGTCAATTTTTAAAAATTGTGCTGTATTTTTAATTCGGATTTCATCTGGCTTCAATTCCAGCCATGTTCTTAAATCTTCCTCTTGTAGAAATATCCAGCACTATAGTGATGGCTCACAGATAGTTGTGAATGTGTGTGATATCTCACTGCATGTTATACACATTGCTGATACCGTGACTCACTTACCGGTTACCTATCACAGGTCTTTACTATTTCAGCAGTGCAGCGGGCTCAGTTCTGGCTAATGATCCACAATGGGAGGAAATATATATGAATAAAATAGCGTGCCCAGGAATAACTATTGCAATAATTGTATATTGGTGAATTGGGATATTGTGTCAAAAGTTATTTATAGCATTTGTGTTTTGATTATTGGGCGCTCTAAGAATGGGGACATGGGAGACAGGTTTTTGAAAGGGCTGGATGTCTCCAAGCATTGCTATTGTGCTTCTGAGCCTTTTGGTTGTAGGGCACAAATATGAAAACCAGCAAACTCCAAAAGGGAACAAAAAATTGTTCCTGACAAACTGCACTACATGGCCATGTCCACACGTGGTGTGGATGTTTGGTTCCCTGGGACAACTAGCAGTGGCACACTTTGTGCCACCGCTGCTTGTCCCGGGGGGGGATACCCATGCCATGTACCCTCTGGCGCATGACAAGTTACCCTGGGTGGGGTAGGGGAGGCTGGAGCCAGCACTGGGCTGGCTCTAGTAGCCTTATCTGGGGTCTTGGGGGCTTCCTGGAGCTGCATCAGTGGCGATTCTGCCATGCAGAGCACGGTTTTGGGTGGCCTGGCTCTGCTTTCGAGTGGCATGTGCCTCTGCATTTTTTTCTCCATGGGGTTTTTTGTCTCCTGGGTAACCAACTGTCAAAAAACCTCTCTGTGCTGCTCCCTTGCAGCATGGAGAACAACTGAACGCGTGGTATGTGGCACTGTGGATGTGTCTGTGCTGCCACATACCGCATGGCTGTGCTCATCTGGACATGGCCCATGTGTGCAAATCAGTACGCTTAGGGGTTAGGAGCTGTATGGACTGTGGAAACTGAACTACCTCTATTTCTTCCAGAGAAAACTCTCTCCTACACCTGGACCTGTTCATGGGGCAGCCTGCTTGAACTGTACGTGAATAGGGAACTTCATTTACCAGGCTGTTGTCATGTCTTTCACTAATAAAAAAAAGTCCTAACTTTTTCAAAGCCAGAGTTACGAGCAGGGATCCTGGTTTTCTCTGTTAAAAAAAAATCCACAGTTTTGTTTGTTTTTTCAAATCGCAGACAAACAAAAAACCTCTGATATTAACCCCCTGCACCCATCCGTGTTTTTCCACGATTAAAACGAAACACTGATATATATTGGAGATTGGACAAACACCTGGCTGGGGGCATCTGACCCCAGCACTCTTTCCTGATCAGGGCAGGGGGGTTGGACTCAATGATTTAATAGGTCCCTTCCAACCCTAACAACACAGGGTGGTGGTGGATGGGTCATATTCGACCTGGGGGGAAGTGGGCAGCGGAGTCCCCCAGGGCTCGGTCCTTGGGCCTGCACTGTTCAATTTTTTTTTATCAGCGATTTGGACGACAGGGTGGAAAGCAACCTGTTCAAATTTGCTGATGATACCAAAATTTGGGGTGAGGTGGGCACGTTAGGGAGGGAAAGACTGCAGCAAGACCTGGATAGGTTGCAGGGGTGGGCTAACAAAAACAGGATGCGTTTCAATACTGACAAGTGCAGGGTGCTGCACTTGGGCAGTAGTAACCACCAGCACGCTTATAAGCTGGGAAACTCCCTTCTTGAGAGCACGGAGGCAGAAAGGGATCTTGGAGTCATTATTGACCCCAACATGAACATGGGCCGACAGTGCGAGGTCACAGTTGGCAGGGCTAACCAGACCTTATTGTGCATCCACAGGTGCATTTCAAGCAGGGCCAAGGAGGTGATCCTCCCCCTCTATGTGACACTGGTCAGGCTGCAGCTGGAGTACTGTGTCCAGTTCTGGGCACCCCACTTCAAGAGGGATGTGGACAACGTTGAGAGGGTCCAGAGGAGGGCCACCTGCGTGATCCGGGGACAGCAGGGCAGACCCTACAATGAGAGGCTACGGGACCTGAACCTGTTCAGCCTTCACAAGAGCAGGCTGAGGGGGGACCTTGTGACCGTCTATAAACTCACTAGGGGGAACCAGAAGGGTTTGGGGGAGACCTTGTTTCCCCTAGCGCCCCCCAGGGTAACAAGGAATAACGGCCACAAGTTGTTGGAGAGTAGGTTTAGATTAGACATCTGTAGGAACTACTTCACAGAGCAGCTAGGATCTGGAACCAGCTTGCAAGGGAAGTGGTGCTGGCTCCTACCCTGGGGGTCTTTAAGAAGAGGCTTGATGCCTACCTGGCTGGGGTCATTTGAGCCCAGTTTTCCTCCTGCCCAGGCAGGGGGTTGGACTTGAAGATCTATAAGGTCCCTTCCGACCCTACTTCTATGATTCTATGAACTATGAAACTATATTTAGGTATCAGTTGAACACCATTTCCAAGCAATTTGGAAGCCTACCAGTTCCTCAAGCATTATGATAACAGAAATTCTTTTAAAAGAATCAGGTGTTTGATATGGGGGGTTTTATCATGGAAAATCAGAGCTTTCCCTGTTCTCTTTGCACGCCAGGACACCGGTCTAGCGGCAGCTGTTGCCCCTGCTGCTTTGTGATGCTGAGCAGCCCTGCCATGCTGGTGCCCCTCGCTCCCAAGCCACAGCTCCTCCTCTCCCAGGGCTGGCTTGGAGATTGGGAGCTCACTGGGGCAAGAAAGGGGGGCGCTGCCTTTACTCTGCAGCATAGGTGACTGGTGACTGTTGATTGGGGAGGGGGAGGCATTTATAGGTTCTGGTGGTATGCCGCAGGGTTCAGGGCAGGTACTCGAGACAGAGGAGTTTTGATTTCTGTTCTAGAGCTACTTTTAATGTCATGTTTTAATCAACGAGGATTAAACGGCGACAAGTGTACTGAACAGAAATAGCCATCCTTCCCACGTCACACTAGGGTCATGCAAGGGGCATTGTTTAGATGTGGAACAATAGTGAGGGAGGGCCGTAAAAAAGTGCATAATCAAGTGAAATTAAGAAAATGAAAGAGTGCCTGGAACAGCTTCTAAACAGTGGAGTGCTGGAGCCTGTTTCAAAGCCCATCAAAGGCAGAGTGAGAGTCCTTCAATTTTAAATTTTCAGAAGGATGCAAAGCTAGTCGTAAATTAAGAAATTTTTTTTGGCATATATGGCAGCTCATGTGAAAATAGAATAGGAATGGCATGCTGTGCGTAGGCCAAAACTAATGGCCTTTTGCTTAGTAAAAGCTACTCATGGTTATTAGGTACCATGGGTATAGGAACCCTGGATGTGCCAGAGAGATGTGTAGTTCATCAGGGATTATCCCTGTATGGAATTTGACCATTAATATGTGTATGTTTTCTTTGTGTGCAGCCAATTTTGAAGGTGGCATATTTTTTAAGAGACAGATATAGATATATTAGCTATCTGTCTTTATATAATTTTGAAGGTGGCATATTTTTTAGATAGATAGAGATGAGGGTCAGAACTTGGTTTGCTTAAAAAAAAAACTTTTTACAAGATCAACATCAGACTTCCCAAAACATTAATCTTTGAATGAGAGCAAGTATGTACAGAAATGACTTTCTGAAAGGTACAAGCTGGGTGAGAGGGGTTGTGGGGGTTTAGAAGTAGGTTTATGTTGAAAGTACCTTAGTAATGACACTACTTAGAGCTGGGATTTTCAGAGGGGGCTGAGAGAATTGAGCACTGGGACGCTTGTGGTTTGGGATGCAGTTGCATAACGCTTTTAGGCAGATTACAGTCAATATAAACAACTCTAGATGACTAAAAATTTGTTAGCCTTCTAGAAATCATGAGCTGAGCTTGAAACTAGTGCCATTTTTAAACCTCTCATGTTTTCTGTTTTTGAGCCTTGGGCTTGTGCTTCTACGATTTCTCAACTGAGAGAGGGTTTTTTGGGGGAGGTGGGGGGTTCCCCCCCCGATTCTTCAGCTGAAAGTGGTTGTACTGCACTATTATCTAATCAATTGATTCCAGTACCTGGGACTTTAAGAACAAAACTCCTAAAATTGCCAAGATTTGCAGTGAAATTTTGAGAATTGGCAACATAATTATGCCCATTGTTACTATTCTGGAGAAAACCTTGAATTTATTTGAAACTTACAACCTGTACATGTGTGATGCAGTGGCGAGAGAGCAGATCCTTTAGGTCTCACTTGCATAAGCAGTTTTCTTGATGTGGGACTTGCAATTTGTGCAGGTAGCAGTTATAGTATTGATTATTTTTTTTAAGATTTCTCATATTTATATTACTTAAAGCCCTTAATAGAATGTTAAATAAAAATGAAACAAGGCTGTGGAAAGATCAGTGTTCCAAAGTTTGGCTGATGATAGAAAATAGGATTAAGAAATCTGAAAGGCTTTTTGTTAAAAGCAGTCAAATGATCATTCCTTTGAAAAAATAAAGAAATTGGAGCCTGAAGAAAAAGAGGAAAATGCTCTATTATTTTAACATGTTAACCACCTTGGATACTGCAGATTATCTCTGTGCACAATTACCTTGTTTTTACAGAAGATTGAGGTACTAGGCTCTCACTAAGTATTGAAATGGGAGAATGTTCCTCTTAAAATTTGCATTAAACAAGAAATAGTTTGCTGCTTATAATTAAAATATTCATTTATTAATACTTATTGCAGATGACTGTTTATCTTCAGATTCTTTATCAGTTGGCAGCAGCCCTCCCAGGGCCCACATGTAGCAGTTCTGTATCATCTCCGTTTTTGCAGTCAGAGAAATCAAGGTGCATGGAGTTAATTAAGTACCTTGAACATCAAGTCTGTATCAGAGTTGAGGAAAATCTCATATTGGGTTTCGCCCAAGATTATTTCATTAAACCTGTCCTCCACAGGTGAAATTCACTGTTGTGCAGAAAACCTGCCTAAGGCCAATGCATCACTAATCCACTTAGTCTCCTGCAAGTTACAGCATTCACTGTATTTGATCTTTTAGCGTTGGTATTATAATTCAGTTCTGAAAATTGTCTATTTCTCCCTTTCAGGTTCTGGGACTTTTTGTTGACTTAGTACTACAGCCAATGTTGATTCAATATGTGGAGCTATGAAGACTTCTTACCTGCTCACAGTGGGAAAGAGATATATCATCCATGTAAATCAAGAACTACTTGGCCGTTTCCTAGGCAACTGTGGAATAATTAAAATGAAGAAGGGCTGATGTGCCAGGCATAAGGGATTTTTATCAGATGAAAATGAAATGCTCTCTTCTGTCTTGAAGAATCAGATCTGTATCTGCCAGCAAACATAAGGTACCACATTTAAAAAGAATATCAATTTATTGCTTTGGAGATCCTTAAGGAAATGAATAAGAATGACAGTTTAACCAGATTTTATTCTAATTAGAAGTGATAATTGTGTATCCTTTTGCTTCCATCAGAAGCCATGCCCTAATTATTATTGAATCAATTTTCGTTCCAAACTTCAGTAGGGCGGTTTAAACTCGCTTTATGGTTTGGGGCTTGATCCTACTCCATTTGAAGCACAGATGACTTTCATTCTGTTTTTTCTTCTGTAGGGAGAGATTGAGGTCTATATTCAGAAAAAGACTCAAATAGACACTTGATGTTCACAGAATTGTAAAAATGAGGGTTGGAAGTGACCTCAGGAGGTCACATCTAGTTCAGCCCCCTGCTCAAAGCAGGACCATTCCCAACTATATTATCCCACCCAAGAATTTGTCTACCTGGGTCTTGAAAACCTCTAAGGATAGAGTATCTGCTTAGAACTAAGACCCCAATTTGGGAAAAACCTATGTAGAAGATGAATGACATCTCCCCACATGATCCGGGGACAGCAGGGCAGACCCTACAATGAGAGGCTACAGGACCTGAACCTGTTCAGCCTTCACAAGAAAAGGCTGAGCGGGGACCTTGTGACTATCTATAGACTCACTAGGGGGGACCAGAAGGGTTTGGGGGAGACCTTGTTTCCCCCCCGCGCCCCCCGGGATAACAAGAAATAATGGCCACAAGTTGTTGGAGAGAAGGTTCAGATTAGACATCTGTAGGAACTACTTCACAGTTAGGGTGGCTAGGATCTGGAACCAACTTCCAAGGGAAGTGGTGCAGGCTCCTACCCTGGGGGTCTTTAAGAAGCGGCTCGATGCCTACATGGCTGGGGTCACTTGACCCCAGTTTCCCTCCTGCCTAGGCAGGGGGTCGGACTTGAAGATCTACAAGGTCCCTTTCGACCCTTCTTGTATGATTCAATGAATGGATAAGTACCTGGTTTGGCTTTTAAAAAAAAAAGAAAAAGGAAATCTTTTTTTACCACATTGCCAGAATTTTTCACGTTTTTACTTCCCTTTTACATGTAGAAAGCATGAAGGTAGGGTATTTAAAATAAAAAAATCAAGAAAAAAGATAAGGGAAAATTCACGTAGGTGAATAAGTCACACAAACAATGTACTTGCATGAACCAGTTGGCACATTCCGTAGTCTTTCTCCAAATTTGATTTCAAATTAATAAGGCCTGAAAATGGCACATGCATGAGTAGATGTGTGGATGAGTACTGGGTACGTAAACATTCAAATTCCAGTTGCAGTCGGTGTGTTTCAGGTGCGCAGGATTGTTGGAACAGGCCCACACTACATTTATTGATTGAAGCAGGGATTTGGGATTTTTTTAGTAGCTGAAGGACTAGTCCAGGGCTGTCCAGCTAGTGGCCTGTGGGCTGTGAGACCCACTACAGGGTCCCCAGATTCCTGCCTGACTCCTGTTTTCCCTGCATTGCTCTGGTTGCAAGAGTGGATTTAGTTTCTGGGCTGTCCGGGAGGCCAGTGGCTTGCCCTGACGTGGCCCATGGGGCACCCTTCTGCTTAGAAGTTGGACAGCCCTGGATTAATTTTTTCCTGGAAGAATCAGTATGTAATCATTGAGTTGATGTTGACTCTTGGAGTCATTTAGAAGTCTTGTTTTAAAAAAGGTAGTGGCTAAAATTGCTTTCAGCCCCAAACGCAAAATATGCATATAGGGTAGAAGATAATGAAAATGACCCAGGTAAAGAAAGAGAAGCCTTACTGTAATAGCTTAAAACAACAACTGTGAAAGGTTGTGGAAAGCATTCATGATCTAAATGGTTGGAAAAGTTCTTTCTAAAAATCTAATGTCATATATTACTGAATATTCCCTATCTCTTCCACTTGCTAAAACATTTGAAAAGGGGAAAACATTATCCGTCCGACTATATAGTTAAACACTGAAAGCCACATTCACGTTTTTCTCATAGTCTGAATAATTGTATGTTAAAATCTGGCCATCTAGCCTAATGCTTTAGTAAGTTAGTTTATTTAAGGCATCAATCAATTTAGAAATAGTTGGAACACCATCTGGGCTTTACATAATAAAAATTTGCTGCCAAAAAGTTTGTGGGTTTCTTCTGGGATGTGTATGGGATTTCACATTCCATCCCTTAGGCTTTTTTAAAGAAATCATAATTGTTTGTAGATATAATGTATCCAAAAAGTATGAAATGTTTTTGGCAACTTGGTAATATAAGAACCCCACTAATCCGCCACTGTTACCTTTTTTTTAAACAGTTTACAGAATCTGAGATGCTGACTCCTTAACATCACTGAGTAAATTTGGAAAGTCCACATACAACTGTGGTGTTAGATTTCCAGTTTTAGCTATTCACATGTATTCTTTACTTGACAAATTGACTGCCCTTTTTGGGAGGTATAAGGCCTCAAAATGTTCAGTTACTCTTAGCCCAGAGTCAAAGATAAAATTGCATGAGAAAAATGGCATTTTTACACACTGGAAAGAGCCTTGCAGACAGTGTATGTACATATCACTGCCAGTGGATACTAGCTTGGAGAAGCTAGTAGTGAACAAATGTGGCTGTTGATTGAAGACCAGGGGAAGGAACAGGGACCCTAAAATAACTTTGCTATCCAAGGAACATTAATAGGACACAAAGTTTAGATTATGATAGATTATTTTTTAAAATAAATTTATGTGAAATGATTACTGTAACAGAAGCTTGTTCCTGGCCTTGTGATCATTATTAACTACAGCAGAATTACTTGGGATTTGCAGCCGTGTAGATGAGACAAAAAATCTGTCATATAAAATTTGGGCCAAAATGTTCAAAGCAGCCACACGTCAAAGGTAGGCACCCAAACATGTCTTAAACTGGACTTTTCAGAGGTCCTGATGTGTAGTAGGAGATGTATAAAAGCAGTATATAACTACCTTTTTCTTCTTCATCTCACTCTCCCTTGCTCAGATCCTGTGCTGAGTGGGGGACTAGTTTGACCACAAGGCTGTTCCCATTATTCACACTCATCATCCTCCCAACCCACCCAGTTAACCGTGCTACTTTTCCAGGTCTCAGTACTGGAGTTCATATTTCAGCACTGAGGACAATGGAGATCTGCATGTGGCTTGGGGACAGAAAAATAACAGTATTTTTACTAAATTTGGACAGCTGGACAGTGTAGAAGAAAACAGTGGTCATACTTAATGTATGCTGTGCTTCTCATTTATGGCTCACTGTACCTTATGCCATGAGATAATTTGCAGGTCTGTGTGGGTGGGAAAAACATGTACTTGAGAGAGAAATTATTAAATTGTTTGTACTTTTAAAAGATCCAGTCTGTGGCAGTTGTACAAAAACTTTAAATCTGCCATGGGTTATTAGCAATTAATGAAACCTGTTTCCAGAAAATGTTACTAAAACGTATGTATATCTTTGTGCCGTTTAACTCCTTGATAGGAGTGGAAGCAAGACAGACTTTATACTATAGACACGTGTCCTGGTTGCTTGGTTTCTTTTTCTCATTGGTATTTTTGCTCTTATCCAGGGGTCAGTAACATTTTGCTGCCCAGGACCAGAGCATATGACCTGGCTTCCTACTTCAGGCCCCAAATTTCCACCTTTCAGAGAGCTCAAGCTCTCACTGCAGATCCCTGGTCCCTCTGCAGTCAGGGTGAGCGCAGGCACAAGAGAAGGAGGGAGGGCTGGCTGTAGAGGAGGGCATTGCGGAGTGAGCACCAGCTTGATGCAGCTTTGTGCTTCCCCAAACTGGGTCAGACCTCCTGGGCTACATCCCTCTTTGCAGCCCAGATTTGGCCGATGGGCTGTAGGTTGCCAACCCCTTCCCTCAGGCAAGTCAGTAGAACATAATTTATTTATCTGGTTTTGAAGAAGAAAAGAAATGTGCTTATATACTGCTCTCAAAAAGCTTATTTTGATGCAGTGATTCGTTTTGTCACATGGGCTGCAGAAACAGTTATATTAAGGGAGAGAGACAGTAAGGTTGTCTATTGATAATAGGCAGACAAGGTTCCTAGGGTGAATTTGATATCTTTTTTATTAGACCAACCCAAATAGTTGGAGAATATTTATTAAGCATGCTTTCAGGTTCAAAAACCCTTCGTCAGGCTAAGGAAGTTTCAGCAGTTGGTGTGTGCTCTTCCTGGATGGAATGAAAAGACGATAATATACATTCATGCCTTAACCTTTGTTATATAGGTGGGACCTTTAAATGTGCCCCACAACCCACTTATGAGCTTCTTCTTTCTTGGAAATGTAAGAAATTTTAAAAATCTGGGTTCTTCTAAAAGTTACTCTTCCCACACATCAGAGGTGCCTCCGCTGGAGGTAGGTAAATCCTAGAGGGAAGAGCTAAAGTTGTGGGCTCTCTTTCGGTTTTTGGAAGGAGGAGCTCTAATCGGAGAGCTAGTTCTTTAACTCCACATAGAAGCAGGGCAATGGGCCGTGTATCTTGGAGGACAGTTGTAAAAAGCCTTTGGCATGCTGTGCTTAACCACTAGACAACAAGCATGGTCTCTTCTCATGGGGTGTCCTTTGCTATAGACAGGAAATCATCTTCTGCCCATAGGGGCGTTAACTTTCCTAACCCAAGATCTTTGAGGGCCATTTCATAGTTCCATGGCCATCAGCAAAATTCATTCTCCAATCTTGGACTTCGGATAATTCAGCAAGGGAGCAATAGAATAGAATTGTCCGAGCCTATCAATTCAGGAGACTATTTTGTGTCCACAAGGCTGTTTGCTAAGTATCACAGCCAGTATCTGAGGTTGTGATGGATTATTTTCCTTTTTAGTATTGTGGATAGGCCCAGGAACATTTACAGTAATAGCAATCATATTAGTTCAGAGTGAAAGAAATGGTTCATTGCAGTGATAAAATACATGAATAGTAAATGAAGATCAAGCTATGGTTGCAATTTTAAGAGTTTACCACTAGCTGGTAGACGTTGAGATCAGTTAGAACTCGGTGTGTCCTTTCCAGTTGTTATTTACGGTATAATTTGGATGCGTCTTCTGAATATCATTTGGAGGAATATCCCAGCCAAATGATAAGGTAGGGGTCAGCAACCTCCAGCAAATGTGCCAGAGTATGCTCAGTATTTTGAGTGCTTAGCAGAGTGTGTGAACAATTTGCTCAGCACACCGCAGCCTGCCTGGGATCTGGGCAGCTGCCACCAACCACGGAGCCTGAGCTGCTTGCACGGGGAGGCTAAACCCTGGTGTGAGCAGTCTGGGCTCCATGGCAGGCAGCAGCTGCTCAGAGCCAGGGCCAGATGTGGCAGGCAGCCACGAGCCTGCAGGCGGCTGCACTGGGATCTGGAGCCCCAGCCCAGCTTGTTGCCAGCAACAGCTGAATGCATACCTCAAGGCGTGCGGTGGGGAAGGGGCTGGAGCTGTGCTGCCTCCAAGGTGTGTGTGCAGCTGCCATTGCCACAGAGCCTGGGCTGCTTGCAGGAGGCAGCGGGCAGGCTGCAAACAGCTGCACCAGGGTCTGGAGCTCAGTGGCCAGTGACGGCTGCGCATGTGCCTTGGGGCGCATGGCAGGGAAGGGGCAGAGGGCAGTGCAGCTCCAACCCCTTCCCCACCATGCCCCTTGAGGCATGCTTGCAGCTGCTGCTGGTAACAAGCTGGGCTGGGGCTCCGGACCCTGGTGCAGCCTCTTACAGGCTTGTGGCTTTCTGCTGTGAGCAACCCAGGCTCCGTGGCGGGTGACGGGCCTGCCCAGACTCTGGTGTGTTTGTAGCAGGCAGCTGCACCAGGGTCCGGACCCCCGCCTGGCTTGTTGCTGGCAGTGGTTGTATGCATACCTTAGGGAGCATGGTGGGGAAGGGACTGGGGCTGGGGCTACGCTGGCACAATAAGGATTGGGTCTCTTGTGACTCCCCCACCATCCACCCCTGCCTCACCAACATCTAAGTCAAGGTTGCAGGCTTTTGTGGCCCAAAAACGTTGCCGACACTTGTGATAGAGAAAATCTGGAATTTACCAGATAGATCAGTTCATTCTGACATCACTTCAGGAAGGTATACCGCTCTTCAAGTCCATGCCACATCCTAGAGTCAACCAAATAAGTTACAAAATATAGTGGAAGAATCACTTCTCCCCTTGATTTGCAAGTGATGCTCCTGTTAATACACAACCCAGTATGCTGTTGCCTTTTTTTTTTTATGACAAGAGCATGTTGTTGGCTCATATTCAGCTTATGGTCTGCTCTGATCCTAGGGTCCTTCTGTTCAGTACTGCAGCCTAGTCAGTTGTTCCCCAGTCTGTGTTTGTTCATGCAATTATTTTGTCCCAAGTGCAGGACTTAGCATTTGTCCTTTTGGAATTTCATCTGATTGATTGCGGACCACTTTTCCAGTCTATCCAGCTCATTCTGGACTTGTCATCTGCACTGGACTTGAATTTGTCATCTGCAAATTTGCTAAGCACGCCCTCAATCCGAATTATCCAAATAATTAATGAAGATGTTTTAAAAAAAACCAAAAAAAAAAACCACACTCAGGGCAGACCCCCTGGGAACCCTACTTAATACCTCCTGCCAACTAGACATTATCTAAGGAGATAGATATTATCCCAGCTAGACATTATCTAACTAGACATTTCTAAGGACTGCTCTAGTAATAGTCTCATTTAGATTCATGTTATCTTGATTCTTATTGGCTGACAATATTAAAAACCAAATCTCATGAAACAGGCATTTTACCTTAGGGTTTTTGCCTTTTTTGGTAGTAGAGAATGATCGTCTTTGTTTGTGTGTGCCAGATATGCTTTGCTGACAGCCTGAAAAAAACCCTTCCAAATTTGCGTTTTTTGTCGCTTTGAAAGGAAAACATTTCTTATATTGAAAAATGTCATCGTCGTCGTCCCCCCCCAGTTTGCTGTGACTAAGGTGTTTTTAAATATTGCGTAGAGCAGTGGTGGCCAACCTTTATGGCAGGTGTGCCACAAGTTAAGCCCTGCGCCTCCCCCAAATGCAGCTCTGTTTTTCTACCTCTTCCCCCCCCCCCCCCATATCTGATAGTTTGTCCCTTGGGGTGCTGAAATGAAGGCAGCAGGACTTGAGCTTCAGGCCTCGTGGAGCAGAACAAGGGCTGCAGCTGGCAAGGTGCAACTGTCAACAGTCCAAGTTAACTCTCCCCATGCTGCATAATCCCTGCCAGTTTTATGTGACTTCTGAGGATCCAAAGACCTGGACAGCTGCAGGGCCAGGGAACAGTTAACCTGGCTGCTGATGGTGATACCTTCCACCTCCTCTCACCCTAGCATCCTGCCCCTAGTCTACTGCATGTGGCTGGAGGTGCCAGTGCCCCTACTTCCATCCTGGTATCTCTCTTTACTGAGCGCCTGGGGCTCACATGCCACACGCAGCAGTTGCTCCTGGTCTACAGCATCAGTGAAACAATGGTTTACATTCAAATTGGTGCTGACTAGGGGAAATTGCATAGTTCAGTAAGTTTAAACCATTCTTGAAATTGCTAATATACTTCAAATATGCTACTTGGTGAGAAAACACCAGTTCACTGTCTTTTTCCCAAATATAGTTGAACAAAACTTATTTCTTATTCACCAAACGGATCATGTATAAAATGTGTGGATTCATGTAGGAGAACTTGGAAAAACTAAGGTTTTGCTGCTTTGAAGTGACAATGCTTGACTTCTGTCATGCCATCTTCAAACATCATTTTGCTTTGAAAAGTTAAGCGAAAACCCACCCAGAATGGAGCGCAGCTCCTTGCATTCAATTAAGGCTCTGCCCCAAAGCCCATTGAAAGTGATGGGGAACATTTAATTGCTTCATTGGTTTGGATGAGGGTGTAGAAGAGTTAAACTGGGGGCATAGGTAGAATTTTCTTTTCAATATAAAGGTAGAAATGACTCACAGTTCATTAACAATGGCGACCGGTAGCTATAACTAGTTTAGCAAACAGTATTACCTAGTGGGCCCCATTGTCTGTCTGGCTCTCTTTTCTTTGGCTCTCAAAAAAAGGGGAAGTAGGTATTGGGGGCAAATGTAACTGAGAGGCCTCTGATAGATGGAAAGTGAGATCAAATTTAGTTAAGCAGAATGGGACATAATTTTCCATACCAACATGTGGCCAGATTCAGGATAGTCCCACAGCCCACTCACTGCTAGTTAAAGGAGAAGTAGGTGAACAAATTGCTGTGCTTGAATTTGGATTATATGTATGTATGTGTATGTATATGTGGATATATATATCCTCCTTCCGTCCAGCCTAGCATTCCTGGCTGAGCCTAACTTCTATCTCACGTGGATACCTGAGACATATTGTACATCCCTAGTGCAGGTCACCTTGTAGGGTTTCTTTTCTGTCTAACCTTGTATGGTTTCTCTTGGGTCAGTAGCAGCATAGTATTTCAGCTGTTACTTGGACTTTATGAAGGGTTTGTGTTTCCTGGGTTTAACCGCACGTTTCTGCAGAAGGATATACTTTGACTATGTCTTCTGAAATACTGGACATGAGCGAATGTCAGACTGTGCAGCCCATTGACTGGTCTGACGAGCGGGAAATTCCAGGGTGATTTACTTTAAACGTTATGAGACTATTTGGTGATGCTCAGGTTTGTATGGGTGATTGGGGGTGGGATAGTAAGTAGTGTATAAATACAGTCTTATAGGAGATTCTTGGAGTGAGTTTTATGAATTGTATCTGTTCCTGTTTGTTCTGAGAGATGCACATTTTTTCAATTGCTTTATTGTTGTACGAATGCAGACCTGTTCAAAAGTGGTGTAGGTCTTGTGAAGTGTTACAGATTTTTATTCGTTCTAAGTGATGACTGAACTGAGTTTACAGCAGCCATAAATGCTTCTCTGCACACCAGAAAAGGCCAAGGCTAGATCAAGAAATAGGTGTTGACTGGAAGAGTTGTACCAGGCTCCTCTGATTTAAATTCTAGTGGTAAAAGATAACATTTTTTTTGACATCTGGGTAATATTGATATTGCACAACTAATTTGTCCCCCCATGTGTAATTTGAATATAAATTATCAAACGCCTTACTCCTCCAAGGGTAAGGGACTCAGAAGTTGTTTGAAGATTGACATGAAAAAGTTGCGCATTCGATTTGCCATCTTTTGCAGCCTTAATTCCCTGGGGTTGTGTCATGGAAGTTAAGCTGAAGATAATTGCTTGAATTTGAATTCTATCTTTGCTGATAGAAGAGGATTGAAATCTTTATATATTCTATATAACCCGCTTTTTTTTTTTTTTTTTTTATATAGCTGGAAAGACTTCTCTTCACAAACAAGCAGATTTTAGAAAACTCTTGTGATTTTGTCCAGCCTTATAAATCAAACTATACAGTGCTATTCAGAATAGTTATCCATCACGCAAGCCATATCTGAAAACATTTTATGGAGTTAGATCATTTAATTATTGTAAGGATTGATTCTGTAGGAGGGACAACATTGTGGGCCCTTATACTTCAGATACAAGCGCCATCAGATGTTTCGGAGAGTCTGGATCCAAGTAGTCAGGAAAGGGAAAGCTGAGAGGAAAGGAGAGAAGTTGGTTTCAAATGCAGAATGGAGTTAGGACAGGCTGGGGAAGTGGACCACTAGGTCTACTGTTATAGTAACCATTGTCTGCTGGTACAAAGGACATATGTGATGCTAAATTTTGCTGTTCCCCTTGGACAGTAGCTTAGATTTTTATAGCAGAATCACAGTTTTGCCTTCATTCACTCTTATTATTTGACCACAGTCACTGTGATTTGATGCTGTGCACAGAAACACAGAGGGTTTGCTGTACAGTTTTATATTGTTAGCTAGAAGGGTTGTGGACTGAGATTTTGAAAGCTGCCTGAGGAATTTGGATGCCAAATTCAACATGCAGATTACTTGGACACCATTCAGAGTCACAGCATGAACTCCTTAGCTCTTCTACCTATGGTGATACCGGTTAGCATACAAATGTTGTTCAAACCGTTAGCTTCTTTTTAAAATTATGCGTTAACTACTCAAAACGTGTTTCAAATTTGAGAGTGATTTAATTTGCTGGACAATTTTAAAAGCAGAGTTTCTACTTTCCCCTTCCAGTTTTCCCTTTAGATGCTAGCCAAGTGAAAAAAAAATGTTAGATGTTTTGTTCTGTATATTCTTTTCCCCCCTCATGGTAAGCTATTTCTGGCCAGAAGCATAAAGACCCTGAAGCAATGGGACTGACAAAGACAACCATATGCTACCATCATTCGAATGTGAAACTCCTTCTGGCTTTATTCTGCATACAAATCTATTGACTGACATATCGGATAGATATGAAAATCTATAAAATTGATTAAATTAATTTAAACAAAGGCATAGTTGTAATTTCTTAGATCAAATACTTGTCATTTTTAACGATCTAGTAGGAAAAGTGATGTGAAAAAGGTATTTAAATTATTGTCCATAGGTAAGTCACCAGTGAAATGTGATGAAGGTATCAGCAGCTGCCAAGCAAAGCATTCAAAACTCGTTAGTCAGGCCCCCCAATATCTTGAAATTTGACTAAAAATAATATGCCAAAAATAATACATTTTGGGTTCTTTCTATTTACCTCCTGACTTTGAGCCTGGGTGATTCACATCTCCAGTCATGACGTCTAAAATGTTTTTCTGAAAATGAAAGGTGTGATATTCAGGTAATTAGATAACTCCAGAGACTGGGTTTTTAGTAAAAACATTGAATAAATTGCAGATTTTATGATTAAAAGTACAAGAATTGGCAATACTGATTCAGGTATTACTGTACTGCATTCAGTAAAAAATGAAGAGTCTATTCCTTTTGGTACCAATGGTTTCCCATTGACTTTGAAGGAAAGCAGGAGAGTATCTAGAAAGAATCAAATTCCTATGCTTATACATAAATAGATATATATAAAAAAACATTTATTGGGGTGGAATATTAAAGCAATGCTAAACATCTGAGGTTCTGTGCATAAGATAAGGAATTTCTTTCTGTTGTATAACTATCTTTTGAAGGAAGGTTGCAAAAAGGGGGGAGAAAAGCGAGAGAGAATGTGCTAGCAGAACTGAGGGCAAGAATAGATAATTTGAAGTCATGGATATGCATAGTAAATTCTTTAGGATGGTGGAGATGCTTCTTGAGGTGTAACCAACCCACGCCAGAAGTTTGTGTACCCACTCACTGACACCATGGAGGTCAGCCCACATTTGCCCCAAGCTCTAAAGGTTGCCATTGTAACAGGCCATAGAAAAGAAGTGCAGGATCCACATGGTGGTCTCATTTGACCCACAAGGATCAATCAATATTGCCAGTCATGTTTGAGAAGATCAAGCATTGAAAATAGATAAATGTTTGCTTTTCATTACTAAGTGGTCATTCCCAGCCTTGGAGATTAAAATCTTTGAAAAACGTTCTTTTTTGTGTTAATTTTGTAAAGAAACTGTGCTGCTTCTATATTTTTGTTATTTCTGTTGCTACGTATTTATGAGGACACATTTGGGAAGACTGCATTTTAGAGTCTGAGCTATGGGAAGGAATGCTTGGAAAGGAGGGGTCGGGGAAAGTCGATTCAAATGGATTCTTCTCCCAAGCAAGTGTTCGAAACATGATCTCCTCATCATGTTACTCCTCCAGTTTAAGCAACAAATGGAAGACATCATGAATGCACCCTTACTTAAAACACTGGCACCTGATTGACTACATCGTAGCACATGCCCAAGACTTTTATGACCAGTACAGATGACTGCTGGATAGAACATCATTTGATATATTCTGCTATGTTCACTTGATTCATCCCAAAGTGATGTAAACAAAGAGAGAAGTGACGAAGAGGTACAAGCATATTGAATGCTTGAAAGACCCCACTAAAAGCAGTCGTCTTGCAGTGCTTTAGTAAGAAACTCTGACCTCCCTGATGATCTTGACACCTTTGATCACTGGGAGAGCCACAAGAAAGACATTGATGAGGTATGTGAACAACCCCCAGGCTTTTCCGCAAAGAAACATCAGGGCAGTTCTTGAAAGGAACCAGGTCGTGGATGGTCTGGCCTACTAGTCAGACCACTGAAGGAGGCAGGAGCCCAACCACGGGCCACATCAAGGGGCAGGAAGCGAGATCAGGTTATTCAGTTCAAGGGGAAATCCAGGGGCAGGGTTTGAGTCGCAAGCCAAGTCAAAGTTCAGCAGTCAGGGACCGAATTACCAGTTCTAAGGAAAAAATCCAAAAACCAGAGTCCAGAAACTGAGTGAACAGGGTCAGGAAACAGAGCTAAGGGAAAATCCAAAGCCAGAGTCCAGGAACAGAGCCATACCAGGGTCAGGAACCAGGAAACTAGGAGTACCAGATCAGAGGCACACCATCAGCAGGAACTGTTGCCTGGCCTGGAGGCTGTTGCCACAGCTGGAACTAAATAGAGAAACTGCTCTCCCAGCAGTCAGTAAAGAGGCCCAGACAATGGCCAGCTGGGGTCATTAGATGGGTTACAGCTGCCTGTCAAATCCCCAGGCAAGTGTGGCCCACTAGGCAGTTAGCCCAGGCTGGGCTTCCTGTTGGGGCTGCCGACAGCTCGTTGATAGAAAAAGGAGAGCTTTTTAATGCTTGGCAGAATGACGACAACTCCAAACAGTAGCAAGACTTTTATCACCACATTAAAGCTGAGACCCAAAGGAAAACTCATGAGCGAAAGAACAAGTTGTGGGAGGACAAAGCAAAAGAGATTCCTCAACACAACCGAAGCTATCCATGGCCAAGCACACAAGGAGATGGCCCTCCGAGGTCCAAGGATGGAACAACACTCTTTAGACAGCTCTATCATCAATGCACGGTGCAGGAAGGACTTGCAAGGGTCCCTGAGCTGAGATTTTAATGTCAAAGACAATACCATTAACTCATTCCACAACACTCCATTAAGGTCTACTTTGCAGATCCACCAATTTATCAAGAGGCCTTGAAAGCCATTAAGCAGATGAAGAGCAACAAAGCATGTGGTCCTGATGGAGTACTACCTGAAACGTATCAGCAAGGTGGAAAAACACTCTCTTGCTAACTACGTGCTGTTAGTCTGAAAATCTGAAAGCAAGAACAGATCCCCGGTGACTTGAGAGAGAAACGTAACCATATCCAAGGAAAGAGAGATTACAGCAGTTATCATGGTATCACATTCCTGTCTGTAGCTGGGAAGATCCTTGGCCTCATTCTTTTCAGTAGATTCATTTTCCTCACTGAGGAGGTTCTACCTGAGTCTGAAGGTGACTTCAGACCACTCAGAGGTATAATAGATATGATCTTTGTTGCTGGACAGGTGCAGGGGAAATGCCCTTAGCAACAACAAGATCTTTATGTGGCTTCCACTGAGCTAAAGCCTTTGATTCAGTCAACAGAGGGGTCCTATGGAAGATACTGATCGAATTTGGGTGCTTCTCAAAATTTGTTACCATCAACAGGCTTCATGACAGCCTAACAGCAACCCTCTTAAGCAGTATCTTGGAACCAGACCCCTTCACTATTAGAATTGGAGTCAAACAATGGTATGTTATTGAACCAACACTCTTCCATCTATATCACAGCGATTCTGCCCTTCTGAGGGTTCTGAATTGATTCAGAGAGATTAAAGGGTCCTCTGATTCAATTCCGATTCAGAGATTCCACTGAATCGGGCCAAATCTCTGCCGAATTGAATCTGGGACCGAAGCTTCGCACAGCCCTACAAAACAAGTTTCTTGTCTAGTAGGTTGTTGTCATTGCCACTTCACTGTGCAGGTTTGAAACTTTGACAACATATCTAAAGCACCTGAAATCCTTGGCATGTTATCATTAGGGCTGTGCGAAACGGCTATGTCACATTTTAATTTCAGATTCAGCCATTTCAGAGGACAGTGATTTGTTTCAGTGTTTTGGGTCACTGCTCTGTTTCAGTTCAGCCAAATCTGTTT
This sequence comes from Alligator mississippiensis, assembly GCF_030867095.1. Classification (NCBI taxonomy): domain Eukaryota; kingdom Metazoa; phylum Chordata; order Crocodylia; family Alligatoridae; genus Alligator; species Alligator mississippiensis. The sequence continues at coordinate 9,154,213 of NC_081827.1, forward strand.
TGGAAGTTTGACACTGTTTCAGCGATGCAGATTGGCTGGGGAGAGGCAGGCACAGCTGGGGTGGGGCTGCAGGTTGTCCTGCAGCTCCCCCAGCTGTGCCTGCTCCTCCCTGGGCGGCAGGAGCTGCGGGAGAAGCTCCCATGGCTGCCCTGCCCAGCCCGAGCCCCTGCCTGGCCCCAGCCTCCTGGCACTTGAAAAAAGAAAAAAAAACCCCTGCACTCACTGGCTGCAGCAGCAGTGATCGCCAGGGCCTCTGAGGGCTCATGGCAGAGCCCCTCCGTGCAGTGGGGGGCAATGGGGATTGCCCTCCCCCGCCTGGCACCTACACGGCAGCTGTCCCATGGCGCAGGTGCAACACAGCGTGGCACATGCTGTCTGGGAGCTGGGGCAGCTCCACATGTCTGCTGGAGCCAAGCACCACTCAGCCCTAGCAGCCCCAGGTCCCAGACAGTGCACAGCGTCCTGCCGAGCCACACTGCACCCACGCCATGAGGCAGCTGCCGTGTGGGTGCTGAAATGGGGGGTGGGGGTGATCCCTGCTGCCCTGCATTGTGTAGGGGGGCTTGGCCACAAGCCCTCAGAGACCCTTATCGCCACTGCCAGAGCCAGTGAGTGTGGGGCTTTTTTTTCCCCCTAAAGTTCCGGGAGGCTGGGCCAGGTGGGGCATGGGGCTGGGCAATGGCAGCCATGGAGTCTTCTCCTGTGGCTCCCCTGGCTGTGCTCAGCATGAGCTGTGCCAAGCAGACCTGGGTGCTGGCGCTAGTCTCAGCTGGCAGCAGCAGCATGCTGCCATCCTGCACGCAGATCCAGGGACCCACACCTCCTGGGAGGGCTGTGGGGCTGTGCTGGACTCCTCCTGGGGGGCATGGGTCCCCAGATCTGCATGCGGGATGACAGCCAGACTGCTGTCCCTCGCTCAGAGCACTTGGATTGGAAGGGACCCCAGGGACCGATAGCAGACACTGGCCAGCTACAGAGCAGTCCTTCCGCCCCTCTTCCCCCTCCCTCTACTTAGTTTCTGTTTCCCTGCAAGCCCAGCTCCATAACATTTCTGAAATGAAACCATCCGAAATGTTTCATTTCGGAGATGTTTCAGAGCCTTCCGTTTCATTTTGGATTCGGTGTTTTGGGTGCCAGAACAGGCTGAAACACCTCTGAAAAAGAACGGCTGCTGAAATTTCAAATGGCCCTAGTTATCAGCATTATCTTCAGAAAATCCTTCATGTCAATTGGAAGGACAGAGGAATGACCGCCAGCATTCTGATTCCAGCAAATACGGACTATGAATCTATGGAATGCTGCCAGCATTGATGCCATGTTTATATGGCACCAGGTCTGTTGGACAGGACATGTCATAAGGATGCCTGACAGCTGGCTCCTGAAACAAGTCTTATACTCCCAACTCCATGATAGTCACTTCTCCGGAGGTGGGCAAAGAAGAAATTCAAGGACCCCTTGGAGACTAATTGAATACATGTGATATTAATATCGATACCTGGAAGACTTGAACACTGAATCATCCTCAACAATGCCATAATGCATGACAAGGCATCAGTCACTTTGAGGAAACTTGCCTCACTATAGGGGTGGATAGATGGGAGAGACACAGCGAAAGACTTGTGACCTGACATCACTAGGATAGGCTCCTTCCCTTTGGAACTATTTGCCGTGTCTGCAGCTGAACGCGCGGATCTTGGATTACCTCTCTAGTTGTATTTGGACTCGTTGATGGCTTTCCTGTTTACTGGAAAACTGTCAGCCTTGTGTTGAGGTACCACTTCCACTGATTTATCAAGATTCATTCAGGAAGAACACATGGTTAGTAGTGGCCTTGCTCTTTTTCTTCCCCTTATTTTTCTTGTCCGATATTATCGGTGTGATCTGTGTAGGTTGGTAAAGCCAAGCAATAGGCATATGGGTCTGTGCGCAACTGTGTGTAAAACAGTCTTTAATATATTGTTGCTTTGTGTATGCCACTTATTTTAATTGTTGATAGTAACAACTGAGGCATGGTCTAGAAGTCGGATTTTGGGGTGAGAGAAATGTTGTGGGTATTATTTGCATGCCAGAAGGGCTGAGAGGGGAAGGTTTTAACAGGAAAGCAATTAGTAATTATCAGCTGGCATGTCACTTCTTACGACTTTTTACACCCTCCTGTTAATTGTTTTTCCTGCTAAATCTTGATGCCCCTTCTGTATGTAAGTTGCAATGAAACTTAATAATGTGTATTTTATGTCACTGTCTACTTCACCTCTAAATGAAGTTCTCACATTCAGTGTCCTCTTCCATCTTACTGGGGGCTCGGTATATTATAGGACACGCTTCTGTCTTAGCAGAAATAAACAGCTGATACCACCCACCTAAAAATAGTCTGTGTCCTATCAAAGGGAAGTGGGCCATCTCCTACAACAAATGAGTGTGTGTAACAAAAATTCTCTTTGCAGCAGTAACTCTTGGCCTGATTGAAGCAACGGTCGTACACCTGAGAGGGTACTGATTAGATACAATTAAACAGAAGGTAATGTGGAGAATAGTCTACTCTTCATGTCTACAGGTTCCCTCTTTCTGGGCTTTCTTTAATGATTTTTTATTCAAGTGCACTACAGAAAGGGAAGAACCTATCAAGAGCATCGTCGTAAATACTGAAAAGGCCAAAAGTAAATGGAGAGCTAACCAGGGTTTGCATGTCTGTAACTATTTTGGATGGCATGAACCAGCTGTGGTATAGAGGATTTCCAGCTGCGTCAGTGCAGGGTTGGTGGGCAGGGTATGTACCATGCACGGTAGAGCTGTTGTGCAGCTTCTGTGCATAATAAACTCTAGACCATGTAAGCTCCAGATACCCATCTGCCTGGTCCTCACATCAGCCTGTATCATCCTCCCTGTGTCTTTACTGGGTGGGTTCTATGGATTTCTTTAAGTGTCTTTCCATTGCCCAGGAGCTTGTGCTGAGCACGTATGAATATGCACTATGTGCATGCAGTAGCTGCTATTTTGGTTAATAGACTGGATTAAAATTACTGCCACCGAGGGGCTGAATTACTGCTCAGCAACCTTGACTGTATGTTGGAGTAGTAGATTTTATCCTCCCAGTTTCCATCAGTTTATACAGGTTTTTGCCAAGGTAGTGTGAATGTCTTAGTTTAGGTAGTCTGCTGCTAGCATGCAGATCATATTTCCTGGCCTGTTCAAAAAAAAATTGAAAAGAAAAAAAAATGGTAATGCATCGAGTGGGAAATAAAGGGTTAGATAAGAGGAGAGTGTGTATGGGAGACACTAGGATTTCCTTCCTCCCACATCTAGAAACAAAACTGATATTCAGCATTTTGTTCAGCGTGTAGCCATATGTACAACTTTAACAATGGTCATTGTCCGTTGTTCTACCTGTAATAAATAACTGCTGTCCAGGAATAACTGGGCTCATAGTACATACAGTCATGTGCAGAATTACCCAGGTAACCATTTTCACGTGCATAGAGGTATCTTCCCTTGGTTTTGACGAGCGCATGATTGAGCCCTTAAGAATGATAACAATGTCAGCATGGTCATAGTATCTCACACATTTATAATAAAGAGCAGAATCGCCCTCAACCCTAGAAAATAAATGCATCCTTTGGCTTTTATTTTATCCACTGAAGCATACATAGGATCTTCTTTGTAGATATAGCCTCATGTTCTGTCAAATGGAGATGAGGTTCCTCCAGGGCACCTTCCCCCTTCTTCATCGGATGCCTCTCTGACAGTTGTTTGAAGGACACCAGAGTGTGCTGTACACATTTATCCGCAGACACTTATTCTTTTTGTGTTGCCATCTTGCCTCAAGGCTCTTCTGTGGAGTACTGACTTCTTTTTATGATGCTCCTGAAGTTTCATCTTCCTGAACTTAGCCAACAGCCATTACCCAAAAGGAGGTTATTGCAAAGAGCATTTTACTCAAAAGAAGTTAAGTGTTATTTTCTAAAAAGTGTAAACAGACCTTCAGTGATGCTTTAAATCCAAGGGTTTGAAAACATTTCACAGATGCTTATGAATTTGGCCTTAAAATTCCCTTGGGAGGTTGAGAAATATTTTTATTTTTATTTTACAAATGGGAATGTAAATTCGGACAGATTAAGACCAAATCTTGCAAAACAGCTCAGCTTCTACCTAGGCATCAAAAAATCGATGGGCATATTTTTCAAAAGAGCTGAATGCATTGATGTATAGTCAGAATTTCAAAAGAGCTATAAGCTCCGTACCTAAATAGATAAGGAACTCTTTGGAAAGCCTGGTCTCAGATGTAAGTGTTAAGGCGCAGAAAATTTAGCATTGAGGTCTTTTCAACACTTTTTAAGTACCTTAATAATGTTATGTAGCAAATCTTTAGCAGCTAGGGATAGAAGTAAACTCTTCTGGGTCTAAGTTTTGATTTTGATCTACTAGATCATTGGGGGCTAACTTTTTTGGCATGTTTGCCTCAAATTAGCCCTACATCCTACTCAAGTGCCACTCTGAACCTCTGCTGCTCTTCTTCCTGCCCCATCTGCCACGTGCCACACACTGAGGCTGCCCGTGCCACTTGTGGCACACGTGCTGTAAGTTGACCATCCTTGTACTAGATCCCGATTCCTGAACTGAAACAATCTGCCAGAACACTGTTGTTCACTAGGAAATGGCAAGAAAATTGAAGTGGTTCACTGTGATTAAGAACGTGGCAAGGAGTGCCAGGATAATAACACTTACCACATGCTGGCTGGCTCTTTCTTCAACTCTGATTTTGAAAAGATGAGGATGAGGCAGATGAGAGATTCTGCCATTGATTTACACAGAAATCTCTCGCTGTCTGCATGTGGCTAGTCGCATTGGAACAAGGGTTTTGATAGTCTCTGCTGGAAAAAAAGTTTTGCGGAGTGGCAAGGAAAGGGTATAAAGAAATGAATGTTGCACAAGCTCAGCTGGCTCATGTAGCTTTTGTACAGCTTGTTTTCCAGTACAACTTCAGGGGAATAGTGGAATTTTACCCAAGACGTGGCTGACACACCAGCACGTGCTAGTACACATGAAGTAACACATGACACACAACCATGTGTGTGTGTGTGTGTGTGTGTGTGTGCGTGTGTGCTGTAGCTGACTGAAATCTGTTCTGTGACTGTTCTAGGCTTGGTTCTGGTCTCTCTTGATTTCTCCCTTCATTTCACATGGGTTTATACCCCCCAGATCTAACTCTGAGTTTCAGGTTTGACTAAATGTGAAAACTCCAGGGCAAAATATGCAGTTGAAACTACTGGCGTGGGCCTGGAAACAAAATTGTACCTTAGAGCTTGCAGTAAAGCTGGGGGCTTCCCTTAACATTTACCCGCATGTGCATGGAAACTGTTGACCCTCTCTCTGAATTTGAGTCAGATCTTTTTGTTTGCAACAAACCCTACACTCAAGGAACTCTCCTCGTTTGGGGTTTCATTAAAACTTTTTACAATGAGTATTTTTAAAGGGCATCATAAAATACAAAGCCTGGTTCTGTAATTCCTAGTGAGACCAAAGACCCATCAAAATCGATAGGAGTCTTGTCCACATTTAGGATTATAGGATTGAACACAGCAGTGTATGTCTGTTTTTCTTTTGCACTTTGGTTACTGAAGGTAATGAAGGGTGCTGAGCCCATTGACTGACTGCTGTAGGATTTCCAGGTGCCCCCAGCCCTAGGATGAAAGGATCAGACCTAGCATTTGCAAGGAAAGCTTCTCTCTAAAACAAATAAAGTGAATATGAATTTTTTGTAAGGCTTCAGGGGAACACCAAAGGTTTTAATTAAAAGAAACGCATCCCACTCTTCGCACCTCCTGTCCTAGCTCTCTCACTCGGTTTACTCTTACAGTGAATTAGGCGTACCACAAGACCTACCAACATTGACATTTTACAGCAATTTACTGAAAAATACCCTTGGGATTTCTAGAAAATAAAGGCAAAAAATCTGCAGAGCCCATATTTCAAATCTGCAGTACAGTTTATTAACTGCTATAGGAAATGAGATTCTTTACTTTGCTTTTCATACTTGAACTAAACCAACAGTCTTAGATTGCTACTCATGCTCCTGCATTTTGCTTGTCATCCATTATTTATATACTCTTTTATGCTAAGAATTACCTATTACCTTTCAAAGAAGCCTTCCTAGGAAAGAAATGTATAGTGCAGTGAACTTGTTCCTTATAAAATGTCATATGAGCAAACTCAGAAGATTTTGCTGTTAGGTTGTTTTGGCCTTTGTCCTGCAAGTCCTTGTGCAATACACAGCAGGCTGGGAACAAATGCAAGATCTCTTTCTCTCTCTCTCTCGAAATAGCTTCTCTATCCACGTGCTCCAGGGAGGAGATGGGAGGTGCTTTAATTAGAGCATTGCCGAGAGCTTGTTTAATTAAAGAGCCCGTGGTGTTGCATGTATTCAAAATGGCAGGGGAGCTTTAACTAAAGCTCATCGAAATGCCTTTGTTTGAAAAGTAACAGAATGAGCTTTAGTTAAAGCGCCACTGCCGCCATTTTGAAGCACGGGACGCTGAATACACATGATGCAGAGGTTGCTGGAGCGTGTTAATTAGCATGTTCCTGCAGACTTGATTAATCTGGTCCTCTCCAACAGGTGCTAATTAGCATGCGTTGGAGCAGACATCCAACACATGTATAGGTGTTGTTTAGTTTTACTGAAAGGTAAATTAGCTGAGGGGAGCCATATACTTTGGCCAGGATTTATCTCGGTTCACTTTGCAGTGGTTAGCCATGTTCATCTCAAAATAGGCAGAAGACAGGGCAGGGTGCCACCTTGTAGACTAAGTGATTGTGAGCGGTATGAGCTACAGCCTGCTTTGTTGGATGCTATGCCAATAGTTAACTCAAGGGACTCCCCTACTCCTTTTGTTTTTTGTCTGTTTTAGCAGTTAGGGAGGTTGTCAGTGTAGAAGGAGATTTCAAAAGGGAGATGCAGCTTAGTGCCATCTTCCTATCATCTATGGGGTGATTAGGTATGGGCTTCCCTGTTAGGCCCACTCCTGCTAGTATGCAGAAGTAGGTAGATAGCCAGGCAGCAGAACTCTCAATAATTGAAATAACTTAGGGCTCGAGATTGCGACCATTGCAGTTAATGGTAAAGCTCCTATTGCCTTCAGTAGAGCATGAGCAAGCTTTCATACAAAAATTTTCCATCAATAAACTTCAAGGTGACGTACAAAGAAAGATATGGATCAGGAAGCTGGCACAGACAGTGGAAAGGATTTGTCTAGGATCCCACAGGGAACTGGTAATAGCAATAGAAACCGAATTTGAGGCTCCCAGCTTCCAGTGCCTTGCTATCTGTTAGGCAGTGCTGTCTTTTAACGCGGGGGTTATACTTAATCCTGTTCATCACTTGTTACTTTCTGCTTTATCTATGTACTATTCTGCATATGTGGGATGCAGGGTCAACCCTATAAATTACTATGTCAAAGAAAATATTGTTCTAAAGGTTGCAATTATTAGCTTGTCTACAGAAACCAGTACTGTGCTAAAGGCAGTAGCTTACCTTTCTGTCCTAGCCAGGTTCACTTTTAACTTTTTAAATTTCCTGCTGCTGTCAGTAATGTTTGATGATTAGGAGGAGCATTGCCTGCATTAATAGAAGTGTTGCCAGTAGGTCCAGGGAAGTGATTATTCCCCTCTATTCTGCATTGGTGAGGCCACATCTGGAGTCCTGTGTGCAGTTTTGGGACCCCCACTATAGAAAGGATGTGAACCAGTCAGAGTCCAGTGAAGGGGAGTGAAAATGGTTCAGGGGCTGGGACTTGCGAGGAGAGGCTGAGGGAACTGGGTTTAGTTTTGAGAAGAGAAGACTGCGGGTGGATTTGATGGCTTCGTTCAACTCCCTGAAGGGGGTTCGAAAGAGGATGGAGCTGGACTGTTCCCAGTGATGGCAGAAGACAAAGCAAGGAGCAATGGGATCAAGTTGCAGCAAGGAAAGTTGAGGTTGCACATTAGGAAAAACTTTCTCACTAAGAGGGTGGTGAAGCACTGGAACAGGTTATCCAGAGAGGTGGTAAAATCTCCATTCTTGGAGGTTTTTAAGGTCCAGCTAGACAAAACCTTGGCTGGGATGATCTGGTTGGGGGTGGTTCTGCTTTGAGCAGGGCGTTGGGCTAGATGTGACCTTCTGCGGTTGCTTCCTACTCTAATTTTCTATGATTTATTCAGGTTCCATGTTGCCTATAAGGATAATTTGGGTACCTCTGTTCTAAAGGATATGGCTGGAAGGTGCTGCTTCAAAGTGTATGAGTTTTTTTTCATAATTACAGAGGCATATTTATATAAGTATACTACATACCAACTGCAGTCCTCTTAACCATCATCTTATATACTATATTTGTAATGAGACTTCCTTAGATATATTAATAATTTGCTGTGCTTTTGATTTGTCAGAAAACCTCAGTATGTTTTAAGATTCATATAATCCCAAGAGACAAGTCAAAACTTACTTAAGATGCAAAGTTAATGTATTACACATAAGATAAATATATAAGGATAAGAAACTGAAACTAATGTGGAAACAGAAGTCACGATGAATATATTGTCATAGTTTTAATAAAAAGCTACTTTATATTCTGTCTGCCACAGGGGTATCAAATTCATTCGGCCTTGTGGGCAGGATGTGGGTCTCTGAGCTGGACAGTGGACTAGATTTGGGCTGAGCCGGGTCCAGTGCACAAGTCCAGTCTGGCAGGGTGCTGGGTGCAGTGCATCCCCTGTGTTGTAGGCAGTATGCATGAGCCCCACTTCAGGGCTTACCCTGAAGGCGTTGTGCATGCTGAATCCAGGGTCACAGGGACTGTACATGGCCCAAGGGATTGGCTTGGGGAGCTTATTGCACGTGGCGCCTCACTCCAGTTAGATCTAGACGAGCCCTGGAGCCAGCATGCAGAGTCAGTCCAGCGCAGGTACTGCAGGCAGCATGTGCTCCAGACCAACTGCCTGGGCTCCATGGAGAGTCCTCATGCAGTGTGCAGGGTCAATCCAAGACCCATGAGCCACATCATGTGGCTTCATGAGCCAGATCCAGCCCGTGAACTGGATGTTTGACACTTCCGGTGTAGCAGAAAATTACTACTTGCAGTAATTTTAATATTTCACTCATGGTAGAATAAATTACCAAAGCATAATTAACCAAACTTCTCATTTGAAGAGGAGAGTTACATTATTTCATATAATAAAAGCAACTTTCTGAGGTTGTATGAAGATAATTTTACAAACTTAAAATTCCCTTTGAATTCTTTTTATCATAACTGGTTCACACGTGTGCTGCACTGTTCTTGTAATATGATTGATTTGAAATCTACAGATGAATAAATCATTAGATTCTGGAGGTGTTTGCTCGGGTTTTACTTTAGCATTGCTGGGGGGCAGGGAAAGGAAGGTAGCAGATTATAATAATACTTAGATGAGTTCTAGTCTTTTAGGCATATGAGTTTTGGATTTGGCTTTTCTGTCTGCTCCACAGCGTGCAGGTAAAAGTGCAATGGGATCTAATATGCAATCCATGCACTGGCTCCTCATGTCCTGCCACACCTGCATGGCAGGAAGCATAATTGTAGGATCACACGTTAAATCTCATTATGCCTTATTGCCAGTGCAGGGGAAGTCCGATCCTGGGATTCCCCTGCACTGGTGAGAAGTAAGCTCCTGTGGATGGGACCCCCTCAGTTGAGGGGCACCCCACACACCCCAAGGGCTGGGGATCTCTCACGTGAAACCCTTGGGGCTAGGTGTGCATGTGTCTCCAGGTAATTGTGAAGTTAACCAGTTCATTGTGGAATACCTGTAGTGTGTTAATGTTCATTTAAATTTGTAGTCTGCATATGGAAAACAGGGGGACATAAAGAATGGTACTTTTCAAAGATGGGCTCATTTGCCTTAGAAATCAAGGTCAAGATCAAAGGAAACCTTAAAATAAATTATATGGTATCTCAGTAGTCTTATCATTGTTGTATCAAAGTGCTGTGCACACAATCTAGAAATGCTCAGGCACATTGTTAACTGTTTAGTTTTGGTTTCTAGCTTACAACCTATATCGTATCCATACAATCTTTGGTGCATTGCAAGATGTGATGTTGTCAAATCTCACTGTAATAAGGTTTGAGACATCTAATAGAGGTAAGTTCCCAGTCAAAATTAATGTTATTACATTGCCTCCGAAGATGCACCTCTTTACCTGTATTTGCTTGTTGTTATTTTAAGTCTTTAACAATTTTGTGGTTATGCATCTGAATCTTTGAAAATGATCCAGAGCATGTAAAGAGGAAATGCTAATAAAAAGACTACATTAAGATTTACATACTGCAAACTGAATCTCATGTTAAAAAAAAAAAAACACATTGTTTTTCTTACTTGCAATCTAACAGATAAAAATAAGCTCTCCGTAAGTAGGTTTGTGATCATTTGAAATCTTAGTTATTCTAAGGCATTAGGACTTCCATGATCTTAAACTGCAAGCACACGTGAAACAGGCGTATAACGTTATGAGCCCCCTGCATTGTCTTTAACGGCTGTTTGAGTTAGTAACCGGTGTGAAGGATGGGTTGCCAAAATTCCTGACTTTCCGAATCCTTTACAGCAGAATTCTGATCTGCCACCTGATTACGCACTTCATAGGCACAATAATCCCTACAAATGCATTGCCTATAGGGTTGTCACTCATTTGAAAAGGTGGGATTTGAAGTGATAAAGTCCTCATTTTGGAGGCTGGATTGCATTATTAAATGTAGCTAAATAAAAATGACATAACATATAGAGTAGGAAATTTTAGTTGTCTCAAGCTTAGTGGCTTCTTCGCACAACTTTTAGAGTCTGAATATGTCATGATTTCAACTGTTCTTTGTCAGAGTTGAAACATGGGCCATAAATCAGTCAAAAATACAAGTCACGAGGCCAGAAAGAAAGTGAACAAGAGGGAACATGGTTTTGTTGCTTAGTGGTTATGACACTCCCCCCTAGTCTGGGGTTCCAGTTCCTATTGCCAGGCTTGCTCCCGTTTTTTTGGCAAGTGACTGTCTAATGCAGGAGTCAGCAAACTTTTGCCACCATAGGCCACTGCTTGTGACCCAGCCCCTGCTGCAGGTCACACTCCCACATTCCTCAGCAATCACAAGATGCTGTGAAGGGAATAGATAGAAAAAGGCAGGTGCTAGGGCCTTGGGGATCATAGGCTCATAAGAAAGTAGGGCTGGAAGGGACTTTAAGTACAGTCTGCTGCTCACAGCAGTATTGGCTAAACCATCCTAGCCAAGAGTCAGTCCAACCTGCTTTTGAAAACTTCCATAGAAGGAGATCCTACAGTTTAATCTAGGTAACCTGTTCCAATGCTTGACCTCTAATGCAGGGATGAAGCAGAGAGAATAAACTGAACAAGGTAGGCAATAAGAACCTGGAGTCATCTCCTCTGCTGCTGTGGCTGGTACGTGCTGTTGCAGGGGGTTCATCTAGTCTATGCAGGGTCCGGGTCTGGCCTGCAGGATGGAGGTTGCTGATATCTGGGCTAATGTATAATGTATAAATGTTGCTGGGAACAAGCAAGAGGGAATCTTCCTAGTGGTTATAGGATTTTTGTCAGAGCATGGAGTCCTGGGTTTTGTTTTCAGTACTGTTTATATTCCCTAGGCCAGTAGCTTCCAAATTCTTGAAGTCATGGAGCCCTTTCATATGACTTCTGCAGGGGGACCTCTCCCCTCATAAAAGACTTATGTAGAGCCAGGGAACTGGCATGGCCATGGTGGTGCACGACCTCCTGGCCTGCTTTGCCACTGCCCCCAGTCTCGCTGCAGAATCGCTGCTGACCCCAGGCTTCCACAGAACACCATTTGAAAGCCACTGCCCTAGGTTATTGGGACTAGGTAGGGTTTGTCCTTGCAGTACTTTTGGTCTCCTATACATGTGCGGAGAAGCTGCTCCAATGTGCTGTCATTCCAGCGTGTCGGACCAGACTTCATTTAACTGAGTGCTCTGGAGCATGATAATTACCTTGCTCCAGCAGACTCCAGTGTCATGTGTGTCAGCATCCTGGCACTGAAAAATGGCAGCAGGGCACTTTAAACTAAAGCTTTTCAATGAGCTTTAGTTCAAATGGCTCCGCTGCCATTTTTCAGCATGGAGACATTTTTACACGTGATGCTCTGGGTGCCTTAGTGTGGCTGTTGGAGCTGTGCTAATGAAAGCACCCCCCACCTCCCGGCACATGTCTATAAACGCTTTGAGTCTTAGCGGAGCTGAAGTGGGAGTGAGGTGCTGGGGTGATCTAAATGCTGTATCTCAGTTGCTCCTGAGCACTGAAGCTGTAATGCAGATGTCTGGAGCTCTGCAGTACAAAAATGGAGGTGCCTGGTGAATTTTGTAGCTGCTGGAGCTGTCCAAGTCCCATTTAGGTGCCTAAGGAAACATTCTGAATTGGGCTGTAGAAAAGAGAAGACTGAAGAAGGATGCAAGTCTTCCAGAATGTAAAGGGCTGTTACAAAGAAGAAAGTAATCAATGGATTTCTCTGTCCCCTGGGAGCAGGGAAAGAGACAGTTTAATTTATAACAAAAATATTTAGGTTAGCTTAACAGGACCTGCATCTGTTGGTGCTGTACCACCCTCTGGTGGACATACAACCCCTACCTCCTCCAGTCCCTTGGGGTGCCCTTCCCCACTGCTCACGTGCCATGCTTTGATGTTGTTAAATAAAAAAGGTTGGGAGGCTGCCCAAGGCCCAGAGGAAGTCCAGCCCACTGCCCGGGGTGCTGTCCTATCTGAGTCGGCTGACTGACTGGCCTACACCGATGTGCCCCTTTTTAGTTTAATGGGCAGGTCAGTCTTTCTGGGCACAGCTTAGGTCTGCTACCTTGCCTCAGATGCCTTTCTGCCTACACAGGTAGGCAGCTACACAATTAGCCTGCTGGCCCGAAATGCACTGAATGGATCCAGACCATGCTATGACAAGAAATGTAAAGCCTGCCAACATACCTCCACCACCCTCACAATAACTGCATCCCACCACAGAACCATCAACATTCTTGGATCTTACATCTGCACGTCCAGAAATGTTTTATACATCTCATCCAGTGCACCAAATACCCTGATGGAAAATACGTAGGAGAAACCAAACAACAACTGTGTACCAGAATGAACGCGCACTGGAAATCTATCAAAGACAAGAATACCCAATTACCAGTGGGGGCACACTTCTCACAAGAAAACCACTCTCTCTCCAATCTCTCAGTTCTAATCCTCAAAGGGAATTTACAAAACACCTTTCACAGATAAGCCTAAGAACTTCACTTTATTAACCTCCTGGATACAAAAAATTATGGACAAAGTATAGACATTGGATTTATGACACATTTATAATCTGCCTAACCTCTGACTCCCCAGATACCGCTCCACTATTTACCAGCTACATTCATTTCCCTTCCCCACCTTCCCCCTGCCCCTGCCCCCCAATCTGTCTTTCACCCACTGATTCCTCAGTTTACATCTCCACTGACTGCCTTTCTTGCATGCATGCCAACCTCTGGCTTCTTTACTATTCATTCCATTCAGGAAGAGCACACACCAACTGCAGATGCTTCCTCAGCCTGACAAAGGGTATTTATACCCAAAAGCTTGCTAAGAAGAATTTTTCCAAGTATTTGAGTTGGTCTAATAAAAGATAACGGTTTTACCCAAAGAACCTTGTCTGCCTCTGTCCTTAGACCAACATGGCTACAACCTAAGTCCCTCTTTTTAGTAACAGGAGCCTCTAGCTCCCTGTTACAGTTAGGTATTAGGAAGAATTTCTTAACTATAAGGACAATTCAGCATTGGAACATGTCATTTAGGAAGGTTGTGAAATCCCCTACAAGGGTATTTTTAAGAACAAGGTAGATAAATATTGGTTAGGGCTTATCTTAAGCCTGTCATGGTAGAGGCAGGATTTAGGTCTCTTCTGAATTCCTCTCAGTTTCTGTGATTCTGTATTTCTGAAGTTTGGACTAGATTTGGGGACCTGCATAAACTGTCTCGGTATCTTCCTCATCATTGACCTCACAATTGAAATTCATTCCTTGGAAGTGTAGAGAGAGAGACTGTGTGGGTTTGGTTCATGGTTTTCAACACTGTGCTAATGAGGACCTAATGTGGTGGCACCAACAGATTTGGATAGTAAGTAGGTGATAGGAGTCTTGCACATTCATGTTAATTAGCACATTGTTGTAATTATGACTTTTTAGGAGAGTAATGCTTAGGAGCCCTAGTTCTGGACCTGGACCCACTTGTGTTTGGTGCTATACACACACACAAGGAAAAACAACTAAAATAAATTGAAATCCTTTATCAGTACAAAGAATAGTGTTCCTATGTGAACTAGTAATCATTAGGAACCTACTTAAATGTGGTTTTGCGATTTTCGGCAGTCTCTGCAGTTGCTGCAAAAATGGCATTGGCTGCAGTTTCTCAGGAAATCAGCAGAAAACCCAACAAATTTAATAAAAGTAAAATGCTGGCTCCCCAGTGGGAGGGAGCCAGCAGTCCTTGCTGCTGCTGCTGCGGCCAGGTCCTGCAGCCTGCCGGGAGGAGAAAGTGCCAGCTAATGGGGTGGCATGAAAGGCAGCAACCAAGATGGTGACTTCCCTCTTGTGCTTCTACACCAATCAATGCTGAGGGGCAGGGCCACCCAAAGGGCAGCCAGAAGTCAAGATGGCAGCTGCCCTCTCATCCCTCTGCCACTTGGCTCTCTCTGCCAGTCAGTGCCAAGGGGTGGGGCTGCTGTGAAACAACAATGAAATTGGCTCCTTGGGCTGCGACCAAATTACAAAAATTGCTTTCTCTGTCTGCGACTTAGGCAGGTCCCTAGTAATTATTGCCCTTGCTTATTTTGTTCCACGTACAAGATAATTGAGTTCAGTTGCCTGTATAGATGCAAAATGTTTTTTTTGTCTGCAGGGTTTTCTATTTTTTTTTCCATCCTCATTCTGTCAGCAGAGGGGCTACAGGTCATGATGGTTTCTTAGTTTTCTTTTCCCTTTATTACTACTTCATATCTTTGCTATGTTGGAAAATGTTTGTAATAGTGCATATTAGAGAAAAATGTTTGACAGAGAGACTGGAAAGTGCTTGTTGCTTAGTAAATTTTGTTTAATTCTTGCTGGATTTTCTGTGTCTATGCGAGAGTTGACTTTTATGGCTGACATCTAAAATTTTGAGATACATATAATTTCCCCCTTATACTATTTTAGGATAAATAGTAAACCTTCACTTTACTATCTGGTTTCCTTTTGAACACCCATAAATTTACTTACATCAGTTCAGCTAGTCTCCACAGGAAAATGAATTTTTCATTCTACCCTATTTAGACACGTTTGGAAGGATCTTTGCCAGGTAAATTTTTCTTTTGAAGGTCTTAAGTGGTGGAAAACAATCTCTGATCTTAGAGCTTTCATATTGCATTATGAGAGGGAGATCAACTTGTGGCAGAAGCACATAGAAAAACAACAAAAAATAAATAGGTCACAGGACTGGAAGCACTCAGAGGAGAAGGAGGTGATTAGGATGAGATGACTGGCGCTGGGAGTTGGCTGCTGTGATTGCAGAGCCATTGGCCATCATCTTTGAAAACTCATGGCAGTCAGGAGGTCTGGGACGATTGGAAAAGGGCAAATATAGTGCCCATATTTCAGAAAGAGAAAAAAGAGGATCCAGGGAACTACAGACCAGTCAGCTTCACCTCAGTCCCTGGAAAAATCATGGGGCAGATCCTCAAGGAATCTATTTTTAAGCACTTGGAGGTGATTAGGAGCAGTCAGCATGGATTTACTAAAGGCAAGTGCTGCCTGACCAACCTGATTGACTTCTTTGATGAGATGATTGGCTCTTTGGGTGTGGGGAGACCAGTGGATATGGTGTACCTTGATTTTTAGCAAGGCTTTTGATATGGTCTCTGACAATCTTCTTGCAGACAAGCTGAAGAAGTATTGGCTAGATGAGCAGATTATAAGGTGGATAGGGAACTGGCTGGATCATCAGGCTCAGAGGGTAGTAATCAATGGCTCAATGTCGAACTGGCAGCCAGTACCAAGTGGAGTGCCCCAGGGGTTGGTCCTGGAGCCGGTTTTGTTCAATATCTTTATCAAGGACCTGGAAGATGGCATAACGTGCACCCTCAGCAAGTTTGCAGATGACACCAGGCTGAGGGGAGTAGTAGATATGCTGGAAGGTGGAGCTAGGATTAGGAGAGACCTAGAGAAATTGGAGGATTGAACCAAAATAAATATCATGAGGTTCAACAAGGACGAGTGCAAAGTCCTGCGCTTAGGACAGAATAGTCTCATGCACCGGTGCAGGCTGGGGCTGACTGGCTGGGCAGCCGCTCTGCAGAAAAGGATCTGGGGGTGACAGTGGACAAGAAGCTGAATATGAGCCTGCAGTGTGCCCTTGGTGCCAAGAAAGCTAATGGCATACTGCGCTGCATTAGTAGGTGTGCTGCCAGCAGATCAAGGGAAGTGATTATTCCGCTCTATTTAGCACTGGTGAGGCCACGTCTGGAGTATTGTGTCCCATTTTGGGCCCCCCGCTACGGAAAAGATGTGGACACGCTGCAGAGTCCAGTGAAGGACGGTGAAAATGGTTCAGGGTCTGGGGGACATGAGTTATGAGGAAAGGCTTATTTAGTCTAGAGAAGACTGAGAGGGGATTTAATAGCTGACTTTGATTACCTGAAATGGGTTTTGAAAGAGGATGGAGCTGAACTGTTCTAAGTGGTGCCAGATGACAGAACAAGGAGCAATGTGCTCAAGTTGCAGCAAGGAAAGTTGAGGTTAGATACTAAGAAGTACTCTCTCACTAGGAAGGTAGTAAAGCACTGGAACAGGTTATCCGAAGAGATTGTAGACTCTCCATCCTTGGAGGTTTTTAAGACCTGGCTAGACAAAGCCTTGGCTGGAATGATATAGTTGGGGCTGGTCCTGCTTTGAGCAGGGGGTTGGACTAGATGTGACCTCCTGAGGTCCCTCCCAATCCTAATTTTCTGTGGTCCTATGATTCTATGATAGGTCAAGCAATTATCTTCGTAAGTTAGTATGCTTACCTGCAGAGCCCTCTAAATTTGACATGGTGAAACTTCCTGTAGGATTCCTTATCTAGTTTCAATTAGTGGATATTTTAACATAACATTAATTGCTTAGCATTCTTGTTTAAATTAATTTGAAAAGGATTTCATTATCTTTTAGTCTTTAGAGCACATGCAGAGCAGTTTCAGGACCAGATCCTTTTCCTCACTTGTTCTTTTGAGCCAAAATATCTCCTCAAAGAGAGATCCTATGTAACAAATATTGAGGAATGTCATAGCTTTTTTGTTCAGTGTCAAAGGAGATTGGTGATAGTTGTCAACTTTAAGTTAGCACAGGTTTGTAGCTTTCCTGGGTGACTGGTGCACATGATGTTGAGTAATCAGAGCTTTAAGCCATTATTTTTTTAGGGGGGAAAAACTTACTAAAATGTAAAAACAAAGCAGCCTTTGAGCACTTTGACTCCTTTCGCTTGTCCTCAAATACAGAATCTTAGCAAGTGACCAGATTGTTAAGTAAAATGACTTGTGAATGGCATATGTGACAATCAGGTGTACTGACTTTTTTATGTGATTGATATAAAAGGATAAGAAGTCACCACATTTTATAAAATTGGATAAAATTGAAGTACTTATGACTTTTGGGTATTTGTTGGAAATCAACATGAAAGCGTCGATGCCCTTGGAGTGCACCATCAACGCTGTTGTAAGACTTATATCTCCAGAAATGTTTCCCTTCAGTTTTCCTATCTCTGTTTTTTTTTTAAGTTTTGGATGAACGTGGTATGTCCTGCTGCAACTTTACTTGTTGCTAAAGGAAATTTTTATTTGCTAATTGATGGGGAGCATGGAGAGTCTAGGATAAGGCTGAAGGCATCAAAAACATGGATTTCTATGAACAAAAACTGAGATGCATTTAAATGTTATTTTGTGCTAATGCTGTCTTAATTACAACATTTGTCAGGATAATATTTGCAGTATTAAATTTGAGGAGGAGTGCTGGCATTTATATGAGTTTTTTAGTCAATACATTGCAAAACTTGGAGATTTTTTTATAGTGAACTCCATGAGAATTTTCTTCTATATTAGTACTTGTTCATGATAAATACTCCAGATGAGTGTTCACAATCAAATGAGTATGAGTAGTGTTCCTGTGATATTGCACACCTTGCTTCAGTCTTCTTTCTCCATTGGTTTCTGTCGTAACTTGGAAACCTTATTGCAAAAAGGCCTCTCAGAGCGCAGCAGACTTCCATCCCGATTGAGTCTGGTTAGTTTCTGAACAAAATGGAGTATTTCTGAACAATGTGAAAACCACAGTTCTGGAAATAAAACAGTGCAGTGATGGTGTCTTAGTAGTCATGACCCTGATCTAGAAGTGTGCTTGAGCAGTTGGCTGAATGAGTTATTGAAAGCACTTAGTGTTGTCTTATTTATCTTGTTTAGATACTTCCAAAACACTTCTTCACTATGGTATCTAGGTGTACTTTGCAGATTTGGTCTTGCTTGCTAATAAGAGTCTTATGCGGAACGATGTTCAGTGAAGAAACCATACACTTTACCAGTCTGCTTTCATTTATCCTGATGCCAGTAATCCTCCGATGTGACCTTGCATACTGTCCGGTAAACAGTACCTAAATGATTAATGTTATGTTGTGGCAGATGTGACCTGGAAGCATTTTAAAATTATTTTATGGGACAGTAAATAAAATCATACAGATTCAATTCTATGTACTTTTCTTAATATTATGACAGTACTACAAGCTGTTACACCTCTTATCGTGGGTATGAGTGGGCTGTACAACCTTAAATGTTTTAAAACTCTCCGTGCTACCATGAAGTAAGTAAAAAGTATTAACCCATTTTGCAGAAAAGCATAATGAGTCAGAGAATCCAGGATTCAGGCTCCTACTCACATGGTCATGAAATATTTTGAAGATATAATAACCACAGCATGAACAAGCACACTTCAGTAGGTAGCACAAAGAACTGTATTAGGAATTGGTCCACACTCTTCCTTTTTTTTTTTTCTTTCTTATATTACAAAAGTGGGAGGAGCTTTAGCTTTTACCTGAAACATACTAAGCTCTTAAACTAGCAAACAGCTGGTTTTGCTCAGTATGTTAATTTTCTTGATCTCCTTCCATTTATTAAAAAGAAATGCAAATAAGAAATGAATTCAAATGATTATTTAGATTTGTTCCCTGCCAGGACTACTACATTAACATGCGTTAAAAGCATCTTTGCCTAGATTGCTAGTGGCCTCTGCTCCTTTCTTGTTCAGCTTTGCAGGGCAGTCAGATGGGGTTTTCTGAATAGGTTTACAAAGAATTAGTACTTTGATTCAGCACTTTGACGTGACTCTGAACTTATAAACAGGCATGGACAAATGAAGCAAATGAGGTATGCTGGGATGTGTCCCCACATAGTTGATCCACTTCATTGGGTGAAGCGGGTGTTGCTGGCTGTCCTGCAGGCTCAAATCCTTCCTGTTCCCAGGAGCACTAGGAGCCCAATACTTCAGGACAACAGTCAGGGTGTGCTTTGCAAATGGGGAAACCTGGGTAGGCGTTCCTAGGCTTTAGGGACCTGATCCTGTGTGCCGTGGGAATTCTCCCTGCAGAGTGCTTGGAGAGTGTGGGTAGCTTCGGGCTGCCTTTGCTCTCCTGCCTCAAAATCAGCAGACGTCTGCCACAAATTAATACAGCCTTTTGTCTCGGCCACAAATTTAGTTGTTTGGGATGTGACAAGGTGTGTGGACGTCTTTTTGCTTTCACTGTGTGCTGCCACAAACATTTTTATGGTGGCACAAAGGCAACATCTGCTTGCAGCCTGAGTGAGGTCCTTTTTTTAACAGAATCCATTTTTAGTGAGAGAACGGGAGAGCCATCAACGGTTGAATATTGAATGCATCTTACCCTGAGGGACATTTACCTGCCACCTTCTTACCCTGAAGTCCTGCCCTCAGAGAATAGAAAGTCCCACGGGAGGAACAGGAAGAGGCAAGGTGTTAGAAACGGTTTATAGGAGACTTGCTGTCCAGGGCCGCTAGTAGGAAGGAAAGAAGGAAAAGAAGCCGCAGCCATCTTACGGTATCTCCACGCTTCTATCCTGGGTAGAAAATCAGTCCATCCCCGCCACACCTCCACTTAAGACAGACACACATGCGTTATTCTTGAGTAAGTAGGCCAGGCAATTCATATGCAAAAAAATTTGCCACCCACTTTGTGGAGGTTTAGTTGGGCCATACTGCTAAATCTGCCACAGGTGTTGCATTTGCTTGGCTGAATAGCAAAGATTGCAGTATAGAGGCACTTGGCTACGCCATAGTGAAAGAAAATCAGGCGGAAATGAGTTTGCTGTTGTTCAGGTAAGTCTTATTTTTTAAACAGCTTAGATTTCATTATCTTGTGAAATATTTTCTTTAGGTAGAAGCACTTTTATGTAATTCTTCCAGAGGCTCACTTGAAGCTCTGCTTGGGAAGAAAGAAAAATGCAGATCTTCTGCCTTACAAAGAAGATGGATTTTTGTTGTTGTCGTCGATCCTTAATACGTTGTTCCTTCTGTAGCTTGCTTATGGATATGCCCATGCCATAATGATAAAGCCTTCCTGTAATTTTTAATGCCATTTTAAGCCTTAGTGTGGGCACATAAATCTGTGCAGCACTGCTAGTGCTGCTTTTCTGGTCACACTTTGGACATCATCACGTGCCAGTCTTAACAGTTGCTAGTCTTGTGAGATGAAGATGTGTTGCCTGTTTTAAAATAAGTATTTTATATAAAGTATTTATATGCAGTTTAGACATTCATCTGAAAGATCTTGATAAGGTCTGGGGATTGTATAGCTCAATCTATATGTTACAAAGTCGCATTTAATTGAGGATGGTACTTGGCAACAGAAAGTATTGTATTTACTTGAATCCAAGATGAGTCTGGCCCTTTGCCTTCTGCCCCTGCTTTCTCTACCACAGCGAGTGTGGGGGGAGCAAATTTAAGAAGATCTTTCACTAATTAAATTCGATACATGGACTATGGCAACAAATGTATAATTTTCCTTGTATAGAATCTAATTGTGGAGGGAAGGGTCATGTTAAATTCAGTCATCTTGGATTTGGGTTAATGCAGTAATTACCCTGTGATGGCTGATGTGATATTGGCTTAAGGTGAGTTCTTGGTGGACTCCAGTCAGAAAATCTAACTTGTCATTTGACAGCAACCACCATCCTTCTTGATCTTAACAGTGATACCAGATACTCAACATAGCTGAAGATGTGCGTTGCGGCCTCATGCCTAGAGATGAGCTTTTTAGGCAGGTCAGACATTAGGATTTGCAGGACTTGTATGAAGTAAGATGTTCAGTAGCTTCAGGCTGGCTTCCACAAGAGCGAAAGGGAGTGTGTTGGCTGGGGGATTGAGAGGTTGTGGTGCTGGTTGTTATAGGTGGGGAAATCAGATGCTGCTCTTATTGCTTGGGAAGAATTGGATTCTCAGGTTTGTTTCTGTGAAATAAGGGGAAGGGGCTGTTTCCCAGTATGCTACTGTGGGAAAGGGTGTAGATGTGTGCTGAGGGGGAAGTGAAATTACAGCAGGTCTTGGCCCCCTTCTAAGTCCAGGGCTCTATGCAGTCATCTGCCTAGGGCAGCTCCCACTACCACTGGGGCACTGCACGACCCCTGTTTGAGGGGAAAGCTTACATTTCAGCTGAGTGCCGTTTCCATGGAGAAATACAGTGCTGTCAGTTCAAATTTTACCAATTCTCTGTATCTTGAAATAAAAGGTTCTAATAATAAGTGTTTTTAAAACAAATTCCTTACCAAGAGTGCAGACCCACTTGCACATGTGAAGGCTACCGCAGGTCTATGGCAGACACAAGAGGAAGATTGCATTTTGCTTGGAAAGTGACGGATACAACTAAACACCTCTTTATGTGGAAAGCACTTGTAGCTGTTTACTGGCTATTTGTCAGACACTGAAAGCATTTCAGAGTAAGCAGGAGTGCCGCGGCAGGAGATGTTTCATTGTAGAGACGTTTCCAGAACACCAGCGCGGTTGACGAAGTTGTAATGTGTGTACGCGTTTCCTTTTCTCCTCTTCATTTATGGTGCATTAGCACACTGGCCCGTCTTGTACGCTGCAGTGGGTTTTCTAGAACTCTGTTGCGTCTGCATTTTGAGTCCGGGCCTGTGTGAAATCTTCACTTGAAATAGGCTTTATTCTTTCACTTCGCTGTCCAAATTAGGCATTTGCTGAAATGACTGCTTTTACTCAAATCCAAGACAAGTCCCCCCCATTCAATGTGTGTGGGGGAGCCCCTCATCTTAGATTTGAGTACAAGGTGTAGGGAGGGCTGCAGCTCTGACTCTGGCCTGGGGTCTGGAGTCAGAGCTGTAGCTACTGCCCCCCACCACTTGTCTCCGGCAGCCTCTGCTCCCTCCCCCTCTATCCCCCAGGCCCACACTGTTGCCACTTATCTTCCCATTGCAGCTCCTGTTCTGGCTAGGGCACTGCTCTGGCCTGGAGAGCAGGACACATGCTAACTTTGGCCCCTGCTCAGCCATGCAGCAGTCTTAACTCTGGGGCTGGGGCATCCGCTGCTGCAGCTGCTGTTGTGTGTCTAGGTGGGAGCTAGGCAAGTGGCAGGGGCGGAGGTGCCAGGTGGTAAAAGTGGAGTGGGGCAATAGGCAGCAGGGGGGATAAGTGGGGGAGGGAAAGTGGCAAAGGGCAGGTGTCAGGGTACTTGCCTCCCCGCTGCCTGCCCCATTGCCGCTACTTGCCTTGCTGTAGTGGTAGTGGGGATGGCTTACTTAGGATGACCCTTCAATAATTAGATTCTGTGCATGGAAAATTATAACAAATATAATATATTTTCCATGTTTTTAATCTAATTATTGGGAGAGTCCTTTTAAACTTGAAGTTGGCTTGGTTTTGGTTAAACACAGTAGGAATGATCTGACTGTACATACATATAGGGACCTACCTAAATGGCAAGAGACAGGGATTTTTGCAGACCGCTCACAGCGTGTGGAGCCAGTTCAGCAGTTTTTTTTCATGGCAAGCCCCCCACGTCCCTTGCAGCTGATTTGCCAAGGGGCGCCGGTAAGCCCATCCCTTGCTGGTGATTGGCTGAGAGGCCGATCACTCATCTTCAGGCTGCAGCATTGCATCTGGCTTCTTAAACCCTTTCTCGTTAACGATTGGCGCCTTCACTGAGTCTGTGTCACTAGCTTGACCTCGAAGTAGCTCTCTCGCAAACCACGTGCTTTGTTGCTGCAGGGATTGCTACGCGTTCTTTGTACTCCAGTTAGCTTTTATTTTTGGGAGGCGATTTGGCCCGAAATGATGGGAAATGCCAGTTTTTTTGCCGTGATTGCGGAAACTGCCTTCAAAATCACAAAACCATGATTTAAATGAGTCCTTATATATACACTGTGTGATATCTTCTTTAATTACATGGTAACATATTCTTTTTTTTTTCTCCAAGCTTCCCAGCTTCTTCACTCTTAACTGCATCCTCTACCCCTACCTCGTACTTCCATGGCTGAACTTTGCCTCCCTGTACCAGTGCTGGTAGCTTGTTTCTGTCCACCCAGTTTTTGTCCCTGGTAGCAGTAGGCATCTTTCTGTCTTGCGAGACCATAACATTATGCCGGTTGAGACCTCAGTTCACTGAACATAATCCTTGCTTGAAAGATATAGTGAAGCTGGAGTGACCTCTCCAGGGCACACAAGCCTGGGCAGTGTATATGGAGCTTTGCAGTCATAGCAAGTAGCTTCATCTTCCTCCCTCCTCGTTCCCGAAGGGAAATTATTGAGAGCACAAGAGAATAGGTGGTAGTGACTTATATCATCTCATAAATAACTTTAGAACAAAGGCAAGGAAATACTTTTTCACACGGGGTATGTTCAGCTCTGGGAGTCCATTGTCAGCCGTATTCCAACTGTAGTCTGGAATTTCCTGTTATAGGAGGTCACTGAATCAACTGTTGTTGTCATATTTAAAGGGATAGCGCTGACATAAAAATTGTACCTGTTTCTAAAATAATTTTATCCACTTAAACTTCGAAAGAAATTACGAGGGGACTTTTTTACTTATGGTTTTAGTCTGTGTATTCAATGGCATTTTGAGTGTATTCATTCTGTTTCTTCCCTTGTTTGTTTTTTTCTAAGTGATCCCATTTCTATGATCTTCTAAATTGAGCACATAATAACTGAAATCTTTGCCTTTGATGCTTGTAATCTAGTCATAATGCTTGTGAAGAGTTAAAAAACTTTCAGTTGCTAAGTTTGAGATTAGTAGCATTCAGGTTTTCTAAGTCGTATCTTTTTTCACACTACAATTTCTTTCCCATCCCAGTTCTCAAAACTGCCACTTTCTCATTCTTAAAAACTTAATACAGTGGCCATATGAAATGAGTTATGATTCTGTAATGGAAACTACACCAAAAGTCCCCATTTCTAAATTATCTGTACATTGAGAAATCCTTGCACATGATCTATTGTCAGTTTTATAGATTCTTCCCTCTGTGACAGGGACTCCATTTGTTTTGTGTATTCTAGTTTTTGGGTCTGAAACACTTCTGAATATTTTTGGCTAAATCCTTGTTGACCTCTAAATTTAATCCTATTCCACCCTACTGGAGTCCTTGAAAAACTGTTTGTGTGTCAACTTTTTTAGCATGTCTATATGTTGGTCTAGGACAGGGGTGGGCAAAATGCAGCCCACCAGGCCATTCTATCCAGCCCACGGGGCCCGTAAAAAAACTTACAAAATTTAATATTGATCTGCCCCTGGTTGCCTGTCATGCAGCCCTTGATGGCTTGCCAAAACTCAGTAAGCGGCCCTCCGCCCAAAATAATTGCCCGCCCCTGGTCTAGGAGAACTCGCTCCTCTTTTGTGTCATTGGTTTTCCAGGGACTTGAGCAGAAGTGGAATAGGGATCACACTTAAGTGTCTTCGAGATGAAACAGGATTTGGGCCTTCATGCTTGGAAATAACACTGCCTCTGCATATTTGCAGTATCATTTCTTTGTTTTCCTCTTTCCTTATTATTATGAAACTAAACACATCTGCTTTCATAGAATAGCTGTGTCTTAAGATTTCATCTGTTCCTTGTGTTTATTCCTCAGCTGAAGTTGCTTTCTTTGGTGACATTGCAGTTCCCATGGCCATTCGTCTTGAGGTCACAAAACTGCTCAGGTCATATATTAAAGAATAGGGAGCAAAACCAGATAGACTTGGACAAAACAGTTGCCCTTGTTCTCATGCTGAATTTTTTTGTAATAAAGAACGAGATGGGAAATGCATAAAATATAGGAGCAGAACTGTTTCTAAGTAGAATTTTGGTGGCATATTTCCCCCCAAAAAACACTTGTAGCCCTTTGAAGGATAAGGTTTTTTTTTGCGTGGTGTTTTAGTAACATTTCCAGTAGTTTGATTCTTTGTGTTGGAGTATGTGCCTCTTCATCTTCTGTTGTTGATTTAATATGATGGGTGTTGCAGTGCCTTTGACTTTCTTCGTTCTTGCCTACAATGCCATGTGAGATGAGAGTTTGTAAGTAGTTGTGCTAGAGATCTGCATTGTTAAAACGAAATGGTGTCAAGGGATGGATACAAAATACTACCATTTTAAACTTATGGTTGACATTTTAGCTTGCTCAGTAATGAGCAGAAGTTAGTACCATATGTGACCAATTGTGTATCAGCACATATCTATTGGACAGATATCCACATCATAATTGCCATCCCATATTTGGCATCTGTATCAAAAGGCTCAACAGAGGTTAGGGGCTGAATGACACACAGGAACTGAATGATTCCTAGAATATTTCTCCAGATCAACACTGGGGCACGTTGGAGTGACAATGTGGAAAAAATGTTTGCTGGTGCTTTTAATGTAGTTCTGTGGATAAACAGAGAATCTGAATTGGCTAAAGAAAGTCACAGGAGTCCTTTTGTAGGAGATAGTTTAATAAATTGTTATACTTAGCAATTATATAGCACTTCACATCTCCAAAGGACTTCACAAATGTTAATTACTAGTGAGGCTGGGATTCATATTTCCATTTTATGGTGAAGAAACTACAGCGCCAAGAAAGTGAATGACTTGAACCTGGTCATGTGGAACATCATTGGGAACATTTGGAAGAGAATTTGGGATTTTGTGTTCAGTTCACCAGACTGCCTCCACATCTGCCCACACAGAATTTATTACCGCTGTACGAAATTACCCTATCAGTCAAATTAATTGAGACAGAAATGAGTGACAGAAAATCTTCCTTTCAGTATAATCAAAACAGCAAGCTTCAGATAAAAACAACAACATAAACAGAACTTGAGTTTTGGCATCTGCTTTTCTAATGTCATTTTTTGTTTGTTGCATTGTAGAAAGGGGAAATGGAGACTGGGCCACATGAAAGAGAAAACATCATCAAAAAGTAAGTCAAAGCTGTACCATTTCCTATGACATAAAATAGCTGTTTATATAGCAAAGAAGGGGTGTGTACAGCCATTACATTTAGACTGACCTAGCTAGGGTGATGTTGATTGAAATGCCCATCTGTGCAGACATTAAGAGGGCTTTAAATTGCCCCTAAAATGGTGGATCTGATCTAAGTTACTTCACCTGTGGAGGTGAACTAGTTTAGATCTGGAACAGATCAAGCAGATCTAGACAGCGCCTGTATACATTCAGAAGACAGCCCTAGGGCTGGGCAAGACCACCCGTTCGTCCCAGCCCTGGGGCTGTGCTTGTCCTACCTCTTGCCCCCCCCAACCCTGAGTGGGCTGTTTTTAGCCCCTTGACTCTCCCACCTCAAATCAGCAGTTCCCCCCGCCTCCCCAGACCTGCCAGCCAGGTCGGATCCTGCCAGTCCCCACCACCCTCTCCCCCTGCCACACACCCTCCCTGCAGACCCACTAGCCAATAGGTGCCAACTTGGTTTTTGCCGGGGGGTGCTTTTTTGGTTTTTTATTGGTCACGATGGAACCTCACGCACGCCCAAAAGAGGTAGTATAGTACTTCAACCTAGTTCACCCAACATGGCTCATGGGTCCTGAGTACCCACTATTTTTTCTCAGTGGGTGCTTGAGCTGTAGATTACCCACGGAGTCAGTGCCTACGCACTAGCCGCACACCCTAGTCCTGGCTGCCCCTCCCTCCACCTTGACTTGTTTCTACCAGTTTCCCCACGCAGCTCCTGGAAGCAGCTAACATTTGTCCTCGTGACTCATGGTCTTTGTTCATGTGATTTAAAGCAAGCCGTGTGTGAACGTAGACTGGGTGCAGCGAACGGCTGTACGCACCCAAGGCTAAAATTTTCCATGTGCATTTCACTGGGTATGTGGGGAATAGCAGCTACAGTTTCTGAGTTGTATTGGATCATATGGTTTTGGGTCATGTTCGGTGTTAGTGTTAGGGCAGACCCACTCCCCCTTGAAGGTGCCATTTGTGCATCTTACGTCCATATTCTACGGAGGTGAAGAGCTGCCACTGAGGGTATTATTTTTCCCACTGTCATCTGCCACAGCAGAATGCAACTTCTTTGATGGCTTTTCATCCCACTGTACCCATGCATAAAATGACTCAGTGCCTTATGCTTGTATAGATTCATAGATTCATAGCTGTTAGGGTCGGAAGGGACCTCAATAGATCATCAAGTCCGACCCCCTGCATAAGCAGTATGTCACTGAAGGTCCCTTGTTGAATGGATTTACAATGTAGAATATGTTGAATGTTTTTCCTTTAGCCTAATAGTCCTTCTGTTTTGATGTAGAAACATGAGGATGTTTTTCATTTGTGGTGGCAAGCCTTACAGTTGGGCTTCATTTATATGATTCATTTGCATTACTCATTATCCAGTAATAGACATTTGTTTTAAACTGTCCGTCTTGAATAGTTGTTACTTGATAGTGTAAAAAACATGCTATAATCTGATGAAGAGCTATGATTGTAGTTAAAAAAAAATCCACATGTACTCATTTGAATGTAGTTTCAGATCAGCTAGAAACTGGACTTATTAAAAGATTGGATGAGGTTTAGTGTATTGCTGAGTCAATTTTAAAATACCTTTACCTTATCAGGATACAGCTCATTTTACTTTAACTGTAATGGAATGACTGTGTTTCTAACGCATGGGTTTTGAAATGATTGATGATTGCAGCGTGTCAAACGGCTTTTGGGTGTTGTACCAAATGTATATTCTTTCTGTTTATTAATATGAAAAACATCCTAGCGAATACTGAGTTTTAAAATCTCTGAAAAATTAAATAATAATTTTACAGAATTAGTCTTTCACTGAAAAGGATGTTTTCAGTCATTAAATTGAGCCAAGCACCTGCAATTCCTTTAACATTACACATTCTACACTAATTTAATACTTTGGGAAGCTGCAGTGTTTGACAAGGTACTATTTCAAAGATGTGACTCACTTATCAATGTGACTCAGAGGAGCCTTGCTGTATAATTAATTAAGCGATTCAGCAGGTTGTGTAGCCTAGATCCTTGTAGTATCCCTAGACTGACATGAGCGATCATATAAATCAAAGATAGAAAAGTAGTTGGCCAGTGCGGAAATTCTTTCATTTGGTTGGTCCAGTCTAACTTTAAAATGCCAAGCAACAAAGTCTCCTGTTCTTGTCCTGGCCGACCCCCGTTGTCTAATATATTTGACAGACTTACTTTTTTTCCATTGGTATTTAGCATAAATGTTCCATTTAACAGTCCATTATTTCTAGATATACCTTCTAGTGCCATCCTAAACTACATTAAATGAATCCCCTTGCTGTTTCGTATTTTTACCCTTCATATAGCTGAAAATTATGTCCCTGTTAAGGCATAGCCTAGCAAACCTTTATACATTTTTTGGCCATGTAAATTAGCCAACAGGAGCTCTGTGCTGCTGTGGCTCAACTGCAACCGATACGCAACCCAGCTTGTCTAAGGTACCTTATGTACCTCACCTACAGTCACTTCATACTAGGAGCGAGAGACCACAAACTCTAGCAGCAGTTGCGGACTTTTTCCTTTACCTTTTCTACTCGGCTCCTTCTTCCTGCTTAATTAATGTAGCTATAGAGCTTAGCAGGATCCCTCCTTGGTTATACACTGTCGCTTCCGGTTGTAGATTCTAGCCTGTTCCTAAAAAGTTAGGCCAGGCCCATGGTACATGTTCATTTAATGTCACAGTGGGATCTGATCCTTGATCCCAACAATCACGCCTCCTGCCATGCCACATGTTCATGTCAGGACACTCAATTTTTGGATCAGGGATCATATCCCAGTTGTGTCATTATTACTTGTCAGTGCAGGGGGATCCTAGGACCACGATCCTGGACTCCCCCCACACTGCTAAGTTGAAAGCTGGGTGTGTGCAGCCCAGCATGAACTGCTGGAGGCCTGGGACTGAGAACGACGATCAGCGATTGTTGATTACAGCCTGTGGTGGGGACCCTGTCACACGTTCAGTTTAAGGTGATCTGGAAAGTAGCCACAAAAATATGACACCTGTTTTGTGGGATAACTTTGTGACTGGTTTCCTGTTTTGCTATACCATTAATTGCCTGAACTTGTGGCCAGGTTACTGTTTAAAATGTGGTTAACATGTTAATCACATTTTAAATGTAACTTTTGCCAGGGTCCTTAGTTGACAGACATCCTCCCCTTGTGTGGATTGATCATTGAGTTCCTTAATATATTAGTTTGAGAAAATTTCCTTCTTTTCCGGGACTGTTCTGCCGAGAATGGAAATGCTTGCAGTATCCAAGTATCAGCAGCATCATAAGCATTAAAGGCTTTTACAGTGTCAGGCCATTGCAGACATGAATGGCCAGTAACCAAGATAAACAGGGTACCAAAGGTGTAGTATGTTATTGCCGTAACGGACCACTGGGTGACTAGACAGTCTCGTTACAGGATGGAGTACTGCATCCCTTTGTTGGGCAGCTTCAACTTCCTGCAGAGGATGGGCTGGTCATGACTCTGGAACTGCTGGAAAAGAACAGCTCGTGGCTTTGTGTCAGGCATTGATTTGAAAAATAAGATGTCACGTGAAGTCAAAGCTCCAAAAATGTGCTTACTAGCGGAAATGTGCATAGTCTTTTAAAATGTCCTATCACATGGAGGTTACCGTGTGATATATTGTGTCAGGCAGGCTTCTTCACGAGGACCATGAGTGATGTAGCCAGTGAGGTGACTTTCAACACCGTCTGTAATATCCTGCTGGGTTTTGGGGATGAGCATGTTGGACGTAGCTTCAACCTTAACAGAAAGGGATTATACCCTCTCACACCCTATTCGTTGCCCTTATTAGTGCCACATTTTTCCACTTGGCATATCCCTGGGTTTGTTATCAGAGTAACCTTGGAGACTGCAGGCCCACTGCTAATTTCTAGAGACGTGTCGGCCAGTCCTGACTGTAATTACAACCTCATCTAAATAGGCTGCTGCATAGTAATGGTAAGGTTGTAACACCTCATCCATCAATCTTTGAAAGGTGGCTGGAGCCCTTGTAACCCAAGTGTCTTTGTGTAGAAGTGGAAAAAACCTGTTGGGGTAGCAAAGACTGGTGATTTGTTCACAGGAGTCAGGGAAGTCTGCCAAGAACTGGCAATGAGCTGAAGTGAGAGATGGCATTGACCTACCTGAAACCTTTATACGGTCAGAGGCCCCGCAAACTTTGGCATAAGAATCACTGGGCTACACTTGGGGCTTTAGGTTCCTTGATCACTCTGGGTCTTGGACTTGTCCATCTCTCTGAGTTAGTATCATCTTCATTGCTTTAAGACTTGACAGGACTTCTAAATAGGTTTGGTCTCTAGTTCACTGTGAATGTGGGGCTCCACCAGTGGGCTCTGCCCTGGTATTGGGAGAACGTATCCTCATAGGATTTCAGGAGGTTAGCCATTTGCCCTCGCTCTGCACTGATTAGCTTCTGTCCCTCTATAACTTTAGGCCAGAGCTTTCCAAACTGTGTGCCGCGACACATTAGTGTGTCGGCGGCAGTGTGTAGGTGTGTCGCGCGAAATGCAGAAAATTTTGTGGAAGGGTACCGCGGAGCTCCCTTACTCGCGTCTGCTTCCCTTGGCCCCTCCCCCGGAACTGAATTACTGTGTCACGAAATGATGCATGTCTAAAAAGTGTGTCACCAACATGAAAAGTTTGGAAAGCTCTGCTTTAGGCTTTAGAGATCTGGGTGCACAGTGCTTTTTATCTTCCTTGGGGTGAATAAATAAGATAGTACTTCCTGGTACCTCCAGGTGATCTGCAGTTTTCTGTGGGATGTGAAATTAGTTCCCTAGTTTGTAGCAACCTGGGAGAATACTTAAAATTGTTACTCTTTGACTGCTGAAGCTGTGGTATTTTATATGGAAACAATTTTGGACTGCAGGTATCGTAGTCTACGAGCATCAAGAGAAATTTGTGTCCTCTCCAAGTGGGGTGCAGTGGGGAATAAAGCAATTTTATCAGGGCTCGGTCCCAGTCATTGTGGCTGCTAGGCTGCTTTTCTTTTACTGGGTATGAAACAAAAGTGAACAAAGGGCACTTCTGCATGTGCTCTGGGTGTGGGGAGGGCGGTGCTTCAATTCAAGTGGCTCCAAGAGCTGCTTTAAATAAAGCACTGCTGCGCTTATAAATGGTGGCAGGAGTGCTTGAACTAAAGTTTGTTCAATGGGCTTTAGTTCAAGTGCCCCCGCTGCCATTTTTAAGATCTGGGACACTGATGCACGAGATGCAGGAGCCCGGCAGGTGTCATGCTCCAGCAGACTCAATTAATCAAGTCTGCTCCAACATGCTGGAATTCCAGCACATCCGAGCAGCCTCTGCGCTCGTGTATAAGCACCCCGCACTGTGTTTGAGAGCCAAGTCACCAGGCTTTCCTGGGTATAACTTTAACCATATGGTCAATTGTGGGGATCTACTGAGCCAGTTTGGGGATTTCTTGTTACATGGATTTAAGGACCAAGAGTTGGTATCATGCCTTCTTGATTTGATGCTCTCTCTCTCCACCCCGTGTCTTAATACATTTTCCAGCTCAGATTGGGGAAACTGCTAGTTTCCTTAAAGAGACATGAACTTGTCATTGGCAGCCAACACCAAGGCACTCCCAAAGTGTCTGTTGTCCACATGATGAACTTCCATAATGTTGAAGGTGTTGCTGAAACCTAAGATGAGAACGGTCCACGTGGTGTCCCTTTCCTGATCACTGGGAGTGGGACAGAATGATGGGAGGCTCGCTCGTTCTGGTTGCATATGCATACAAATGTGTACACACAAGCACATGCCTTCTTTTGTAGAATTCCCCACCGACACTAAACAGAGGTCCATAGTCCTTTGTAAAGAGAGGGGTTTTCCAAAAGATTCTGCTAATTGTGACTCACACAAAGATGAGGGCTGGTTTTGTTCAATATCTCCATCAACAAACTGGAAGATGGGATGGATTGCATCCTCAGCTGCTCTGGTGGGGGGCATAGATATAGGTTTGTGGGGAGGTGTGGGTGTGTGAGGGGCAGATGTGGGGGTGGATAGGGGTGTGGGCGTGGGGTGAGGGAGCATGTGGATGTGTGTGTGTGCATATGTGGGGGCTATGGGGTTTGTGGGGGGATTTATGTGGGGGTATGGGGGTCTGCATGTATGGCCGTGTGATGGGGGGGTCTGGGTGCATGTGTATGTTGGGGTGTGTGTGTGTGGGACTTACCCTATGAACACACATACTCACACCTTCCCTCATTGCACGCGCACACACGTGCGCACACACACACACCCCCGCGCGCGCGCGCACACACAGTCTCTCCCTCCCTCATTGCTCTCTCTGTCTTTCTCTCCCCCTCCCTCATTGCAGACACCCACACACACCCCCTCCTGCTCGTGGACCTGGGGTACCCACATGGTCTCCATGCTCCCACAGTCCAGCAATGCAGCTGGGGGCCACGTGGTGATGGAACGGCCGGCGGGTGGGCAGGGAAGCAGTGAAAGTTTCTGGTTGAGGGGGGTGGGGGTGTGAGGGGGCTGAGAACTGGGGGGTGGGGCTGAGGCCGGGGCCAAGGTGGCCTTGCTGGTGAGTCCTGCGAGTTTCCCCTGGGTCCTATTGCTTCCGGCTCCTGCCATCTTTGACAGGCAGCCAGGAGAAGGTAAATATTAATTTTCTAAATTTTTTAGGGACCCCACGGGCTGGATAGAATGGCTTGGTGGCCATATTTTGCGCAGCCCTGTGCTAGATGGTCTTAGGTAAAGAGGTACTGTGGACTAGGAGCTTCTCAGTGCCAGTACAAATTATTTTACCTCTTTGACCTTGGGATAACCACTTAGGCAGCTTACAGACACGGAAGAAAAAAAAGCCATGCTTTACTGGAAGAGGAAGCACATCAGTTTGACCTAGCTCCCCAGTGTCTGTATAGATCGGGTGCTTCATCAGGGCTTTTTGGCGCTTTTATTTAATATCTAATTCAATCAGCTATTAGATAGAAGTTCCAAAAAAGCCCTGCTGAATCATGCGAACTATACAGATGTTGGGCTAGCCGGGTCAGACTAATGTGGAGCCTGTGCCCAGGTGCACCAAGCTGAAATAAAACACTATTTTTTTGTGGTCACGTCTGTAAGCAGCTTTAATATTTTTGTCCTTCAGTTTCCCATTCTGTAAAAGGTGGGTAATAGCTCCTCACAGGGTGTTCACAAGAGCATATCATTCTTTGTATGGTGCTTTGAAAGTATAAAATGGCTAAGTGACTTCACTGGAAAGCCCCCTCCTTACACATTCAAGAGAGAAATTGTTTCATAGGACTGTCGCTTCTTTTTTCTGTTCAGTGATGGCTGGAGGAGGTGGATGCTGAAGAAGCATTGTTAATCAAAAAAAAAAGTTTTTCCAAAAACTGTGAAGAAATGCTTTTATTTTTACATCTTCATCTTTTTCTAATGACATCCATTACTATATATGGCATTGAGGTGAATGACCTGCAAGCGAGTTAGTGGTGCTGAGCTTGTGTGAAATAGCCGATACCATTACTATCCATGGTTTAGAGCAGCGTGCTATTCAACTAGAAACTCTTCATTTGACAGCACAGACGTCTCAGTGTACTTTAAAGTTAATGGTAAAACCACAAACCTATTTTTTAATGAGTACTTTTAATTTTCATCAGACATGAAAGTACCTCTAACTAATGTGTGCTCTGCAAAGAAAATGAATGATAGACTAGGTTTAGTTTTCATATTTCCGTTATATCCAAGCTTTAAGCAAAATGCGTGGTCAATTGATGGATCTAATCTACTCTTGACACCAGCCTGTGTGCTCTGAGTCATTATACTAGTCAGTGGGGGACTTCTGTATGTCCGCTTCAGGAGGATTTGTCCTGCATCAGTTGATAAAAGCTGCTTCCCAGTAGTGCTGCCGAGTCACTGCACTGCACTTCATTAGGTAAATGCAGGGGTGTTAGACTTGCCCGGGGCCCCAGGCTGGATCTGGACCACGGAGCTCCTTGTGAGCTGGATGCAGCCTGGGGCACAGGGGCAGCTGCTGTGGCCACCACAGTGGCAGTAGAACTGGCGGCTGAGAGGTGTCTGGAAATGGTAGTGGAGGCAGCAAATGGTCCGATGGCTCACAACCATGATCAGTGAATGGGAGCAAAGGTCCCCAGATGCCACAGCCTGAAGGCAAAAATACTTCTGAGTCATTTAGAGTTGAAGGCTGTGGATGGTTCAGTCACTGATAGTCTTCTTCAAGATGTTCAATACTTCTCCTAAGCAGGGCAGCAATTCAGGTTTTGTTTCGTTTTTTCCAACACAGACCCAAGATGGTACTTCAGTAGTAAATGGAAAACAGCACAGAAATGAAGTCCACAAAACCAAATAAATGAGTTCACAGATGGATACCAACATATTCTAGTCCATCAGGTGTTAATCAGTGTTTGAGATCTGCCTTCTGTCTAGGGCAGCAGTATCTAAGATAGGGCCCGTGAGCTGGATCTGGCCTGCGGAGCCTTGTTGTTTGGCCTGCAATGTTGCCTGTGGAGCCGGTCTGGTGTGTGCTGCATGCCCAGATCGGGCTGGTCTGGGGCATGCGCTGCATCTGGTGCGCAGGGCTGGTCTGGGGGGCACATTGCATCTGGTGCATGGGACTGTTCTGGGGTACGCAGTGCATGCAGTCCCCACCTCAGACCAGCCCTTTGGCTTTGTGTGCTGGATCGAGCACAGTCTTTGGGCCCAGTTTGGCCTGCAAGCTGCCTTGCACCTCTCATTCAGCCCATGGGGCTTGATGATTTTGATACATGTGGTCTAGGGGAATTAGACGCATCTCCCAATAATCTATCTATAAATTAAATCTTTTATTCTGGAGGCCAGATCATGGGGGTTGATAGCTCACTCATGTCAGAAATTTCAATTTTCAAATTTCAGTTACTGTAATTGAAATGATGGTCTGAAAGCTTTTGAAGTTGGAACAGGCAATGATGCGTAAACCATAAAATGAAGATGATAACGATTATGACAAAAGGTTATAAAAAAATAAAAAAACAAACTACTCTTCTACAGTGAAACCAGGTTCAGCTAGATTTAATGCAATGTTTGTGTTTAAATACCCCAGATTCTTTGAAAATCTTAAACCCTCTTTTAAATTAGTTACTGACACTTGCCTTGGGTTCCAGGAACAACATGATTTAAGTTAGCCTTAAGAAATTGTAGACGCAAAAATCAGACTAATATGTAATGGGGAAAATGGGGGTAGAGAGGAGATATGCTCTGTATGAGGTCTCACAGCAAATGTCCAAAAAGAGCAGGCAGTAGACCCCAAGAATACTGCCTTTCCATCGCATGCTTTTATGCATGGTGTCTGCATTAAAGTTGTAGCATGTATATCTAAAAATGTTTATATTGTATATTCAAAAATTGTTCTAGGAAAATAGCAGTTCATCCTTACAATCCCCAAATCGCAGTTTCAGGCTATGGGGTGGGTACAGGGGGAACAATTTTCAATGTTTTATAGTTCCATTTATTTGATTTCTAAGTTGTATAAGTGTGAGTGCAGTTGAACAAACGGTTCTATTAAGCAGTTATGCAACCTATTTAACCCAGGCAAGCAAGCACTTTAGGATCTAAAAAATAACAACAACGTCATGGCACTTGAGTTTTTACCCTTTTTTTGAGTGCTGTTGACTTTCTTTCGTACACTCATGTTATGATCAGGAGAGAGTAAATGCTTTCATGAGTGTAAAATTGCTACTTTCAAGCCTGTATTTATTCTGTGCACTTAAAAAACAAGGATATTTTTAATTTAAATTTAGGTCTTTCAAATTTCACCTTCTCTTAGTTTTGAATAGACAAAACCTTTTTTGGGGTGGGTGGGGGTGTACGCGGGTGTTTGTAGAAAGAAATGTTGGGCCTGATCTTGCTTTTGGGAAATGTGGAGGGTGCTGGGTTGGAAGAAAGGGATAAGATCATTCCAGATCAGTAGTTCTCAAACTTTTTGACCTCAAGACACCACTCACTGGACTTGAGACACCCTTCCTAAGTGTGAATTGAGTGGCATCCAGTTGCAAAAACTAACGTATTTCAGTGCTTGCCTCCTGGCAAAGAAGCGAGGCAGTGGGGAATCACCCAGGCAGGGGCAAACCTGAGGCTGTGCTTATCTGCTTAGCTCCTCACACCTCACAGCCTCCTTCAAAGGATGTGGCAGCACCCTGGTGTGCCCATCACCCTGGTTGAGAATCACTGTTCTAGATCTACCCTGTGCATATTGCTCCTGGATACCATCACTCTTGTTGCTGTCAGAGGCAGGATACTGGGGTAGATGGACCATTGGTCTTTGTAAAGAACTTTTTGAGATCTAAAGTTTAAAAGTGCCATATAACAGTTAAGTATTAGTACAGATTTATGAACTGCATTATTCCTCTCTGCTTCAGATGCATACACATGGGCCTGAACCAGTGTTTGCATTTTTTTTTAAGCTTCAGTCTTTCTGAAGAGAGAGCTTTCTGCAGGTGCTCAAATGAAAGCTGCATGGCTTCTTCCTATTGTCCAAGAAACAATAGCAGAGTAGTAGCTTCAGAAACTAGTGAAGTAGAGAGTTATTAGCCTTGTCTCAGAAGGCCTGGATAAATCATAACTCCATTGAGACTCTTGTCTCAAGAGCAAATACTCCTTTGCTCAAACAACAAAACAGGACCCAACCTCAGCATATTCTGCCTTCATGGATCTTTCCTATACTACATACTACAAACTGAGAGGGGATCTGAAAATAGTCTACTAACACCTGAAGGGAGATTATAAAGAGGATGGAGATAACTAGGAGCAATGGCCTCAAGCTGCAGCAGAGAAAATAGGAGGATGGTTGAGCACTGGAACAGGCTACCTCGAGAAATTGTGCAATCATCATCTCTGGAAAATGTTAAGAGCAGGTTGGACAGACACCTGGCTAGGATGCTTTAGCTAAGAGATCATCCTGACTTGAGCAGGGACTGGACTAGATGACTTTTTAATGAGGTCCTGTCCAGCCTGATGTTCTTATGATCCTACTACTCATAAATCTGGTGCAGCCAGGCCTTGAAACAGCATAGTCTTTTGAGTTTTTCAGCTTAAAGTGTTTGAAGGGAAAATTACAAGTATGTTTTTTATACCAGTTGAGATTGAAACCCCCCCCCCCACAGGCCTGCCTGCCTGCCACCTGTCCCCCTGGCTTTTTGCTTTTTCATTTCTACTCCCCCTGGTGCCTCCCCCCTTCTGCCTGTTCCCCTACTGCTGCTTATCTTATACAGTGGCTCTGGCTCCAGGTCTGGCCCAGGGCATAGAGTTGAGCCACTTGGCCCCCCCAACTTGAAACATGCCTGAAACAGGCTGTCAGTTATTGTCCGTGTACAACTTGGAGATGTCTGCTATGGCTTCAGTGCCCTTTGATCAAGTAAAATGACATTTTGCAGAGAAGTGTGTATATCTGTGCATACAAGAGTCTAGGGGCTATCAAAAGGTTGGTGCAAACACTGGAAATTGCTGAGAAAGAAAGGAATTCTGATATAATAAAAGCCTTGTCTGTGTCTGTCTGTCTGTCCGTAATGTTCAGGGCCAACTGCGCATACACTGCCCATGGGGCAGGTGGTGATTGGGTCGTGTGGAGTGTTACAGGCAGACAGGAGGAGATGCAGGTGGTTGGGGTCAGGGAGTGGGTCAGGCGGTTGGGGGTGCGGCACCTGGACCTGAACTGATGCAGGGGCCTGGACTGCAACTGGCCTGGCAGTGGGGAATGGGCCCAGCTCTGAATTGGTTGGGGGGGGGGACAAACCCAGACCCGACCCGACCCGACCCGGCAGGTGGGGGAGAGGTGACAGACCGAGGCCTGTGTCTGTCCCTGCTCACCCATCATTCTTGATGGACAATTTGCTAGTATAGGCATAATGGTTGTCTGTAGGATGACAGTGAGCTTGCCAGTGTTATAGTGACTGTGGAAGAGATTAATGTAATTCTGGGGTCTGTTAATTGGGGTATATTTGGCAGAGACAAGGGGCACCGGTTCCGTTGTACAGTGCATTGATAGGACCCCATTTAGACTGTTGTGTGCAGTATTGGTCACCATCTTCACAAAAAAAAGGTTAAAACTCAGGCAGGTTCAGGGAAGGATTACTTAGTTAATGGAGATTTTTTTCACATGAAAGAAGCTTACAGTCGCTTGACTTGGTTAGTTTAAGAATATGAGGATTGAGAAGGGATATGTTTACTCCTTTCAAGTGCTTCCTGGGGTGAGTGTTAGGGAAGGAAAAGAGCATTATAAGCTGAAAAAACAGCACAGACACAGAATCCAGTGGCTGCAAACTAGCCACAGATACATTTATACTAGAAATTAAATGAAGGCATGCCACTAGCAGAGGAGAGTTTTGGAAGGGTCTTCTGAGCAGTGTGAATATGAACCTTAAAGTTTGACCTGGATTAGCTTTGGGAAGCTATGTTATGATAGGACAGGGAGCGCTGGCTCAATAATGTGTGTGAGATATGTGGAATCATGTTTTGCAACGCCTCTGTTCAGGGCACGAAGGTGTGGCAGGAATCTGGTAATCCTATGCTTTAGGGCTTTTTCTGTTTGCCAGTAGAAGCCAAGAAGGAATTTTTCTTTTCCCCCTTTATGAAAGTTGCTGGCTTCTGTGGGTATTTTGGTTATGTTTTCACTTCTATTGAATCATTGAGATATTAGCCACAGCCAAGCCTGGTGGGGGTTTGACTGGGTGCACTGATGCTCCTGCCATTGCTTAGAAATTTCAGAGGTCCATGCCTAGAAGGTCTTACTCTACCACTTAGGGTCATACTGACTGCCAGATTTGGGGTCAAATTGGTCATTTTCCCACTATGTCAAATTGACACAGATTCTTGGGGGGGTTGTCTTCCTCTGCAGCTCAGGACACAGTCCTTTCCTATGATCTTCTGAGCATATATTAACCAACTGCTTCCCTGTCATTGCACTGGCAGGGTATTGGCAGTGTCTCTTTACCGTGCTTTTATCTATGATGTATTGCAGTGTTCTTGATACCTTGGTTATTGTGTTCTGCAGTGTGTAAGAGGGCTGAATTGGCAATTTTGGGGAGTTTTTAGGTTTGTGATTGCTTGCAGACTCAGGGGACTGAACTTAATGGCCCAGGAGATCTTTTCCAGTTCTGTGTTCCTAAATTTTTTCAATTGTAGAAGAATAGGAGAACAGATTTCTCTGCCTCTCATTTTGTTAGTATTTTTTTTTTTCATGTGGCTTTCTTCACCCATTGTATCTTCTTTCAGAAGTGTCCTCTTTTTCAACACATTCAGTGTCCCTTCTCCCCCACGTTGGCTAGGGATAACATTTTATCTTGGACCGGCACTAGATTTCACCAAATCGTATATATTAGTAGAGAAACTGTTACTTGGATAGGACAGCCACCAGCAGTCTTTCCTGATGATCTCATGAGGTCCCTTCCAGCCCTAAACTTCTGTGAACCTCTCTTCTCCCTTCTCATCTCCCAGATACGAGTATATCTAAATAGGGTTTATGTAGAGTTTTCAGCCTGTGGAAAACTTTCATTTCCGATATATATTTTTTTTAATCATTTGAACCCGGATGCCCGCCAGCCCATCTGCTGGCTGGCTGGCAGCCTGGCAGGAAACCAGGCAGACTAGCCGGCCGGCCTGCCTGGTTTCTGCTGAGCATTTTCAATGGAATCAACATGTTCCCATCAGATCCACGGTTTCTGAGGAAAACTCTTTTATTGGAAAATGTTTGACCAGCTCTGGTTTTATTGTACAACCTGCTCTTCTGACCTAGAATATAGAGGCAGCGCTTTAAGAGTTGCATTAAAGGCATGAGGTTAAATTGCAGTAGAAAAGAATTCAGTGTCTTGCCAGACTATAGTAGAAAATATCCACACTCTGGTATAATGTCTAAAATTGATTTTAGTTATGCTTTTGTTAACTGTGTTAACACATCCAGGATCAGCATGGGCAGAGGCAACACATGGTTGAGGCACTATGGGAACAGCAGTGTGGATAACCGTGATCTTCAGAGACCACCTCTGTCGGGGAGAGAGGAGCCCACTGCAGTAGTAGTTTCCATTGGTAGCTGGCAGGACCAGATCAGACAGAAATGCCAAACCTATTGCTGTGACTCACCCACCCCAGGCTGCTAACTCTAGCGGTATGTTGAAGGTTCAAACCTCAAAGATACGGTATTGAATACGAGCTGTCGTGTGGGAGTAGTACTCCCTAGGGAACAATGGCAAATCCCTCTCATTTGTTACCTGGTTTGGACATACCATAGGTTTTCCCATTGCTTGTGAGCTAAATGTTTCGCTTGTAGGCATTCAAGCAGGTAATGACCAAATAGTCCGCAACCTTACTATACCATACCATCCCATCTTTAAATATCACTATGGCAAAGCATCATGAATGAGTACAGGGCTGTAGTAAAAAAGAAAAAATGAAATCGGTTCTAAATGCACACACAATATGTATATGTATATTATTCATCTATATCTATCATGGGAAACTTAAGGTTTTGATGCAATCAGTTTGTCACTGGTAACAAATAAAACACTCGAAAATTTGTCTCCCATCTTAACATCTTTTCTGTAATATGATTTTACCATCAATCTCTGAATCGTGAATATTATTGCAGAACAGATTGTGCAGTAGCATCAAGATGTGACACTGTATTATGAGGGAACAACACATGGCCAGTACAAAATGGATTAGAGAACTTGTAACTTGGAGAGACTCATTGAGTTGGTAGAGGGCCTCTATCATGCAGTTAGTAAAGGGTCCCAAGGGTCGTCAAGTCTAACCCATTGTACAAATGCAGGATGAACTATTCTTGAACCACCCCAGACAGATTCCTATTCAGTCTCTTCTCGAAAACTTCCAATGAAAGAATTTTTACAACTTCCCTAGGCAGCTTGCTCCATTGTCCTGCTGTTCTCGCAGTTAGGAAGTTTTTCCTGTAGTTTGATCTAGATCTGCCTGGCTGCAGTTTAAACACATTTCCTCCTGTCCTGCCCTCTATGGCGAGGAAGAACAGAAGTTCTCAGTGCTTTTTGGCAACCTTTCAGGTATTTGAAAACTGCTCTGATGTCTCCATCTTAACCTACTTTTGCCCACACTAAACATACCTAGTTCTCTCAACTTTCCTTCATATGCCTTGTATCCCTTTATAATCCTTGTCTCTCATCTTTGGATTCTCTCCGGCTTTTCCACATCCTTCTTATATTTGATGGTACCCTGTCTTGGTCCTTGTACAGCAGCTCTTCTGTTGTCAGATACTACACTAGGGTGTCCTTTATTCTGACTGACTATACATATAGGATGAACTCCAACAGGGTGAGCAAATATCTTTTTTCTTTCTGTCCTGTGTGTCCCAAAATATGAACAAAAAAGAAAAAAAGGGGGAGCTTAAAAATTTCAGGGTGTTTATGCCGCTCCAAAAATGCGACTTTAATAGGTAGAGAGTTCTTACTGAACACTGACAGCTTTCAGCAATTAGTGAGTGGTTTGGGAGTAGAGGTATTGTGTTTTTTGTGAATGGGGGCACTGTCTGGGTAGTCGCTTTTTGTTAACATGCAGTAGGGTGGGCTTCTTCCCTCTAACTTGTGAGATGGATTTCCAATTACTCATTCCCTGGAGGTTATATGGGCTAGCAGATTGACCTCCATGATTTGTGACAGAAATGGCAAAATGTACAAAAAAAAAAAAAAAAAAAGCCTTCTCCTAATCTGAGGTGTCTCATGTAAATTTTTGGTTTTAAAATTAAAAAATGTACCACAGCATTTCTTTGCATTTAAACAGAATGCTTTTGCTCTGGATTTCCAGACTGTGCGCAGACTTTAAGGACTCAGTTGTGCCTTGGCTAACCTGTGGTAGAAGGAGTCATATTGCAGCTCCAAGGTCCCCAGGAAGGATTTTGGCTAATTTATTCAGATTTCCTTCTGAGAGTTTGTAGGCAGTCCTCAGAGGTCATGGAGGGAAGTTGAGTGGTTTGGCCGACATCGTGGAAACAGCATGGGGGTAGAACCAGAAAAGAGCCCAAATGTGCTGATCAGCAGATCCATGTGTCAATCACTCAGGATCATAACATCATAAAAAAAGTAGGGCTGGAAGGGGTCGGGGTCTCACAAGGTCATCTAGTCCAGCCGAAGACAGGGTCATGCCCTTTTTTTCAGGGTTCACTTCTGAAAAGGTTCTAATGCCGTAATCCTGTTATCCAGGTTTGAACCCTGTTGGGCGCCTTGGTGCCTGACGTATTATCCTGGGGTAATATTACTCATAAAATATAACACTTCCATGGGCTGATCCAAATCCCACCAAAGTCAGTGGAAAGACTTCTGTTAACTGACTTTGCATCAGGTTCCCACTTAAGAAGAGTAAGACTAACTATAAGAAACTTATTTTCTTTGGTCCACATGTTAAAGCTGGTTTTCTTCCTCCTTCCCTGCCTCCCCCCCCTTCTTTTTCCTTTTCTTTTTTCTTAATATACACACACGTCTTCAGCAAATTCTTAGCACTCTGAAGCATTTGGGGTTGTGCAATCATAATGAATCATCAACTAATAGTACAATGAAAGTAATTTAGGGTAAAGTTATACTTTGTTTACTTGTGGCAGCATTCACTGGAAAAGAGAACGAAAGCTGATGTTATTCACCTTTACCTGGGAGAACTTGGTTCGGTGGGTTGAATATGTGCACGGACGG
Organism: Alligator mississippiensis; assembly: GCF_030867095.1. NCBI lineage: Eukaryota > Metazoa > Chordata > Crocodylia > Alligatoridae > Alligator > Alligator mississippiensis. The sequence goes on from NC_081827.1 coordinate 9,197,447, forward strand.
CAGCGGACGTTTATGCAGACCGCTGCACAGTAAATGGCATCATGCACGAGTCACTTGTACTTGGGAGTCCATCCACAAGGAGATGTTTGAAAGTATAAACGGCTTCCTCTCATTTTGTGACTGTTGGGACTGGACGTTAAGCACAGACTGTGATGAAAGCACCATGTCTACGTGACGCCAAGAAGGAGCTAACGCAGGTAAAACCATTAGTGAGGGGAAACCTTTCTTTCTGGTGGTTAGACCAAATAGGCTCGTTCTCATCAAGCACACGCCAATTTAACTTCAGTGGGGTGGATATTAATATACATTTTTGTAAGTAGCTCCATTGCAGTTTAGAGTCCAGTTATGTTAAACTGGGCAAGTGGAAAATTGGCCCAGCGCTCCCAGGAACCAAACTGGTTGAGAAAACAGCTGTAATAATGACTGAAATTCTTGTTGTTTTTTCCCCTAGTGTAGATACCTTGCAGGCTGGGTAGTAGCTGTGCCATGGGAAATAGGTCATGGGGGAGTATAGAGGCACTGAGTCCACGCGTAGGTAGTATTTGGTTTCCTAACACCTATATGTGATGGGGAGCAAAGCTCTTGCCCTATTTCACGAAAAAACAATATCTTCCCCACATGTGTTCTTAAATAACTCTTCTTTTCTTCCTTGTATACATCCTCTGCCCTCCTACATTTGACGGTCCCCTGTGTCAGAGTTGCCAAAACTCAAGTCCTCCAAATGGGTTGCGACTCCTGCTTGCTCTGCTGCCTGTGTCCTATTCCTCTTGGGAATTAAATCACAATAAGGCAATGAAGCACAGTCACTTTCTGTGTCCATCTCCCCACTCCTCAGCTTCCATCTTGCAATTTTAAGGCAATCTCTCTCTCTCTCTTGTGGGAATTTCTTTGGGACACCAGCTTAATACCTCCCTGTCTTTTCGTGATTCATTGAATGGTGCAGTCAGCATAATATTCTGCTTAGATATATGGCTATGGCCTCTCGTCTGGGTTTCATGTTGGATAGTAGAAATCCATGAGAGTGAGTTGCCGTTTATTTATGGAGGTATCGGCTTATTTTTCTTTTGCCATCAAGTGATTAGCCTCGAAAGAATTTATTTACTTGTCTTCCCTTTCATGTGGTGGTGATGGTGTGAAATGAATGAGTACAGTTCATTGCATCGTTCAAGGAACACCTCCGTCATTACTTATCACTGTTGTAAAGGAAAAGTAAATATTTTAGTCAAGGTTCCCTAACTAATGTGAGCAACCTAGAGAAGGGATCTAGCTCACCCCTTGGCCAAATTTCAGACATGGTATCCTATGGAGGGATGATCATGGCTTTAGAAGTGTGATCGTTCAGTTTAGATTGTTTGGTGGGTTCCTTTTTCATCAGCCTTTTTAAAGGTTTTAAAGGAAGTGGTTAATAAAAAAGGTAGTCTGGGGAGTCACGTGTTCTAGTGTCCTGTTTCATAAGTTACTTTGCCTCTGTATGTTTGCATGCCTGAGATTTTCCGTTTGTAAAATGGAAGACATGTCTCTCATTCAAAGAACTGGTGAAACATAAAGTATTTAAAAGCCAGGTACAGACATCCAGGTTGAAGCCATATTGGTTTAGAGGCAAAAGGAATCAGAACTTGTGGTAGAGGTGATCTCTGTTATTAGACTAACTGGATTTTTTTGGAAAAAAAAAAAAAGGACAGACATCACACTTTTACTCCTATAAATGATAGGAAACCCATTTAAACCCATAATGAAACAGAAGTTTGGCACACAGAATGGTTTAAAAATGGCAGAACTCAGTCTAAGACTGCATGCGTGTGTGTGCGTGCATCCTGCCCTTCACCAAAGGGCGAATATGTGTTCTGTTTGCTACCTATTTAAACTACACTGCTTACAGAAACTTAGATCCGTTCTATCTCTGGCTTTTTAAATGTCTCTTCTAAGCCTAAGTGTCACGAAGAAAGAAATTAGAGGAAGGAAGACTATTTTATTAATAAGCCAGAAATGTTGATATATGCATGCTGCAGTCTCTGGCCAACTGGCAGGTCTGGCAAAACTGCTATTTGAAGCATATTCCCGGAACAGGATTCCTTAAGGATGGCGTGAGAACATATGCCCTGGAGTGCACCTCGCTGCATTTTGGAGGAGGAAGCTGAATGTCCCTGACCAGTACTGGGTACTGATAACAGGACACTAGCTGGCTGGGTCAAATCATGTCTGTTTTCTATAAACTATACCCTTGAGAGAAGGTGCATAGCTTTGTACTTTAGCAGTGAACCACTGTGAAGAGGTCTTTGCAACCATTTAGTTGGACAGTAGGCCATGGCCACCCCTTTAAGTAGGGATGACAATCTTTAGACTGTATAAAGACACAAAATCTCAAGGCTTATGTCTTATGGCTTGTATGTGAGTGGGGGAGACTTGGATGCTCCCTTTTTCCCTGCCACGTGTTCAGAAGAGAGTAGGACCTATGCTGACATGCAGCATAAAAATCCTAATATAACAGTTTATGCCTTATATATTTTTTTATCATTATCTAAATCTCAGTGCATTTAAAAGAAAGGATTAGTCTCAAAATGGAGAGAAGATGATTTGCAGGATAACGGTCAAATAAAGAGCAGGGAACAGAGCCCAGGTCTCTTGGCCCTGTATGCTGGATCATATTTTCTTCTAATAGGCAACAGAGTCTTACCAGAGGGCACAATATGTAACCTGTACTTCAGTCTGTCTGTCTGTCTAGGTAAGATCCTCTTCACTTCTATGGAGAAAAAACTCCCACACATGGTGATTACTCTGATAATTCCTAAACCTGAAACTGAAGCTGGATTTGAATATTTTTCTGCTATTAATTGTGGCTTAGTTTAGCTTCAAAACAGAAAGCAAGCTCCCTGATAATCCCTTTGATTGAAAGGTCTGTAGTTGCTGTCTTAGCTAGGAAATTCTTATTGGAGGCAGATCGTGTTTGTTTTGGAAGATTTAAGGTCTGAATAGACAAACGGACAGTCCGGCCTGTCATCCCGCCAGTATTATCAGTAATTTAGACTAATGACTACTTTATTTAGTTCCATATATATTCTCAGCGCCACACTGAGAAAATAATAAAGCTTGCAAAAGCATCTGAGTTATGTAGGAGTCTAAATCCCATTCTCAGAAGTGATTTAGTTAATAGGATCACCTGGTATTTAGCTCCCATATGATTCCCAAATTATTCTTTACCATAAAGGGCTTAACATGTACTTAAAGACTGGGACAAAATGGGAGTTAACAATACAGGAAGAGCAACAGAGAGGAGGAGAAAACAAGGGAGGATTATAGCATTACAAGCATTGTCATTCCTTTAGCATCAGTAGATTGATAACAATTTACAACATCTGAGGACTTCTCATTGTAATCTTGTCTTGTGTACCTTCTTTGGACACCTGTTGCTACCAGTGAAAGACTTCAGATGTTAGTAGTGGTTCTAACTTCTATACTAATAGCGGTACAAGCTTAGGTGGAAATCACACGTTAAACGTAGATCATAATATGTGAAATGTTAAGCGGTGTTAAAGTTAGAACGTGTTGTGAGCAGTCGCACATCAGTGGTTAATATTGTTTCTTGCCTGCCCAGCTCTGACTTGCCACTAGAGGGCTGACGGGCAGGGCTGCAGCGAGGAACCAGGACACCTGGGCTCTATCCCCGCTCTATTTGGAGGGCGGGAGAGCTTGAAACAGTGCATCCTGGGATGCTGGAGGAGTACAAATTGCTGTTTTTGAGCTAGGTAGTATCACCCAGAGTTAACCCTTGCCTGAAGTGGAATAACTTTGAGATATTTAGAGGGCACTTAACATGAGTTAACTAGCATTAAGGTACAGATGCTTGTGTTTTAAGTGTCTTTAGTATTGTCTAAGTATAACCTGTAACTTCACCAGACTGTCATACTTAAGACAAGTAATGGATCTTGCATTTAGTAGAACAAGGTCCTAGATGAAACAGAATATGCTATGCTGTCTGAGATGAAGAACAATTTATGACGACTAATTTAGGTTAGCATTCACACTCCTATTATATTATGCTGGATAGGTGTTCAGACACATTTTCTTGCATATAAAATCTTTTGAGTATGTATCCACTTTGATAGACTGACTTGCTGTACAGTGGCCGAACACTGAAAAGGCAGACGATTCTCATAAACAGCAGAGGGGGAAAAAGTCTAGTTGTTCATCTGTACAGTGCATTGCTGTACCTTTAAATATTCATGATAGGTTTTAAAACCTCAAACCATCTGGGGCAGAATTCTGTTTCACTTACCGTAGGTACACAGTGTGTGAGACCAACTCTGAGTTACCTGCCTAAAGGGTAGGAGCAATTCTGTAATCCCCTCGGGGCACATAAGTGTCTCCATTGTAGGGCTGGGGAGACTTCTGCACGTCTCTGGTGGGGGGGGGATCCTATTTGTGCAATGCGTGCATTTATACACCCAGAGGAAGCAACAGCATCACTCCTATGCTTTGGCCAGTTAACTCGGAGTTGGTCGCAAGCTGCCTGTTGGTCATCCACGAGCTGAAAGGGAATTCTGCCCATAAAGATTCATATGAAGTGAAATTAAATAGATGGGGGTGAGGTTGTTTGGAGAAATGATGAGGAATGTGATGGAAGAGTAGAAAATAATGTACTATTAGATGCACTGTTGGTCACATTTACAGGGTAAATTACTACATTGAATCTACGCTTGTACTTCAGTAATGGAGCCCTACTCTTCTTTCTTTCCCCTTGAATATTGGTAGGGAAGCAGGAACCCTTTGCTGTCTCATATTTATATTTTGCATTCCCTGTTTTATATTGGGTAACTAATATCAAAAGCTGTCCTCTATTCATGCATTTATTTTTATGTAACAAGTATCCAAAAGTAAATACAATGACCTTTTAAATGTTTTTCCAATTTTTAATGGTTTGGTCTTGAAGGCCAAATTCTGATCTCATTTGAAACAAAATAAATCCGTCAAAGTCAGTGGAAGTACACCAGAGCTGTATCAGCGTGACTGAGAACAAAATTGGACCCATAACTTGCTATGCTTTTATAGTCATGTGATAATCTTTGCATAAATCATGTCCTTAAGCTCTTTTACTTCCTGGTCTTACTGTCCAGTCAACATAAAATGTAGACGGACTCGGTTCTTGCTTGTAAGTATTTGTAGAGCACCTCCTTGTACTTTCCCCTCCATCAGACAAACCCTTTTGCCCCTCTTCTCTTAACTAAGCCAGCGAGAATGAGACTTTGAATGACTTAGTAGGGGGTTTTTGGTCTCCTCCCTTTCTGATTTTGACCTGAACTTTGCTTTCGTTATAAAGGGAACATACAAATTACCCTGTGGGAGTGGTGAAACTGCAGCTCAGAAACCAAAACTATTTGGATTAAGCTGAAAGTTAGTCATTTGCTTGCTCTTCTTTTTATTAACAGCTTGAAGTTTGCAATGTGTCTTGTATCTGCTGCCTATTTTGCAACAAGAATGGAGGTAACTTTTGGGGGTATGCCGTTTTTCTCTCTTTCCCTTGCTTTAGGAAGCCTTTTAATTGGATCAGAAATGTTTCTTTTCGTTTTTTTCTCTCAGTGTTTTATTTCAGCTTTTAAAAACAGATTCTTGCAGTCATAAGGCAAGTTGATAGGGATATTTTCATCGGTCTGTAAAATAGCAAGTTTCTTTTCCAGTATTTCTTTTAAATAAGTGAATATAAGCTATTCTGTGCCAGGTTCTCAGTTCTGCAGGTGCAGCCTTCGTAGTGAGGCTTCTGCGGGCGTCCCTGCGCAGATCTGCAGTCAGGATCCGGCCGTAGATTTTGTTTTGCTGTAATCATCAGCATGTTGCAGGTACAGATGTATCTGTCTCATACAGATAGAGAGGTACGCTGATATTGCTAACACTTCCTGTGTTGGGGAAAGTACAGTAGTGTTAACTGATGGACAAGTTCTTTTAGCAAATTTCTCTGCAGAATTGAGACGTTGTTGCGTAAGTAATTTCAGAAGTCAAAGCCTTGCTGATTCTGTATTTTCTTAACGTTCGCTTGCTAGAAGACGGGCTGCAAATTCAGGATGGGTGCCGTTTCATTCGGAAAGGATGGTTTTCTCAGAGCAGGCAAACTGTTATTGATTCCTAGCTGCAAGTACAAATTGTTATGGTTCGGAGAAGAACGGTATGTTAGCTCTCCAAATCCAGAAAGAAAGTTTTGTTTGGCTGGTGTCCGTAGTGGGAGTCTTAGGAATGTCTCTTTAATACCATAAAGTAATTGTACTCTCCTGATGCCTTTGCAAAATACTGCTTTGGGGAGAGGAAGGAAGGACAAACGGAAATCCTTCGTATCTTGCTAAGTTTACACTTCTAACCTAACTGGCTGTATTTTGAACTCAGCCACAAATCTTATTTTAGTACATTTCTGAATTTAATAGGCACGATTTTTTTTCCTGCACCCTTCCAGGTCTTAATCCCAGCAGCTCTTATACATAGCTGGTCCTCCTAGACCACACACTTCTTGCATGGCCTCAGATGTGGGACGCCCCAGCTCTAAATTCTGCAAGTTGGAAGTGCATCTTGATGGACATTCATTGTCTGCTGAAATGTCTGTGAGGGGTCAGAAGAAACCACAGTTGTGCTGGGAGAAGGGCAAGCTCGCTACAGACACCAGGGGGCAAAAACCCTGTGCCCACATCCTACTTTGTAAAAATTTGCTGAAGGTTAAAAATGTTACAATACATTGTTTCTGGAATTTTAATTACTTTCCATATTGGAAACGTGGGCCAGCGGGGTTCAGAAAGTTCATGGATTTCCAAAAATTCTTAGCATCGGTCTCCCACTGCTTTGACGTATTTAAATAGGCTGTTTTGCTCAAATGCTGCGCGCTTCTGCAAACAGCCTCAGTCTTCTGTACCGAGTCTGGGAAAGAGACACAGAAGCTTTAAAGCTGTAACTCCAGGTCTCTGCTAGTAATCTGCTTTGTGACCTCGGGCAGGCCACTGCACTTCTCTGTGTCTCAGAGCTTTTGCGTCTATAAAATGAGATTAGCAGCAGTTACCTCCCTCTACTTCCTCACAGATATTTGCGTGGCATAATTAATTGCTAGCATTTGCACAAGCTTTGGACAACGCATTGCGTTCTGTAAAGCTTTTTATCAAAGGGAAAATATTCTGGTTGATAACTTCAAGGATTTAGTATACAGGATTTTTCTGGTTCCGAATCGATGGTCATGTCCTGCTTGTATGGAAATCGGTGAAACTCCTTTTTCCATCGGCTTCAGGGGAGTGGGATAACTGTTGGGGAAAAGGATGAAGAGAATGCATTACAAAGATAGGTATTAATATAATGTAATTTCTTTCTTAAGATCCCAAATCCTGCGTCTTACTATAGTGGGATGACAGTTATCAGTGAATTGGGCCAACTCCAACCTCAAGCGAAGCTGACTGCTTCAGTGCTCTATTACAGATGAATTTAGACCAGGAGTGAATTTGGCATCATGGCAATTCTTGTTTAATAATTAACTCTATTTGAAGGGTGTTTTTTTTTTAATGTGTATTCCACTGCGCTTATCAAATAGCTTGACTGTTTTGGGGTAGATTCCATTGCAGCATGTTCAGCCAAAAGTTGTAAATGTGCTAACACACATTTACTACATGATGTCACAAGCTAACATAGCAGAGATTCAAAGCACTGCCGGTAAACAAGGTCATATTGTCCCTTCTTCCTTTTATTATAGGTGTGTTTGTGAGTAATGCATAGATTACATTGAAAAAGCAAATCCTTTGGTTTGTTATTTTTTTTTGTCTTTTATCGTCACTATTAAAGATCACTAATGAAAGGAAAATGGTTTTATGGCACAGGACTGAACAGCATTAGGCTAGATTAGAAGTGCATGTCAGTCTCTAGCTCACTAGGTAATCTCTAACAAGTAAATTGGACTGGGTAGTTTAGTTTCCAGTCAGTAAAATGTGGATAATACTTCTGCTCCTCATAGAAGTGATAATTAATGATTTTAAAACTTTACAACCCTCAGATAGCAACTGATGTAGGGTTTTCTTTTTGTTCTCTCTCAATTTTGTCATTTGTAAAGTGACTTGTGTCTATATGTACATTGGGCCTGAGTCTATTTTGCCCCTTTTTTACCCTTAACATCTGTTGGACTATTATCAAAAGATTGAAGTTTTATTAAACAACTGAGCACAGGAGCTTATATCCTCAGAGCATTATTTCTAAAGGATGGTATAGTTACTTCCAATCTTTCCGTGTCACAGGCTTTTAAAAAACTTTTATGGTCCTTTCCCTTCAGATTGCCCCTTTAAATTAGAGCCGAGTTGAAGTAAGAAAATACATTTTTTTTCTGTCAAAATTTCAAAGGTTTCCAAAAAGCTCCACTTGAAACCTTTGCTGCCGCAGAGTGCTTTTTCAGCATTGTTCTCTTGTTAATTTGGTCATGCTCCCCTTCTGTACCAGGGATCCAGTATTTCATTTTGGTTATCAGAGTCTGTCCCTGGGCACCCTCTGGAAGAGGCAGAGTGCCTTCTCATCCAGCTCATTGAGGAGTTGACTCAAGTTATAAGCTCTCAAGGAGAGGACCTTATTTTCTAATAGCAGAATATCAGTGATCTGTACTTTTTTAGTGTAGGCAATATAACTTAACTGGCAGCTTTTCCCTATAAATTCAGTAACGCGGAACGTTGTATTGTGGTGATCCTTATTTAAATACCCCGATTCTACTGCAGCCCATTTATTAACACAATGAACAATATTACTAAGAATTTAAGCTAAATTGAAGTTATTAAACGAACCTGGGATGTTTTCACTTGCTGCTTATTTTCTATGTGCGTACATGCATGTTTGTAGTCATTTAATTGCTGATTTGCACATTTCAGTAATTTTGCAAGTAGTTCGTGATTTGGCTTGAATCAGTGAGGTTCTTCTGCCTTGGTTTTAACTGTTGCTTGCATTTTTGATACCGTGCAAAAGTAGTGCACTGTAATATTCAAGCAATATTACTTTTGGATGTTAGGCTGCTATGTAATCCTTTCTCTAAAAGGTTTTTGTTTCCTGTTGGTCCATCGTTTTAGAAAAGCCTGCAACGGTCCGTTTGTACTTAGTGATACAGAAGTCGCCAGAATTGCTTGCGCGCATCAGATGATGGGCAGATCCCCAAATGTCCATTTTACACACACACTTGCATGTGCATATTTTATGCATAATACATGGATTTCTGATTTTAAGAGTATAATCCTTAAACTGCTTCATTTACAGTCTCACTTTTGCTGTCCTTGCTCTCATTGAGCAAATTCTGCAAATCATTGATCATCCAAACCCATAGCGTAAATAGGAGTAGATGAGTAGGGCACCGGCCCTGGGCACCATCTTAGAGGTGGCACACAAATGGCAGCTGCCAATGCCAGATGACACTGCTGGCTTAGCTGCTGCTAGTGCCCCAAAGCAGAAAACTTCCTAGTTATGTCTCTGATTTGAAAGAGGCTCTCTGGGCACATCTACCTGTGCAATTATGGCGGAGCAATAAACTCCGGTACTTATCGCACTGGAGTTTATTGCTCGCAGGTGCACTGTTTGAATGTGTGCCCAGGACTGCAGCACATTGAACCAGGTCGGAGCAGTCCCAGTTGGCAGAGGCCTCGGGGGTCAGCCTGCCAGCCCAGGGCTGCTCTTGCCTGGCACAGCGTGTAGTGGTGCTCCAGTGCGGGGCTAGGCAGCAGGTAGCCCCTGTATTCAAGCACCCTCATGCCCCAGCCGCCACGTCGGCATCTTCACCTGTGTTGCTGCCGAGTTAATAAACTCCACAGTCAGATAGTACTTGTATTTACTACCACAGGAAATTGGCTGCTGTGTTTTTTTTTTAGGGCTTTTACTTCAGCATGCGCATAAAATGTGCCTGTTTTTTTTGTTTCCTGCGGTCTAATAGGGCTGCATGCGTAGATACCGAGATGTTTACTGTGGAGCTAATTAGGCAACTTGCAGTAAACGTCCCGTGTAGAAGCGCCCGGTGCAGAGCACTGCGAAGTCGGAGGGAGTTGCATCTGCGTTATGGTTGCAGGATCGAGCCTTGACACGCCATCCTGATTGATCAGGGACTCCTGTGACTGTTGGACCATCGATTTGAACACGTTGACTTATTGACAGCTGTGTTTTCAAAAAGCAGGATTGTGTGCTGTACATGTTGTTACAACAATACCGCTCTGAAGCAAGAGGTCACATTGATCTACAGCGGAGTTTGCGGGTACTAACATTTTAACTAAGGTCAGTAATGAACTCGAGCAACCCTTCCAGCATTTGTTTTTCCCCTTCGCAGTGCCAGCTCTGGAGCTGAGACTGGCCTCCTGGAAGTTGCAGGGAAACTCATTGTCCACATAAACCTTTTAGAAGGAATTTTCCGCCCAAGTCAAGCTGCCAGTTACGCAGTCAACCTTCCAGTGTGTTTAATATTGCTACCTGACCTTTGTGTTTTATTAGCCTTTTATTTTCTGATACACGTACTGCTTTGCCATGGTGAGTAGGTTGCACTATTAATGCAATGCTTTTCTGCAATGGAAATCGGCTGCTGTGGTTATTATAGGGCTACTATTTCGGCATGTGCATAAAATGTGCACTTTGTACTTGCGTGGAATTGCATTCTGGAACATGAAGCCGCGGGGGACTACATTGCTGTATTAAAATGTGGTTGGCTGCAGTCTGCTCCAGTTTCTGGTTGATATAAACTTTATTTGGATAAAGCTTAGTAGTGCCTCATTTACCATATATATATATCATGCCTAACATGGTGGTTATTGTTGGGGGTGGATCCTGGTATCCTCAGCATCCAGTAGATGGGCCTCCATCGTTATACTGCACGTGAGTCCCATGATTTCTAGACTGCGGCTTACAATTTTGACAGGCTATTTTTCTCTCTTCTTTGAGCTACTGTTGTATATTTAGTACTATTTTATGCTGAAAGCTTTACAAGTATCTTTTTGATCAATAAGCTTTCAGCATGAATAAGACTGGAATTGATTGCAACTCGGTCCCTGCCACATGCTGCTGCTTCAAAGCAGCATGAGCATGAAAAATGAGTCTGTGTGCAGTGAGTTAAGATTCTCTCTTTTTCTTTCCGTGCAGGATTTGCATCCCAAGCTGATGTGGTCATGGGCCTGGGTGACCACATTTAGCAAAATGTGGGTTCCTGTTGGAGTTTTGAGGGAATGTTCTTGCTTTTTTGGTACGTGAATGATGGTTACTCAGAGGTGACTCACTGAAACCTAAGGAAAAGATTTTAGAACTGGATCATTAGTGTAAAATTATCAGTCTCCTAGCTAGCATCAGTTATTGACATTACTCATGCTGCTTTATCCCTTCTTAAAACGAAAAGGACTTTTATTGGAGCTTTAGCTTAGGAAAGTGACAAAAACTTTAAATTAGTGGTGCTTTTCTAGCTTTTATGATTCAGCTTAATATGCAAGAGTGCCTGACTTTGAATTTGAAGGTGTTAACTGACCCCAAAGAAGACATTTAATTTCCAGAATGCTTGTTAAATCCACCAGCTGTTTCAGGGCTCGTTAGCACCCTGAATTATACTAACATTGGAATAAATGGGTGTGTATGCAGAGAATAAAATGCAGTTTGCTTTCAATTTTTATGGATCCGACTACTGCTGTAACTTGCACTATGAAACCCCATTCTCCAGTAAATTGTCTGATCTCTTAACTAGTTGGTCTGCTCTTATTTCATTTGGACGTTGATGTGATGCAAAAATGGAAATCTGAAGCATATCGATATGGTAAAATATTGCAGAGAGAGATTTAAGGCTTAATCCTGTGTGTTGTTGAATGCCCCTTTGCCTCTGCAGAGCAGAGGATGCATGTGAAGACACTGGGCGAGGTAATAAATCTGGAGGCAGTAATGCGAGTTAAGTGAATGGGCCGAGCTGGTATAATTTCATATTGTAGATGAGCAACTTCCACGTCCTTTACGGAGTAGTAAGGGAGTTGCTTCATCTTGAGTTTAGAAAAGTCTGTCAGCTGTCGTGAAGATACAGCAGGAATAATGAATTTGTTAAGAGTTGCTGCATTGTGACATAACAGTGTGCAGCTGGGATAAGGCAAATTGCGGGCTAAATCAAAAAAGTGGGTGAAAACAGCACTTGGACGATTTCAGAGCTTGAACTGTTGCTTTAAGGAAGATAATACTCCATTAAATTGTATGCGGCTGGGAGAGAGTGCAGAGTGAAATCCTTCTCTCCTGTTGCACTTGCGTGTTTAACTGGGGATACTGAGTAAGAAAAATGTCATTCGTGTGGCTTGCCCTTCCCTGCAGCGCTCATCCATCCACTCTGGCTTTTAATCCTCCCAGACAGAGAGGAAGCAGGAAGTAAATAAGTAGAAAAGCGTTGGCTGTATCAGAATGGGTGTGAATATATTCGTGCAGGCATATGTAAAATGGAACAGGAAGAACCCAGGGAGTTTTGAGATCCCAAGGTGAGAACCTATAGCCAGGAAAAAATACAGGAAAGTCTGAAAGCACATCACTGTTAGTGAAAGATGCCAAGGTCTTTTCTGTTGGCATGTAGTTTTGTACCTCTTGGCAGAAGAGGCATTTATATTTCATAAGTCCCATGGTAGGTATACAAGCATATAGCAAAGATTTGATTCCTGTGTAGGCTTTATTATGCAACGTGGGCTGTCTGCCTCATTGCTATAAAATCAAATAAACAACAAAGTAGTTGTTACACAATGTAGGGGTTTTAAGGGAAACATTGCTTTGGGTTCTAAAGATTTCCAGTTAATATCAATTCCTTCATGTTAATTGTTAATAATAAATAATAACAACAACAGCCTAACAGAAGTAAGTACATTTGCTCAGTTGGGATAAAGAGCAATAAGGACATACAAGTAAGTAATTTAATTTCACCCTGCAATCTGCTGTTGATTTTTCTCACTCATCAAGTTATGCCTTACATTAGATTGTAAGGTACCGTGTTTGCGGCAGGAAGAAGGACTTTTTGCAAATACTGTATGGTAGATCACGAGTTTTTCCACTGAAGTTAATGTAGTTGCACTGGGGTAAAAAGCCTGAGATCAGAATGACTTAATTTCATGCCTGGTCATTTAGTTTTAAAACACTGGCGGGTTGTCCTCGTAACCCTTTTCTTTTTACATGACGGTGAGTTAGGAGCTGCCATTTTCCTTATAATACAGTGATGATGTAAATGGTATCTTTAGCAGTTAAACAGGATTACACAAGGGGATAATAGCATGTTAATACAAGTGAATGGTTGTGTTTGTAGAGAAATACTGTTTCACTGCCCACTTCTGGACAGACTGTCACATCTGTTTACATGTATACCGATTGTAGTGGGAGCCAACCTTTTTATCAGGTGCACCACAAATTCAGTGCTGCATTTCCTACAAAAGCCACTACAGTCCCCTTCCCTGCCTGTCCTGGATTCTGTTCCCTCCCCTATCTGTTGCTCTGCTTTCTGCTTCCTGCCCTGTCTGCTGCTGTGCTGTCTGCTTACTCCCTTATCTGCAGTGTGTCCGTGCCACTTGGGGCACACGTGCTGCAGGTTGGTCACCCCCTACCTATTGTTTTACTTCATCGGACTTTTTTTTTTTTAGCTCACTCAGTAGAGGACTTCTAGAGCTAGTGGCCATGAGCTCTGGTCTTGCCGTGTAGATGTGATTGGCTTACTACTCTGGTGCTTACATGTTTTTGCCATTGATGATTATATTTTAACCAGGTATGAAGACGCTTGGTTTAATAATTAAAGCATCAAGCTAAGAGTCAGTGGATCTGGGTTCTGTTGGTCTGGTTCTGCTTTCATATGTCCGTGTACCTTTGGGCAACTTACTTCTCTGTGCTTCATCTTTACCCTGCCTCTGGAGTAGCATTAATAGCAGCTATCTAATAGGGGATTGTGTGATCTGCATTAGTTAATATTTATAAAATAGTTTGAGCTCTTCAAAGTATTCAAAGTGAAAGAAAAAAAAAAAGGCAAAGCAGTTGGTCTCACTTTATTGCTTGTGGGAATCTTTTATACCATAACTACTCTTGGCTTAATAACTTTTAAGAACCAGTTCTTAATATGGGACATCAGGAGTGTCAAGTGTACCACCTATGGGCTGAGTCTAGCCTACAGAACCAGTCCATCTGCCTCGACGAGCTACTAGAAGGTGGGGGACGTGGCTAGAGGGTGAGGCCTAGCACGGACTTTGGGGCCTCTGGGCGTTGGCAGCAGGGGTGAGTGAGGGGGGCACAGGCATCAGCCGTTGCCTTTAGCCCTCCATTGCTGCCATTTGGCCCTGCCACTGCCTCCAGACCTGTGGTAGCTGCCACTGGCTCCATAGATCTGGCCTAGGAGAAACCTCAAAGTCCAGATCCAGTCCAGTTTATGGGTGAGTTTGACACTCCTGATATCCATCATATTCTCAATACATTTTCTCTCTCTGTAAAGCCGTGATTCTGTCTCCCCAGAGGCCCCAGATAGTCTCATAGGCTAAGTACAGAGGTGCAGAAATCCTGGCGAATCAATCCAATCTTCACAGGTTTTTCTAAACTGTGTAGTTTGGACCAATAACGAACGGAACGGATGTTCAGCGTTCTGATGGCCAAAGCAGGCAGAAGCCTGCGCTGACCCAGACCGGGACCCTGGGGGCGCTCGTGCGCACCACCCATCACACCTAAGGCTGCCGAATGCAGCTGATCAGCAGCCCATGCTGGACACACGCCATCACCTCCCTGCTTTCAGCTGCAAGGAAGGGGAGGGCCAGCAGGCAACTAATCCCCAGCCAGGCCAACTAGCCAGCTACCCACCTCTGAGGGGTGGGGCGGGCAAAGACGAACCCCCAGCTCAGCACCCCCCCCGCCCCTCCACACAGGTCTGCATGGTGCAGGGAGAGCCCCCGTGGTGGGGCTTTTCCCTTGCCCACAGCCCAGCGAGCTGGGGTGGGAAAGCCCCAGCCTCACCAGCTTCCGGCCTCTCAGAGAGACAAGGAGAGGGAACACCGCCCCAGCCTGGCACTGGGGTCGGGGGGAGGCTGGCGAGGTGGTGGGAATGGGGCTTTCCCAGGCTGTGCGTGGAGGGAAAAGCCTCCCCAGGCGGGCTCCCCCATGCAGACCCTGGCTGTGGGGGTGGGTTCCAGATGGGGGGGAGGAGGGGGAGGGTCCGCTCCTGCCTCTCAAAGAGGTGGGCAGCTTGCAGAGGACCAGGACTGGGGTGATCCCAGCCCAGCTTGCTGGAGGGGCTTTTCCTCCCTGCGTGCTGTGCACACCCAGGCTAGGGGGGGCCGAGGGTTTGTTCCTCTGCCCTTCGTCCCGCTGAGCAGACAGGAAGCAGGCTAGGGAGCAGAGGCTTTACTGCCTTAGCCCTGTGACACCTGGGGGCAGGGCTAGCTGCTCTGCTGCAGCAGACAGCACAGCCCAGGGCTGCAAAGCAGCATGGGATGCTGGGGGACTGTGAGATAATTTAAGTCAGGAGGGGATCTGGGACAGAAGTTCCAGAAACTGCTTTCACCTAAATCTCTTAAGTTTGATAAATCCATCCAGGTTTATCTTAAACCAGTTTGGGCCATTTTGAAAGTGGTTTATGTGCACTGAACTTCTGTTCTGATACAAGTTTAAACTTGCTTCCGATCACTTTAAACTGGTTTATGTGTAACTTTTGTCCCTAGCCATAAAGTTGCAGATCTTGCTAAGCATTTCAGCACAGAAATAATCCCTGTGCTTTCATGATTTGCTGTATCAGGGCCTTACTTCGTAAGTAACTTTTGTAACACTGTCTCAGGTCCTTGACAGGTGGAGAGGGGAGAAGATTTGGATAATTTGGGTCATAATTCTTTTATCTGAGCACAGTATGCAAGTAAAGTTAGGCTCCATAATCCATATTCAAATAGTTAGGAGAAACAGTTCAGCTATGTTAAACTTTCAGGATTTCTGTCATCTAGAGAGAACCTGGGGGGAAAAACAGTTGCTTTAATTAAAATGAAGGCACTGATCGTGGAATAGGACCCATGAGAGGCAACCTCACACATCCAGACTCCCAGTGTTGAGGTGTGAATAACTAATACTTTCCTGGTCTATTCAGCCCTTTTCCCCTAATAAAAATCTTGATCTCTCTGGCCCATTTTCAGCCTCCGAGGAACTTAGTGCCCGTTGTCTGCCGTTCCATTCTGCTGCCGTGGGAAAAGAGGGAATGTCCAAATTCAGTATTATGAACACATTTGTAGTGGCAAGTAAAAGGAACAGGTACCGAGCAAAGCTTGGATCCAATACGAATCGCTTTGGCAGTTAGTAAAGATGAGCAGTTGGGACGTCCA
Organism: Alligator mississippiensis; assembly: GCF_030867095.1. Classification (NCBI taxonomy): domain Eukaryota; kingdom Metazoa; phylum Chordata; order Crocodylia; family Alligatoridae; genus Alligator; species Alligator mississippiensis. Next base: position 9,213,736 of record NC_081827.1, read on the forward strand.
TAAAGTGCTCGTGGGTGCATTGGGGTGTAGGTTGTTGTAGCTGTGTTGGTCTAAAGACACAGGCAGACAAGGCTTTTTGGGTAAATCCAATAAGTTTTATTAGACCAACTGAAATAGTTGGAACACATTTTCTTTGCAAGCTTTCAGGTATAAATAACCTTCATCAGGCTGAGGAAGCATCTGCAGTTGGTGTGCTCTTCCTGGATGGAAGGAATAGTAAAGACGCCAGAGGTTGGTAGGTGTGTTGAGGTCTGGGTGTTAATTTTGACCCCATCTCTAGCACTCAGCAAAGCCAAGTGATTAAAGGAATGATTAAGTGAAAAAAACACCTGTGGTGCTATAGAAACATAAGCGTTCCCCAGTATCTAATTCCCTCTTTAATCTCCACGTGTATATATTTTCATATGACTTTATATTGCATTTCTCTGTCAGAACTCGGGGAGCAGTGCCGTTTAGTAAGACCCCATCTTCCACCTCTAAAAGCACGGGTTCAGATTCATCGTGCATCTGCGTGGTACCATCCTCCATAATCCTTAGCGGATGTGTGACCACAACCTTACCCTTAACTGGAAATGGCTTGTCAGAGGAGTTTGGGCACTGACACAGCAGTGGTGGAGTAATCCAGTAGAGCCTTGACTAGCAAAAACGGTGCTTCTCTGCCTGCTACGTTGAGTTACTATTGCCCACACAGCTAGGGCTTCTCTTCCTCCAAAGTGTACAAACATGATTAAGTAGAATTCCCAGAAAAGGTTTTGTTTTTTGTTTTTTTGTTGGGTTTTTTTTATAATCCTGCATGGTTGCAAAGTGCTTTACAAAGAGGTGATGATGAGTACCTTTGCCCAACCTTGTACTTTCCTGTTGAAGCATTTATCTTCATCACCATTGTATGGGGGGAAACCGAGGCACAGAGAAGATATGAGAGTTGTTTATGGCCACAGCCTCAGAGCTGGTTGTAGCACTGTCTAATGCAGTGGGGAGTGACCTTCTCGGCAGGCAGGACACAAGTTAAGCTCTGTCCCCCGTCCCCAGTACAGTGCGCCACACACCGAGACTGCCCACACCACTTGTGGCACGTGCCAGAGGGTGGCCACCCCTGGTCTAATGGCTTAGGGAGCCAGCCACCAGAAATAGGGAATATACAGACTGCTCCCATTTTCTGCTATAAACAGCCTGCGTTATTTTTGGCAATCACTTGTCTGTCCCTTATTTATCAAATAAATCTCAAGAGTCCAGTCTGTAGCTCTAGCTGAAGAGAGCACAGTGCAGCACAGGGAGATAAGGAGCACAGATAATTTTACTGCCTGTGCTCCCTTAGTTGTGGGTTGTGTCAGCACAGGGTTGGCCCTCAATAAAAGAGCCACATGAAGGTTGCTCTCAGTACATCTGGTGCCAATGGCTTCCCTCTGTTAGCATGGCTGTTACATACCAAGATAAGCAAAACCCTCAGATTCAGAAGAGTTGCAACTTTGAAATGTACCACAAGACCCCACAAAGTCAACTACAGACTTCACTGTCACTACTGATTTTATCTGGAAGGGGCTCAGATAGCGATGGTCTGTGGTATAAAACCCTAAGATAGATACAAGGCTGGACAAAGAATCAGGGATGGAAGCCACGACTATGACTATACTGGCCCCAAAATGATCTACAAAGCCAGTTCATGCAGCAGTGCAGTGCCACGCAGTTGCAGTGCAGCCACAGTTCAGTACCAGTCGCCCCTACCCGTTTTAGATGATATAAGTGCAAAGTATTATTCATGAGTAAGAGTTCCTGGTCCCTGTCCGTATGCCATTATTCTATGCCTTTTCCTGTCGTCCTAAAATAATGGTCTGAGGGACCTTAAATCCTACAGTGCCTTGCGTTTTTACCAGTACCCAGGATATAAATCATGAATCTTTACTTGTCTCATACACTACGCTTCTCTCTTGCTGCTTTAATGGGATTCTGTTTCCCCAGATGCATGCGATTTTGTTTGCAGAGTACGGCATGCACTCTTCGCTTCCAGTGGTAAAATTGTTTGAGCATTTCCCAGTATGTGATGAGAAACACGTAGGTTGCTGTTTGTACGGCATTCACTTCCCCAGGCAGATAAACAACGAAGGGTTTGTGTGATTGTTGGTTGAACAATACTTCAGAAAAGCTCCATCCCGCCTGGCTGTCATTTCTGTTGCTGTACTTTGCACTCGGTGACATCATTGGTGGCAGCTAAATGAAGTGTATTAATTGTTAGATGCTCTTTAACCAAGGATGTTGGATATTTCTGGGCAACTAAAGTCATGCAGCACAGCCAGTTGTATGCCAGAGGCTGCTAATCTAATACAGCACAGTAATTTGATTATGCGCTGGGAAAAACAAAGGTGGTGGATTTAAACAGATGGAAGGTATGCAATTAAAGCTAAATTAAAAGCACTTTTGTTTATTTTTAAATGTGCAAAACCTGTTCCTGAATCAGCAGCATAAGTTTATAACCTATTGACACTAAAAAAAAAAAAAATAAATAAATAAATTGTAATTTTTTATAAATCAGTTTGGGTCCACCTGAGGTTAATATTACTCGCAAGAAATAATATCTCATCCATCTAGCTATTGCTAAGTGCTTTGTAAATGTTGATGGATCAATAGTTGTGAAGTACTTGCTTCTGCTCTCCTTCAAGTCGATGGTCAAGTTTACGGAGGGTACAACAAGGCATAGTCAGGTCCAGACTGTGGGCCCGATCTGTTTATTCCTCCAGAATATGGATGGAGGGCTCAGGTGATTTACCCTCTCTTCCTTTTCGTCTGTCCACACAAGTGGCTTTTCCTCTTGTCTCTCCCCGGTGATCAACACCTTTGGGGGCAGCTTCAGCCCACTGCGTTTCAGAGAAACCTCCACCACCCTTCTATTAGGCCTTTTGCCATGGGAAATCTGGGCCACACGTAGGTTAGAATTATTATACCTGTTTTATAGAAAGGTTGTTGACTTGCTTATGTTAATGTGGATAGGACAAATAATCCATACGTCTTTTAACTAATATGCTTTGGATATGTTAAATGTTATCAGCTTCAATGACAAAACTATCCTTCCTACCTCCCAAACATCTTTCTTGTTGCAACAGAAAGAAATTTAAACATTGATTTTATTTTCTGATATTTATTCTGTATTATTTCCTTTCATGTTTTTCCTTCAGCATTGACATTAAAAATGCACAAAAATCCACTTTCTGTTGCAGTGTCGGCTCTGATCTTCTGGGTAGGTCTCCTATGCTAGCGCTGTTCTGCAGAATTTGAGCTGTAGGTGCAGGAGGGAAGTTCAAACTAGAAAAAAAACAACTTTTTACCTATACTTTTCTATCCGCAGTGCGATTAGTGCATAGAATGCTAAGGGAAAAATTGTGTCAAAATTGTGCAATATCTCAACTGTTTCCATTAAAAATTAAAACACAGAAAAAGCATTTTTGCTAAAGCTTTTGGATAAATACAGTTTATAAACTTGTACATTTGTCAACTGATTCCTTCCTTATCCACCTGATGGGCTGTCAATTCTTAGTTCCCCTTTCATGGTGATAGTCAGTGCAGGGAGTCAATATGGGCAAATACCCTACTAGATGGGTTTGTAAAATCCATAGTCATTCAAGAAGGGACACACAATCCTGGGAGTGGCCTTGATGGGTTATAAAGTTTGAGCAGATTTTAAAGCATATCTGCTTTTGTTTTGCCAACCTTTGAAATTGGAACCGGCTGTTATTCTGGTAAACTCACCCATCTGTCCAAGTACTTGCATTTACCAGTTTAAGGCAGGCCAAACAAAACACAGATACATTTTTAAAAATTATTCCAAAAGTTCCCCTGTATCATCCACTGAAATCCTGCATTTTCTACAGTCAAACCAGAGAACCTAAAAATAGTCCCATTGTACCCAAACTAAATAATTGCTTTGACCTTTTTTTCCTCTTTATAGCAATAGGTGGTGCATCTACAGCCTGATTTGTACTTCTCCAAAGGCAATTTGTAGGTTCACAGCAGAGAGACTTTAAGACGCTTTTTGCCCTGGATTCATTTTTGTATGAAGCTATATTTTTAGAGGGTGTAGAGAAAGCTAACACAGAAATGGACTTTCGGTACTTGTCAGCAATACTTGCCCACTCATCTTTTGGCTTGACAATTATTTATATGTAAAGTGTACTATTGACAGACCTCAAGTCCCCATAAAGAAAGTAAGAACAGCCATACTCAATCAGACCAGCGGTCAGCCTAGCCCAGTGTCCTGCAGAAGCGGATGCTATACAGGGAGAGCCGAATATCTTTAGAGTGATCTATCCCCCCTTCAGTACCGTCCCTGGCATCCACCATTTGTTGGTTTAGAGGTGCCAGAGGAAACATCTCCTGCCAGAGGAAACAGGAAAAGTACAGTATGAACTGAGGCACTGCAAGTTTTCCCATCCTGCCTCATCAGTATGTTTCAGTCTTGATTTGCTTGTGATATTATTGGATTGAGAAAGCAGTTCAGTTTCCATGTCTATTCAGTCCTTGCCCTCTTTGCTTAGACTAGTTAGTCACACGCATACATGCAGCGCCATAGTTGTGATGTTGAGAATGATTCTGCCTTGGCAGAAGAGAGGCATTGATGCTTCTTCCACCTTGGGTGCATCTACATGTGCAATTAATGCGACGCAGTAAACTCTGGAGTAAACTGCTGAAGTAAACTGCTCCCGGGCACAGCATCTACACATATGCCCAGGACAGCGTCAATCTGAGCTGGGGCGGAGCAGGTCCCCAGGGTGGCTGGACTGATTGGGCACAATTTACTCCCCGAGTCAGTCTCTACACATGCATTTCAGCACAGTGAAGTACTCCGCCATAAGATAGTACTGTCCCTGATAGTACTATCCTGTGACAGAGTTAATTAGTTTATTATGCCCTAATATCAGCACATGTGTAGACTGTGATGCTTTACTGTGGAGCTAGTTTATTCCACACTAAAGTGCACATGTAGATGCACCCCCTGTGTAGTAATATGCCCTGCCCAGGTAGTTTATCTGTTCTTCTCTTGTTGAAATCAAGTTACTTTGTCACTAACTTTAATGGAACAAGATCAATTCCAAGTCTTGAGTCAAATGCTGCGGTAACTATCTTAAGTTTTCAGTGTTGAAATCCTAGGGTTGGGGAATGAATACTGGTCGCACAGATGATGCCTACATTTTTGCAGTGGGGGGCACAATTCCACGCCACCACTGGCCCCACTGCTGACACTGGCTCTGGCCGAGCTGAAGCCTTGCACCTGCTGTTGGCACACAAATCTGGGAGGGGCACATGCCCCCATATCCTGACCCGCCCCCCAGACGCACACACCTTGCCTAAGACTGGGCATAATAGTATAAGAAATACTATGTAGGTTTGCTCATCCTAATTACAGGAGAGCTGAATTGTCATGTCCTTTTTTGAATAAGCCCCAAATGTTAGCAGAGGCAGATACAAGTTTGTTCTAATGCTGTTTAAAAGGGGTTGATTTGAATTAAGGAACTGGCAGTACTCCTTTAACCAAGCAAGAAACTAAAGGGAAAGAAATGATGCCAAATCCTGGCATTGCTGCCAAATTCAGTGTAGGGGGGCACAACTACACACAGTGCACGTCTACACATGCCTTTACAGGACATGAATAAACTCTAGAGCGTATTTCTTCAGAGTTTATTGCTCCTGTGTGTGCCGTTTCAACACTTACTTGGCAGCAATAAACTCTGGGGTAATAAGCTCCAGAGTCTGTTTGTGCACATCACGAGCTGGATCCAAGCAGCTCCGGCTGGCAGGGGGCCTGGGCGATCAGCCTGCCACCTAGGGCTGCTCCCCTCAGTTCAGCGTGCTGCACCCACCCTTGCTGGGTGGGGCACAAAGGTGCTTTAGTGTGGAGCTAGCTGGCAGGCAGTGCCTGCACTGAAGCACTCTCATGCCCCAGCCAGCCGGGTCAGCGTCTGTCTACACGTGTGTTACTGTGGAGTTTTTTTTACTCTGCAGCAGGATAGTATTAATTTGTACTTATATTTACAAGTACTATCCTGCTGCAGAGTAAATTAGTTTACTCTAGCCTAATGGCGCATGTGTAGACACTGAGATGTTTACTGTGCATCTAATTAGTCCACTACACAGTAACCATCTCATGTAGATGTACCCATACTGTAGAGCACATCCAGTGCAAGAGACAGCTTGCAGAGGGGCTGTGGACTGCTACTTGCATGTTTTCTTCACAGCACTGGTGGCTGCTGCCATGTAAAGTGCTTGCAGGGGAAAGAAGCATTTGGTGATCATGCTGAATCTGCACATTTCACTGGGTTTTGTCCTGCAAGGTGTGATCACTCTTTGCTCTACTTGAAATCAGTGGAGTACAACTAGTGATGGATTTGAGAATGAGGAAAATACTATTGTATCAGCATTTAAGTCCGTTAAATCGCAGCCCCAAGGCTCCTGCCTGGTCACTGCTCCCCACATCTTTCTGGCTGCAGTAGGGGCAGGAGCATGGGGCTGCTGTTTCCTACTCCTGGTCCAGGGGGTGGGACTGTGCAGGGAGCTGAAGATGAGCCTGGGGTATACAGCGCAGCAACACAGGGGTGGTAGTTGAGGGGAGGAGTTGCAGGATCACGATGTAGTGGTGGGGAAAGGGACATGGGCATGCAGTGCACTGGAGAGGCTGGTGGGCACAGTGGGAGGGTTGTGGGCACGGTGCAGTGGTGGGGGACGTCTTGGGATGGGCAGCCCAGAAAGCTATGATTCTTTCTGGTGTGGCCTGCAGGGACTGTGGCCTCTGGTTGCTTGGAAGTTGGACGGGCCTGACTCAACTCATCCTTTGGACTGATTGATTGATAGCAAATGCCGATGCTTCTCTGCATGTCGCTGCTCTTAGAGCTCATGATAGACTTAAGTACATAGGTTTCATATATGACTTTTCATGGTCATTCTTCCAGATGCAGAGTAGTTTCCTCTGTAATTGCAACTCCAAAGGCTGAGTTGAAGCCAGAGGTGCACTGTAAAGATGATGAAGGGGAAAGGAGGAATTTGGTGTTCAAGTTGTGGCATGACAAGGCACCGTGCCTCAGATAATTGAAGATTCAGTCCCCAGCCTCCAGAAAGATCATTTGATTTATCCACACCCGTGCAGAAGATCAGTGTCAGAGACAGTATCTTGAGTTTGAGTCTGCTTCCTTATCTCTTGTTCAGGCCACTGTGATGGCATAGGAAGTATAGTTGTCCTGAATGTTGTTACATTTCTTTACCTTTACTTTTTTATCACAAGCTATAGAAATGCGACAAACACCATGTGATGTGAAGGAAAGCTGCTTTGACACTGACTTCACTAAGATAGAGATGTAAGCTGTGTTAGTCTGAATTCAAATACCTTATAAACTAACTAAAGTAGATCTAAATTTGTAGCACAAGCTTTCATGAGCCAAAGCTTACTTCATCAGTTGCTATGAAAGAATGTGCAGAAAGCAGAATATAAGGAGAAAGAAACTAGAATTTAAAAATTACAGTTCTGATTTCTTTCTCTTTCTTTTACTTGGCTTTCTGCACATCCTTTCACAGCATCTGATGAAGTGAACTTTGGCTCACAAATGCTTGTGCTATGCATCTAGATCTGCTTCTGTTAGTCAGTAAGGTACAACTCTGCCAGTTCAGCCCTACCTTCTACTTCACAAGGATATCAAGAGTTTCAAACCTGCCACGTACTGGTATAAACAAAAAATTCTTCAAATGATACTACTGCAAATAAAAACCTCAAAATAGAAAACCCACCACACTCTTCCCCCTGCCCCCTTCCTTCCTCCTCCCTTTTACTTTTGGGTAAATGATGGACCGCTAGGTTTAACATAGATTCATAGAAAATTTGGATTGGAAGGGACCTCAGGAGGTCACATCTAGTCCAACCCCCTACTCAAAGCAGGACCAGCCCCAACTACATTATCCCAGCTAAGGCTTTGTCTACTCAGGTCTTAAAAACCTGCAAAGATGGAGAGTGCACAACCTCTCTGGATAACCTGTTCCAGTGCTTTACTACCTTCCTTGTGATAAAGTTTGCCCTGATATTTAACCTAAACTTCCCTTGCTGCAGTGTGAGCCCATTGCTCCTTGTCCTGTCATCTGCCCCCACTGAGAACAGTCCAGCTCCATCCTCTTTGCAACCCCCTTGCAGGGAGTTGAAGGCTGCTATTAATTCCCCTCTGTCTTCTCTTCTCCAGGCTAATGAAGCCCAGCTCCTTCAGCCTCTTTTCATAAGTCATGTGCTCTAGTCTCTGAACCGTTTTTGTTGACCTCAGCTGGATTCTCCAATTTGTCCACATTCAAAACTGGACCAGTACTCCAGATGTAGCCTCACCAGTGCTGAGTACGGGGGGAGAATCACTTCTCTTGATCTGCTGGCAATACTCTTACTAATATAGCCCAGTATGCTGTTAGCCTTCTTGGCAAAAATGGAACAATTGATGGCTCGCTCATATTCAGCTTATTGTCCACTTTAACCTCTAGGTCCTTTTTCTGCAGAGCTGCTGCTTAGCCAGTCAGCCCCCAGCCTGTAGTCGTGCATGGGATTCTTCCGTTCTCAATGCAGGACTTCACACTTATCCTAATTGAACCTCATGCGATTTATTTTGGCCCAATCCTCCAATTTGTCCAGGTCTCTCAGTATAGGTTTGTTTTGCCCCATCTGGTTTGTGTGTTCAATAAGATCAGTCTTTTTAGTCGGTGAATAAAACAAAAAGTGAAGACTCCAGTTTGTTTGATAAAACCTGTGGTGCCCTAAGGGGCCTAGAATTTGATTCCTGGAAAACTAGATTTTAACGTTACACTGTTGTTGTCTCCCCTTGGAGGATGTGAAAAGCCTTTACAAATGTTAATACAGACAGTATAGATGTTTCACACAGGTGTGGGGTTGGGAAGAGAGTGGAGACAGATAGCAGTTAAAGTAGTTGCTTGTCTGTGGTCATGAGCAGTTCATTGGTAGAATAAAACCAACCCCCAGACTGCTAAGTCCCAGGCTTGTGGTTTAATGTGAGATCACAGGACCAAGCTGGGTTTGGTTCCCACCTCGGCCTACGGGGATTCAGCCACACATCTTGAACCTCCTAGGTGAATGCTATAACCACCAGTGTGTGGGCTAGATTGGTTGGTGTTTCTTTCCACCTTTTGTTGAAGCTGAGCCATAGTGCAGCAAAGAATACAAGGCTCATAAGACAGTAAGTAAGAAGAAGCCTAAGTGTGTATCTTAGTGGTTAGGGCACTTTGCTGGGAAGGGAAATCTAAGCTTCCAATGCTTGCCAATTTTTTAGCCTCTTGAAATAACATTCCTGTACTGTTTTAGCCAGTGACTATTTAGGATAGGGAGCAGAGGCTGGAACGTAGGACTCCCCTCCACCCCTAGCTGAAAGCTTTATACGCTAGGTGACAAAGTCAGGCTCCCTCTTGCTTCTGACTCCATGACTCTTACATTCTCCGCTGTACTGGGCCCAGGTTTAACCAGAGGGATGGAGGGTGCCTCCATCTAGACTTGCCTATATCTTACTGTTAAAGACCCTCTGGCGAAGTAAGAGGTGTCAGTTTGAATCCCTGCAGACTGATGGGGATCTAAGCCCCACTTCTTGAGTTTAGTGTTCAGCTAAAAGGCCTAACGGTGGCTCCGAAACCGTATAGATCAGTAGGCCACTGTCATCCCCCAGAACTCCTTACCATCACGCTTCTAACTGGTTACTAGATAAAATAACAGTGCTGGAAGCACCTCTGCAGCCATGCTGAAGTCCTGCTCATTTCTTTCAAAGACTACTTGTAGGCCCTCTGGAACAGGAATTGAGTCTTTAGATGTAACGTATACAAGCGCCCTAAAGGATGAAGATGCTTCTCTTGCAGCTCTAATTTTGCTGGCTTTGCTCCAGCGAGGACCATGGATTCTGAAATAACCCTCTGTTTAGCTTTCCTTACGGCTCACTCTAGGTGCCTTCCCCCCTCCTCTCCACTCAGCTTGCAGATATTTTGGATTGCTCTTCCTAGTTGCTTGGCTGTCCTCGTGCACTATATGGGCACCTAACTCAAGAGCTTTGGATTTCAGTCTGGGGGACAGGCAAGTAAAACAATAGGCATTGAAACGCCTAGCTTATTGGCACCTAAATCCTTCCTAGGGTGTGTCCCCTTATTCCCTACCTGCCTGGACCCCCATCTAATTCTGTCTATCACCTCTGTCCTCTCAGGTGGAGGGCTTTAAATGCTTCAAGTCAGATTGTGAATATCCTTCCAAAACCTGAGATTCAGTTCTAAGATGGGAATATCCAATTTTTACAATGAGATCTGTGCAGGAAGGCACAAATCCCACGCTACTCTGAACATGGCATAGGTATAGTCAGTGGTTTATGGACCAATTTTAACATTTTTGTGGGGGGGAGAGGGGGAAGGAGCAAGGAATTACCTGTATTCCTCCCTTCGATATAAAACTTTCAGGCAGGACTGCATTGGCAGACATGAACCTCATGCAGAACTCAAAGATCCTCCTGTCCTTCTCTAGCTCTGCATTGTTACCAAGCTGCTCTCTTGCCTCTTTGCATTGCAGTTGGTGTGATCCGTCTGATTTAGCTTCTAGGATGAATCAGCAGAACAACTCCATTCCTCCTCAGATGCGTCTAAAATCAGCCATCCTGTCGCATCAGTCTTAAAATTCAGCTTTGGTTATCAGTTTACATGTTCATAAACATCCTTCTGTATATCCTGATTGAATGCAGTCACTGTCTGTGCCTTAATATACATTCAGTAAATCTGCAAATCTACTGTACTGCAAATACACTGTATTTGCAGGACTCTAGCTACTGGTGAGTAACCATCCTTTTTTCTTTTTGTGGTAACTTTGAAGAATTTTTATCTTTTTAATGGTTTTTGCAGTTGCATGGCACTATATCAAATTAACCAATAAAGATTATGTGCTGTCTCCTTTAAATCTGTGACAAGGGTTGAAGATAAACCCTTCCTGTATGATTATTCTCATGAAAAGCTCCTCCTGTATGATTATTCTCATGAAAAGCTCCGCACTTTTATAACAAAGAAGCAGATGCCCTTTACCTGTACGCTTTTGCATTTGCTGAGCAGGTTATATTTTTATGACGGGAAATGTCTGAATGCTTGTGTTAGAGGGATACACCACGTGATCTGATTAGTGCAATGCAGAAAGGCGTTTATGAATAAAATTTAATATGTAACAGGATAAGTCTATTACACTAACTATGCTGGCTTAATTTCTTATAAAATAAGTGTATATGTCCTTGAAGGCCTTATATAAGTGTTCACCCAGAATGAATCCAGCATGCTCATTTCATGATAAAATAGTGGCTTCAGAACTAGCTCCTTTTTTTGGAATAGTCACCAATAATTTGCTATATAGGTGCTGCTGTTATAGGCAAAACTTGGTGGAAGAGAGATTTTTCTGTGATAATCTGTTTAAGAGGGAGTTTGATTAGGGTTTTGAGGGCTAAAGATGACATTTTTCTTCTGTGGAATTTGCTAAATTCATGCAATTCTTTGATTCATTTCTGCTTTGTGCTAAATGCTTTGTGTTCTTGATCCATATGTGCAGTAGGGGTGTGTGAAATGGGCCGTATTTGATTCGAATTCAGATTCGGCTCAAATCGGGGACAGTGATTTGATTAGTTGATTTGGATCACTGTTCCGATTCGATTCGGCTGAGTCCAAATCTAAAGATTCGATGCTGATTCAGAGAATCAGCAATTCGTCTAGAGATGCAGCTTTAAATGCTTTTTCTATATACCTTGAGGTACCAGGCGGCTCGTGAATGCTGCGATGCTGGGGCGGATGGAGCATCCCACAAGAATGTGGGGCGGGGGCCGCGTGCTTGGTGGCGAACCTGGAAGAGGACTGGAAGGACTTCCAGTCCACTTCTGGGTCCACTGCCGAGTGCACAGTGGACCCCCTGCACCCTCCCGGCTTGGTGATCAGCTGCGGGGGGGACCCCGGGTGCCTCCCCAAACCCAGGAGACATCAGTCACTGAGCCAGGACATGCAGGGAGCGGGGGGTGCCCTGCATGCTCCCCAGTGGACTGGAAGTGTTTCTGGTCCATTTCTGGGTCTGCTGCCGAGCGCGCTGGGGACCCTCCCGCACTCCTGTGGGACACTCCATCCGCCCCAGCACTGTAGCAATCACGAGCCGCCTGGGACCTTGAAGTATGTAGAAAAAAACATTTAAAGCTGTGTCTATGTCCAAATCATCAAATCTTTCCGAATCACTCCAAATAGATTCAGAGGGTTCTGATTCGATTTGGACAGATTAAAGGGTCTCCTGATTCATTTTGGATTTGGAGATTCGGCCAGCAAATCGGGCCAAATCTCCGCCAGGTTGCATCAGCGACCGAAGCTTCAAGCAGCTGTAACATGCAACACGCATTAACAACCCCACTTTTACAATCCACGTTAAGTTTTTGAAAACCAGGAGGCTGAAGTTTGTCTCCAAAATCTATATGTAGGAAAGTACCTGAGTATCTACTAGCTATCTATTAGCTTGTAAGGCTTAGCATGTAAACCACTCAAGCCTGAGTAGGCATCCTGCATGTGCAGTAGGACTGATTAAAAAAACCCCAAATCTATGACTTGCATGTTCTGTTTTATTTTAGGATGTATTTTAAGGTAGACTATAGCGTTCTGTGTGATCTGGTCCTCCTCGTTGATCCGCTCCATTGTAGTCATTGATCCTCTCCATCATTGATCCGTTCTGTTGTAGTGATAATTGAAGTCAGTGAGATTGGTACAACGGATGGTCCAGTCCCTACATTTGAACTTCAATACATTTGGGTGTAGTGAAAGGGCCATGAGAGGCGATGGGTTATTTTTGCTTATTGGTTTAGGTGTCCAAAACAATTTACCTTCAGCGCGCATTGATCAGGCTTACACCACGAGGCGTGCTTGTATTTAGTTATTGGGGATGTCAAGTGGGTGGACCTTTTCCCCACGTTCTGTTTCTTTTGGAGTTGTACATAACTTCTGCATAATTTGTAATGGAGTTGTCCATAAGCATGGACACAGAAAACATTTTTTATTCATCTAAGAGGTCTTTTACCTTTCCTTTCTTTCCTTCTTTCTTTTTTCATCTGGCTTGTTAAAAAGTATGTTAATTGACTAGACAGGCACATGGGAAGTGAGGCAGTACAGTATGTTGAGACCTGTGCTGGAAAAGCCCAAGTACAAAACAGGAGCAAGAATTCCCTTCTCCCCCATTGGAGACATGTATCAAACTGGTCCTTTCAGCATGTGGAAGCGGGTGAGAGTATTTGCTCAGAAGTATTAATTGATATTTGTAGTGCCTTGAAGAGTCTAAATGGGGCATATCATTTTTGTCTTTTATTCTCTTATTTCTTATTCAGAATTTGAACTCTTATTTAGGGCAGCTGACTATGTAGAACTAACCATCAAAAATAAAAATGCCTTTTCCCCCAGCCACTGCTGTTGGGAGGAATCCTTAATATCCTCATTGCTAATCAGTCCTTATTCATTGAAGTCATTGTGAGTTTTGTCTGAGTAAGAATTGAGTAAGGATCTGAGGATATGACACTGAAATACCAAAGATTGTTGCCATTTTATATAGCATTTTTATTGTTGAACAGAAAATGTTCAGAATATTCAGAGATGAATTTCTAGCAAAACTTGGTTACATGTTTCAGCTGAAGGGCGTTGGATTGAGATCAGTTTCTATAATACGGATGTGTTTGGAGATCTGAAATTCCACGTTGGTAGCGTCCTGACAGGCTGCTAACTGTTTATTAATCAGTGAGATTATCAACTTCATGTGTTTTTATGTTTGGAAGAGTTTAACAATTTCTGACCATTCAATACTTTCTTACATGAGTAATCCCGTTCACTTCTATTAGGCATACTTGTGTCAGTAAATGACTCTTACATTAAACTTTGCCATTATTCTCTCTTACTTTAATCTATTCCTTCAAGAGTTAACTTTCTAAGCAGCCACAAATTAGTTCTCTCAGTTGTTTTAATTATTTTTCTTGTCACGCACAGTGAAGGTCCAATGTTTGTGAAATGTCTTTTTTTTTTTGTCCCTTTTCCATGGCCATTTCAACTATGCTGGCATTGAAAAACTGAACCAAAATGCTGCCTATGTGCTGTCTTATTATTTCTGAAGATTTGTGTCTTTTTCTCAGTTTAGCGTTGTTAATTTTAATAATTTTTTTTCAAGATGGCTCGGGCACGCCAGCATTTTGTGTCTCAAATGCATGCAGGAGACACGTTAGCAGCTACTCGCTATCAGTGGGCTTCCATGTGCTTGCTGCCTGTTGACTAATTTCCTTCTGTGTATCTGACAGGTGACTCAGAGCAAATCCTGGCAGATGGCTTCATCGTTTTAGTATGTAGCCAGAGCCTTCTGAGATGAGTTTTGGAATTTCCATCAAAGTAGGGATTAGGTTCAGGATATACCAGGGGGGTACAGCCCACCATAGGAGTGTAAAATAAGAGGAAATCGTTCATCGCGAGTCATCTTGTGGTTGGATGATTCAGGGGTCTGCTGTTGGTGGTCAGAAAGGCACGTGCTTCACCCCACAGTCTTTGTGTGTTACTCAGACTGCAATCTGTCTCTTAAAATTAATTCCACCCTTCTGATTTTTGTCCAGTGAATTTATTTCTGGAAATGAATAGCTGCAGTTGCTGGACTGAGTAGTGTGAAATTCTGTTTAAAATGAGCATGTTTTCAGCGGGTGACTTATCGATCACATTTTTGTTGGGGGCGGGGGGAGAATAAGCATTTGAAACTTGTTTAAAAAATATTCTCTTGTATTTCAGTAATAGAGAAAGTAAAGGCTACTTAGTTTTCTAATGATGGAGGAGTATCTGAAAAGCTATTTCTTGGAATAGTAGATCCGTTGGCACTAGCTGGTGATTTCCTGTGCATTTGCTGTAAGACACACTCTGTGATGTGAGTAGGTGGTACTTAAGAGGTTGTTACGAAACCAGTTTTCAACCACACGTTTTGAGTCATGGATCAGGAAAAGGGATAGCAGCTTTACTGCTTTCTCTTTGTTTGAGCAGGGTATTTGTAGTGCACACGCGGTATATTCTGCGTTTGTGTGGAGCAAGACTGATTTGGAACGGATCTAATCTTCTGTTAGGAGCTCTCTTTTTATGCCACTCCACTTTTGAGTCGGCAATGAGAACGTGGACTGAAAGGACTGGAAGCAGGGTGCAAGGTGCATAAAGAATAGTTTCCTGCCTGTATTTTTTAAATGGAAGTATTTTCTCATAGTTTTTCCCAGATGTGAGAAGCAAAATGGAGTTTCATCAATGACTACAGTCTGTGCTTAAAACAAGATGGTTATTTGGAACACCTTGATTCTGTTCGGGAAGCAAAGATAGATGGCTTTTCCACCAGAACATATCAGGAAATTGGTCTGGTTCCTGGGCCGAAGGAACTGTTGACCTACTGACTTAGTTATGAAGAATAAAGAAAACAGTCTTATTGTGGTTTCCTTTGTTGATGGCAGATTCAGAAGATGTCTGTGATCATGCAAGTATGACTAGCCGAAGAGAGGTGGCTCTAGCGTGCATGCTGCATTTTGGATTTGTTTTGTGCCTGCGAGGAGTTGCATTCCTGACCAGTGGAGAAGAACACGACTTCGGATCTGCCGGCTCTCCTGGTGACCATACAATGGTAAATTTAATACAATTTTAATTTCTACTGGATTATAGTTTCCCTCTTTTAGTAATCCCTTTTTGATCTTCTCTTAGCATCACTGAATGGAAAAACAGAGTATAACAGTACTAAATATAGCACAGGTAGCATTGCTCTTTACATTGGGTTGGAATATTTTGGAATCCACATGAGCATGTGGTTCAATTCTTTGGATTAGCTTTTACAGGGAAGATCAACTGGCCTCCAGGAGCATTTAAATTTGAGGCTTAGATTCAGGTTCAGGCTCATCTGCTACAAAAGGATCCACATTGTTTTCCTTGGACTGTTATTTAATATTGATAAAATTGTTCTTTGCAATCTATGGTAATAAGTGGAAGGGATTGGCTAGTGTTCGGTGTATCAGGTTTGGACTGCACGCTTTCATTGAATCGCCAGTTGGGATTCTAGGAGGATCAGATTAGGCATTGTTTCCCTTTCCAAAGCACTGTAGGTAATGTGGGTATACATCCTTTTGAATTGCACATTAAAAATTATGTCTGCACATAGACATAAAAACTGATTGTTTTTCATAATAAGATACATTCAGCTTTACAAGTATACTTTGATTATTAAGCATCTCAGTAAATGCTAACAGATTATATCAATTATAAAAAGCATTAACATAGCATTGGTTAAATTATGGGCAGTACTGATTGATAGAGCAGGGGCTGAGAAGTGAACGTTTTAAATTCTACTAATGACTGCTACTGCTTTGTGACCTTGGGTAAGTCATTTAATCTTAGTTAGACCCCTAGTAAATTATGAATAATGCCTAATCGCCTCTAATAAAGTAACATATGAGCTGTCAATGGTATGTATTCTGTCTTGTATCTTCAGAGGAAACTTTTTCAGCATTTTAATTTCAAGAAAAAAAAGTTTTGCCTGCACATTAATACATAGTAGTAAAATATGTTAAGGGCAAAAAGGGGTAAGCAAAGAAGTGATTTTTAATTTATCTAACCTGTTACTTGATTTTTCTCCTCTATGCATATGAAAGTAACAGTCACCTTTGGCATCATTAGTTAGTGGTCCCAGATGAAGCTAGGAATTCATTATGTATGGTGGAATTTCTTCTGCGGGGTGTGTGAATCAAGGAAGCCTTGCATGTCCAAGTGCACCTAATTCCTGAGTTGCAGTAAGGATATTGGGTTTTCTCTGTTGCAATATCAGCAAAGCAAGCCATACAGCAGAGCCTCCTACCATACCATGAATAAAAAGTAAAAAAGGAGGGTATACCATTATACCACATCTCCTTTTATTCATTGCTTCTCTTGGGTCTCAGGTTAAGCACTTAAAACTCCTCAAGTAACTTTGTGGTGACTGGTTCCACCAAGAGGAGTAGGTGTCAAGGTCAAAGAAAAGTGACTTACTTTGGTTGGTATGTGGGTGTGAAAAACCTAAAACAAGGAGTGAGTGGAGGAAACTATGTTACTTGAATTCAATAAAGGGATGGTTAAATGAATTAGCTTTCTTGAATTTACATTTTGCCAATTATACTTCTGAATTTAACCACATAACTCTAAAATTACTCAGGTAACTATAAGCTTATCAGAGGTTTCTCAGTAAAGACTCTGATTTTTAAAATATATCACTTCCTTATCACTTTAGGTCAACAGAGAGGAAGTTTTGAGTTTTTATAACTAAATTATTAACTGTTAAACGTAAATTGCAGTGGTGGATTGAATTTCCTTACACTTAAACCAGAAAATGCTTAAATACTGAGAAATTAAAGCAGACCACATGTAAGGAGAATGAGATTTTGATCTTCAGTTAATTGTCGTTTATCCACCTGCATTATGTAGTGGGATGTGGAGTCCTATTGCTGTTCTTTAAAATAATCTGTTTTTCAGAGAAGGTGGTCTGGTGTGTAGGAAGTATTTCATATTTTCGAGTAAATATGAAGTTCATTTTGTATTAAAAAAAAAAATAATGAAAATTCAGTTTGTGTATGTTTTCATAGTAGTTCTGCTTTAACCTGCCTTTTTTACAGTGGGTGCATCTACACTAGATGCTTACTGCAGAATTACCTATTTAGCTCTGCAGTAAAGCATCACCGTTTACATGAATGGTGCTCTTAGGCTGGAGTAAACTAATTAAATTGCCATAGGATGGTACTGCCCAACAAAAGTACTATTCAATGGCAGGGTTATTTCCTCCCCCTTAATGCATATGTAGATGGTGACTGGGTCTGGCTGCCTGCTGGCTAGTCCTGCACTGTAGCACCCTTGCGCCCCAGCCATTCCCTCTGCAGCATGTTGAGCCGGGGGGAGCAGCTCCGGGCTGGCAGGCTGACTTCCCTCCCCCAAGGCCTTCTGCCTGCTGGGGCTGTGCTGGCTGCCCCAACTCAACGTGCTGCGATCTCGGGCGCACGTGTAAATAGTTGCACGTGGGAGCAATAAACAGTTGTGTGAACTGTGCCGGAGTTTGTGTCGCACTCTGTATTGCATGTAGACCCACCCAGTGTGAACTAGCATGTTGTGATAGCATCACATTCTAGTTGATTGTTTTTTTTCTTGACTTATCCTGTTGAACAGCAGTATACAGTGGCAGTTTCAACTGTCTTTCAGTGTCTTTGGAATAGAAAGTTAAAATAATGCTTGAGCTTTAAGGTGAACAGGTGATGAAGAATGGACCTGCCTAAAGCTTGTGTGTTGCAACCAGGTATTTGTCCCTGATTGCAGTGAAGTTAATGGGAAAACCCTTGCTAACTTCAAAGGGAGAGAAATTGGACCATACTGTGTAATTCTAATTAATTGCATCCAGTATTTTTCATGTGTTTTCTTCAGCAGCATGCTATCAGAGTTGCTGAGCACTCCTATCCCTAATGGCAAGGCAGAGTAGCATTTGGCATATCTGAGTGGGTGCATCTACGTCCGCAAATAATGCAAAGCAATAAACTTCGGTGCATATCGTCTTCATGTTCTCCTGGGACTGCAGCACGTTGAGCTAGGTTAGAGCAGCCCCTGCTGACAAGGGTCCCGAGGGTCTGCCTGCCAGCCTGGGACTGCTCCGACCCAGCTCAACCTGCTGCAGAGGGGCTGGCGGGGGCACGAGGGTGCGCCAGTGCAGGGCTAGCCAACAGGCAACCCCTGCACTGAAGCAGCCTCATGCCCCGACCAGCCCTGTCGGCATCGACGCATGTGGTGCTGCACACTGAAGAGCTCCGCGTTGGGATAATACTTGTAATTACAAGTACTAACCCGCGGCAGAGTTAGTTTCCTCTGGCCTGATTGGGCCGCATGTGTAGACATTAAAACTTCACTGCAGAGCTAACTGGGCAGCTCTGCAGTAAACGTCTCGTGTAGAGGCGCTCAGCGTCAGCTCCAAAAATGCTGATTCCAACCACTGAGGTTGAAGGCTGCACCGATGTACATTAATGTTTACTGCACTTTTTAAAAATGGCTTTCTAAAATTGCCTTCAGGGTTGTTTCTCGGAACTAGTTAGTTTCTAAGGCTGCTTACAGATGCTAACCCCCCCCCAAAACTGCGCTTTACTGGAAGAAGCAGCACATTAGTTCGACCTGGCTCCATAGCGTCTGTATAGATCGGGTAATTCAGCGGGGCTTTTTGGCACTTTTATCTAATAGCTGATTCAATCAGCTATTAGATAAAAAAAAGCCCCATTAAACATCCGAGCTATACAGGCATTGCGTGAGCTGGGTCCAGCTAACACGATGCCTCTTCTGGGCATGTGCTGAGCTCAGTGTGGGAGCGCGCCAAGTTTAAAATAAAGCGCCATTCTTTTTTAATGTCTGTAAGTAGCCTAAGGTGCCCCTACCCTGCCTTCTGCCTTCATGTTTATGTGTTACTGGTTACAGATAAGGTCAGTTTACAAGTAGTAGGTCTTTCTCTCTCCTTGTCAGCCCTGCCAATTCCTCCTGGAAGCTGAAAGCCAAATGAGTCCTTTCTGGACCATTCATATCCAGTAGTAAAAAGCATAGCTGGAGTTTATGTACAAAATTATTAACCTGCATATTAGCTGGACCAGGATATAGGTTACTCTTTGGGATTTGGGTTGAAGCTTTAGTGCTTAACAGAAGTAAAAAACTGGTTTGATCAGTAAAGAAAAAGAAATTGTATATCTACAGTCCAGAGGTGCAGTTAAATGTATATAGAGGCGCAATGAGTAAGAAGGTGCCATTTTGATCTAATCGCTGTTTAGAGTAGGTCTGTACTCAGGTCTCCGCTTATCTCTGCTACTTGCTTCCCAGTTATCACTGGTAAACTGGCCTGCCAGGACCCAGACTTAGCTCGTTAAGGTTATAAACCTGGGGGTTTATTATGTGCAATCAAATGGGAAACAATAGGCATTTGATCAAGTTTGACACAAGAGTAAAGTTGCCTCCGAAGTTTGGAAACTTAAACTGCAGTTACAAGGATCAAAAAGGCAACCTAAATTCCCCACATGATATGTTTTTACAAGCTGTTATGAAAGAATATATAACGTTCTGTTGCCAAAACAATGTCCTAGGCACGAGTGACTCATAACAGAGATTTCAGCTTTACTCTTTGATTTACTTTTATTTACCAAAAATAAAAATATTCCAAGAATAGAGGTAGATGTGCGCAGTTCTCCTGTTAGGGCAGGACTCCTGTTGGAGGTATATAAATGCAACTCATAGGATTTATTTTCAGGCTTTTATTTGTAAGAAGAGACAATGGCGGCCTTGCTGTTTGTTATTCCTTACTGAATCCATACAACAGTCTCTTCTGAACTGGATTCAGATGCAACAGAAATCACAAGAGACTGTCCTTGCTGGTTGTCTGCAGTCTCTTGTCTCAGCGATGCCTTCCTTGTCCTTCAATTCTGTCCACGTTGAAACCATAATTATAGCATTCCTGGGACCGCGTTGTTGCTAATAGGTTTCTCTCAGGTTGGTTGGGTGAGGAAGGATGGTTTTGCACTTAAGGCATGGGACTGCAAGTCAGGAATTTTAGTTTCAATGTTATGCTCTTTTAACAGACTTCTGCGTGACTGTGACCAAGCTTAGTCCCTTTGAACCTCATTACTAAAACAGAGAGAAGAGTATTTCTATTTTGTGTCCCTTTCTTAGTGTTAAGTATTCAATTCTCAGCACTTTGGGATGGTTAATGTTGTACAGCATTCAGCACAATGTATACTGCATCCATGTCATGCTAGAGCTTCTAGACATTACTACTATATAAATAAGTACTGTGGGAAATGTGTGTATAAAACCTCATAGATTTTTGTAGCCTTTACAGACTTGGTAGTCAAACACCGTTACAGACTGCTTCTCTATCATTCCTTGTTTAAAAAAATATTTATGCATACCAGGCTTAGAAATGTGTGCGATGATTCTTCACAACATTTGGATTCAGTTTGGAGCAGGGCATCAATGAAGGAGCTGTGATGCCTCTGTAAAAACCTAGAAAAGACTTTTCTTGTAGGCACGGACAGATCCAGGATTTTGTGAAAAGAGACGCAGGGACTGCACCCCTGCTCCCAGCTTCACCTCCAGGCAGGCAGAGACCGTGTTGTGGGATCAACAGCAGGGATTTTTTTGAGTCTCCAAGTCAGTTAAGAATCCTGTCCCATCTCCCCCTCTGTCCTCCGCAGCATATCCCCTCCCCTGCCCTCCCTTTTGCCCCTGCTGCTGTCCTAAGCTAATCAGGGGGTGGGGGGGGGGGGGTTCCAGAGCCACTCCTGTCCCCTTCTAGTTGGGCTCAGCAGGGGGCACCAGTGGCAGCTGGGTGGGATCCTCCTAACCACCCAACCCTTGTGTGTTCCCTGCTGAGCTCTGGGGCCCTCCCCGCACAACTCGCCCAATTCATTTCACAGCAGGGAGAGGCTCCAGGGCTGCTGCAGTGGGCTTAGCAGACGATGGCAGTGGGTGGGTTCACCAGCCCAGGCTTGCTCCCTGCCTGGCAGGGAACACCCTGGGGACTGGGCTCGGAGGACGACTGGCCTGCTGCCGCTGCTCCTGCTTCTGCTGGTTCCTGGCTGGAGCAGGCAGGAGTGGCTCTGGTGCCCCATATCCCCTCAGCCAGGGGCAGGGGTAGGGGTAGGGGCAGGAGCAGGGGTCCCTGCAGCTGAAGATTGAGGCGAAGTGGGTGCTCAGAGCAGGAGAACGGGGACTGGATTTTTATCTGATGTGTGAAATTTAAAAAAAAAAAAAAGCTCGCTGCTGCTTCCAGTGTGGTCTGAAAAGGGGGTGCATCCACACCATTGTGCCCCCTCTCCCCCTGCCCCTGGCTGTGCCCCTGCTTGTAGATAAATTGTTCAAGCAAAGGACACCAGATACAGAAGACTTCTGTAATGAGTTGCCTTGCCTGTTCTCTTCTTTCTCCCTTTCTTTTCCCTCTCTGGCTTCTCCTTCCTCCTAAACTTTCCAGTGTTATAATCCGTTTTCTCTCCTACATACTTAAAAATAGGCAATGCTCTCATGCCACATGTTCTCTCCTACTTTCCCTCTTCCTCATGGCTTGAAAATAGCAAACAAAACACACAGTTGACTTGGACAAGAGTCTAGTATTTCATTTTAAGAATGAGTCTTCCAAATACAAAAATCAAAAGGAGCTAGCTGACCGTGCCACATAATAACCCTGGGTTCAATCCTACAATACTTATTTATACACAAGTAAAGATTCTTCCATATGTATGTGTTGGTAAGATTGGACAATAGTAATGACATACCTGTCAGTAATTGCCACTTGGCACTTCGTTGGACAGAAGATATTTGTTGTATTCAAGCCATAGACAGCGTGGAATGATTCCAGGCTTGCAGTTCACATCAACCTTCCTAAAAATAATGTAAATGCAGATCTTTGGAAGGGTGGTGTAGTTGCCATATGAAGATGTTAGAGTATCACGTATTAATTGTATATGTTGATTAAAAATGTGATTATCAGGAGACTGGGAAAATTCTTGCTAAAGTTTGTAAGCCATCTGAAAAATACTTGTGTGTGGAATTACAAAATCATAAATGGAAAAATCTACCGTATTCATTCAATTCCAAGATGAAGTCTGCCCCCCCCCACCCATTTAAAATGGGGGGGGGGGGGGGGAGACCCTCATCTTGGAATTGAGTATGAGGCAGTGGGTGGATGGGTGGCTGCTGTGGCTTTGACTCCAGTCCGGACCCACAGCTGCCTGTCCCCCACTCAGAATTTGGTTTTCCAGTACAAAATCATAGAAAAAGAGGGTTGAAGGGACCTCAGAAGATCACATCTTGTCCAGCCCCCTGCTCAAAGCTGGACCAGCCCCAGCTACATCATCCCAGCCAAGGCTTTGTCTTCCTGGGTCTTAAAAACCTCTAAGGATGAAGACTCCACAACCATTACAGAAGTGTTGAATACTGAGTGACCAACTGCAGATGCTCCTTCAGCATGGCAAAGGGTATTTATACCTAAAAGCTTGAAAAGAAGATTTTTTCCCACTATTGAGTTGGTTTAATAAAAGATAGCAGATTAACCGAAATAACCTTGTCTGCCCATGTCCTTAGACGAACATGGTTACAACCTACACCCCTGATTCTTCCACTTCTGATTTGAGAATTTCAGAGTCCAGGAGACCTCAGTAGCCAAGTGGTTGGGGGGATTCATGAGGCCAGCATGGCAGCGTAGGTGAATAGGTTACCTTCCCCTAGGGTTATCTAGAAGTTCACAGGCTAGAGGTTTCAGTGGTGAGAGGCTGGGATGGGCAGGTTGGAGAAGAGACAAATACTTCAGGTAAGTGAAGGTGTTGGAGAATCAGATTGTGTAACTGATTTGGAAAATGAATGAAGGAATGTGTGACTGTGTGGGTGAGTGAGTGATTAAGAGAATATGTGCATGGGTGGGTAATTAGGCTGGCAAGTGAGAGGAGGTTGGAGTGGGTGGATGGATGAACAGGTATGTGACTGAAACCGAACCCGCTTCGTGGCGCAGCTGTGTAATGATACGTGAATGTTTGGTGAAAGAGAGAGAAAGAAATCAGGAACATTTGGCAAAACTATGCATACAGGACCAAATCAGAACTACTGACTTTGTGACATGGCATTCACGTAATTAGAGAACCGGACTAGGAGTTAAGAGGCTTGGATTATTTTATCGCATTTGCTTCTTGCTGTCCGTGTAAAATTTGACAGGCCACTTAAGCCAATTTTGCTCTATTTCTGTGTGTGAAGAACGGACTTCATACTCCGTCCTTGTGAAGTGATTTGCGGTCCTTTTCTAAAGCTTCAACAGAAATATGTTCAATTAATTAGTATTGATGAACTTATACATGATCCCTTGCCTCAACAAGGTCTCCCAGAAAACAAGATAAGATAAATTATACACTTTTAAGTAGTATAGCTGTAGTATTGTAAATGAGCACGGTACTTTATAGGCAGTGACAGTTGTCCCTGCACTGCAGATGGGGTGGGAGGATTGATTTAACCAGTATAGTTGCGTTATATCCATTACCCTTGTACTAAGTTGATGACAAATCAGCAAAGACACAAACGTCTCTCCAACATAAAAGGGTCCATTTTTAATTAATCAGAGCCCTGAACAGCAGTTTCACGTTCTTTACTACAATTTCTGTAGCATTGGTCATAGTTTGCTGTGACTAATCCATAGTTGTTTTTCAATTTACCATGACAGAGTTATGGCCCCGGCTGTGACCTTCCCTGTGCCGTTACAGTTGGGCTATTGTTCAGCGTAATTGCGGTGCTATCCTGTTAAGTTTTATTAAGTTGTGCACAGTACATTTTCAGTTTTTATTGTAACAGAGCTGAGACCTTTTGAACTCCAAACAGAGGTGAATATTCGCTGTGGGAAGTCATAGACTTTATCTTAATTGTCCCAAAAGGTGTATCTTTATGGTGGAAGAGCTGTTGTGCATTAGCTCTGCTGAAAACTCCTAGTGGACACACGACTCTGCAGTTTTTACTATGAGATAATTAACTAATGTCATCTATATCCCTCTTCCTAAGGTTCACCTCACCTGCCCTGTGCTTAAAACTAAGGTACCTTTTCATCACCAAATAGCCGTAAAAAATTTTTTACGATGAAATCCTAGCCCTTGGCAGAACTGTGCCAAGCAGCAGTTTAACACACGAGGTGACATAAATGTGATCTGCCACAGACCTTTTTTTATCAGCATTATTTTAGGAAAAAAATGCCGTGGCCCCTTAGACGTTGTTTGTGATGGAGCTGATCGTCTTTGCCTGCTGGGAATGTCACGGTGACGACGAAAACGCAACTCTAATAATCCCCCTGCTCCCAAAGCACCAGGCCAGTCTATGCCACTTCATCTGCCCGAGGATTTGTGCTACCGTTCTAGGAATACAACAGACATGGGAACAATTTTTATATATATGCACATGAGCCAGTACATCATACTATACGTATTTTCAGCGGAGTCCACAGCCACCCTGATTCCTGTGTTCATGGCCGTGTTCTTTAAGCGCGGAAAAAAGTTGGAGATTCAAAGACAGCGTTGTAAGGGTGCTGAGAGAGCTTTGAATGTGTTTATTATTGCGGCACGTCAATCTTATCTGATGTTAATGCACCCTTTGTGCCACCCGAACATGAAGTTTAAACAGTGGGATACGGTAAATGATTAAAGTATTTCTTATCAACCTGAAGCCTGTAAAACTAAAGTTACGTCAGTGTTCTGGTAAAATGAACAGGGCAGTCCTGGATGTGGAAGCCACAAGAGGGAATCCTAGCTAACCTTGAGGGAGAGAGGGGGATGATCCTTGTTAAACATCCTATTCCAAGGAAGTTTGTCTGATAACTACAATTCTTACTTGTTATTAGATAAAGTCATAAATCATATACTGCAGTTAAGTGGAAATGTTTTACTCTTGTTATGACAAAAATCCCTCTCGAGTATTCAGCAGCTATAAATAATTGGAGAAAGACAGGATGCAAAGGGCTGTGTGGCTGCATTTAATATCAGTGAGGCTGATTTTTATTTTATTTTTTTAACCAAAGAGATGCAAATCTGAAGTTCTGACATGGGCAAAGCATCTTTTGGGAGTTTGGTCTGTCCTTTAGGAATCATCAGATGTCTTGCCCTTATGGACAATCAGTAGGCTTGCATGGAGGCTAGTAAAATGTTTACGACTATAACATTAACAAAGGGCTGAATCCTGCTCAGTGTTTTATGAGTGCGTTTAGAAAGTTGAACAATCTCAAATGTCACATTTTTTCAGTAGAAGGAACATACAATTTTGAGGTTCGGGAAGTGCAGAGACTTTTCCCTTCTGGTTAGTGTAATGCTGTTTGTGTCTCCTTCAGTGACAAGACTTCCAAAGCATTTCAGTAGGCCTGCCTCATCTTTTGTCCTTTTTTCCATATGGGCGTGTGCTTCCTTTTCATTATGGACTTTTTTTTTTTTTTTTTATGTAGCCACTCCTTCCATTTTGAGAATAAGGAATGAACTTCAGACTCGAAGGGGGGAAATATTTCGTAAACACCGTAGTT
Source organism: Alligator mississippiensis (assembly GCF_030867095.1). Classification (NCBI taxonomy): domain Eukaryota; kingdom Metazoa; phylum Chordata; order Crocodylia; family Alligatoridae; genus Alligator; species Alligator mississippiensis. The sequence continues at coordinate 9,239,837 of NC_081827.1, forward strand.
CTGATCCCTCTAATCTTTTGCTACCTGTAGAGGCAGGTGATTGCAGAGAAGGTGCTCTGAAGCTCACTGCCTTTTTCAAGGCTCAGGATTATGCGGTGGAGCAGAATATCTAAAGCTACGGAGAGAGGTCAGAATAGCACGGTCGGAGGTGTGTTGCTCAGAAATGTACCTCTTTTTAGTATCTTTTATTTGATCTTTATGTTGTACAATTCCTGTCGGGCAGATGGTCACTTCAGATATGAAGTTAGATGCGTACGATAAAAATAGCTATTGTTTCCTAGTATTTCTTTTACCTGACCCATTTTCCTGTGCTAAGTGCCCACACTTAAGAGAAAGCAAAGGGAAATCTTTGGTTGATCTCAGGGGCAAGGAAGCAATTAAACGGCAGTTGTATTAACCATGTAATGCTGAGAAAATGTCTGTAGGAAAATGACCAGACAGCTTGAATAAGTCAGGAATATTTTTAGCATATTGAAACCGTTTAAAATGGTAAAGTGAGGGGGGGAGAGATGCATCATCCTTCCCTTGTGATTCTGTGGTTTGTCTGAGTTACTTTTATTTTTTTCTTCATAAGATCACAGCCACGTGTTTTAATCATAATAGTTGTTCTACAACTTAGCTGCCTAGAGGCTGTGTCATGTGCAGTTAATTTAAAATATGCACATGTAATAATGCTTTTATACTAGCTCATTTCTGGACTTCTCAAAGAATTTGCACATCTGCAAATGTGTTAAGTTCGTGGCACCACTCTGAAGTAGATTCAGATAGGGATGGATGAGGAACCCAGTTCACAGAATGGTTACCATGTAGTTTTGGTTTGAAACGCCATTCAGAAAAAAAGTCTACCATTCATTGACAAAAATTGGATGCAATTCATTTTTATCTTAGTTAACCCCCACAGAACCAACCCATCCATGAAAAGGAGCTGGAGTCTATTCCAACTTGTGTGTTGGCAAACAGAAGAAATGGAAGAGAGTTTGAAGACCTTTCTTTCCTGTGAAAACTTGGAGGTAATTAGCTGTGTGAGCCTGAAGCCAGGCAGTGGGCAGGACACAGCTGCACTTAGACCAGGGGTGGGCAATTATTTCGGGTAGAGGGCCGCTTACTGAGTTTTGGCAAGCCATTGAGGGTTGCATGACATGCAACCAGGTGCAGCTGAATATTCATTTTCTAAATTTTTTCAGGGCCCCGCGGGCCAGATAGAATGGCCTGGTGGGCTGCATCCAGCCCTCAGGCCTCATTTTGCCCACCCCTGACTTAGACTAACTAATTCAGAGATGCATAAGCTTTCATAAATAACAGCCCACTTCATAAGTTCACTTGCAGTTTTTTAAGGCATCTGATGAAGTGAGCTGTGGCTTATAAACCCATATGCATCTCTGAATTAATTAACCTATAGGGTGCAACTCTCTTGCTTTCTTCTCCCTGTAAAAGTTGGTTAGATTTGAAGGGGTTTAGCTCAGGCCTGTTTAGGATTTGGTCCCAAATTACAACTGCAAGATGAATCATACCTTCTGATACTGCTCTGCAGACCTTTGAAGAAAGCTGTCTGAAAATTTTCAGAATTGCTCTGCCCCAAGCCAGTATCCATGTTTTGAATCCCTATTTTCAGTGACAGTTTTACACTCAGCTCTTGAAAATTTTCGTAATTTGGGTGCTCAGTGGACAGATGAGTCCCACATGGCTTACTGCACGGTCAGTAGATAAGAATAGAAACCAGACCTCCTGGCTCCCAGACGTGTGCTCCGAACAGCCACAGCATGCTTCCTCTCCAGCTGCTTTAAAATATGAGTCAAGTAAAGTTCCCCCAAATACTTAGGTGGCTTTTGGATGCATAGTGCAGGCAGTGGAAGGTCTAACTTTGTCTATTTAGTGGAAAAAGCTTATGAAATTCTTTCCTGGCGGTCTCCAGTACATCTCCAGCTTATTATTTTTAAGACAATCTGGTTGGTACATCAGAAGAGAACTTCAGTTGCATGATCTTGCTCTCTGAGATAAGGATGCATGTCCTTGCATATCTTGTAAAATCAGGTTAGTAATTACTTTTACAAGGTGTGTAAAAATGTAAGCACTCTTATTTAAGAGTCAGATGAAAACGAATTTGGGACTTAATCCAAATATATATATATATTGCTGTCAATGTGCTCACCCTGTCAACGTACAGATATATTTCTGCTTGTATGTATTGCACAGAGGGGAGGTTATAATCACACAAGTGCCCAAGGGGTGGTGGAGATGGGAGTTCAAAGAATCACAGAACATGAGGGTTGGAAGAGACCTTAGGAGGTCACATCTAGTCCAACCCCCTGCTCAAAGCAGGACCAGCCCCAACTAGATCATCCCAGCCAAGGCTTTGTTTAGCCAAGTTGTAAAAACCTCCAAGGATGGAGCTTCCACCACCTCTCTGGGTGATCTGTTCCAGCATTTACTACTTTCCTAATGAGAAAGCTCTTCCTCATATCCAACCTAAACTTCCCTTGCTGCAATTTGAGATTGTTGCTTCCTGTTCTGTCATCTGCCACCACTGAGCTCCATCCTCTTTTGAGCCCCATTCCGGTACTTGAAGGCCGCTACTAAATCCCCCTCATATCTGCTCTTCTCCGGACTAAACAAGCCCAGTTCCCTCAGCCTCTCTTCATAAGCCATGTGCCCCAGCCCCTGAACCGTTTTCATTGCCTTCTGCTGCACTCTCTCCAATTTGTCCACATTCTCTGTATAGCTGGAAGGTCCGAAACTGAACACAGTACTCCAGATGTGGCCTCACCAGTGCTGAATAGAGGGGAAGAATAACTTCCCTTGACCTAGCGGCAACACACCTACCCATGCAGCCCAGTATGCCATTAGCCTTCATGGCACCAAGGGCACACTGGTGGCTCATATTCAGTTTGTCCACAGCAACCCCTAGGCCCTTTTCTGCAGATCTGCTGCCCAGCCAGCTACCCCCAGCTTGCACCAGTGCATGAGATTGCTCCCTCCTAAGTGCAGGACTTTGTACTTGTCCTTGTTGAACTGCATGGGATTTATTTTGGCCCGGTCCTCCAATTTGTCAAAGTCTCTGAATCCTAGCCCTACCCTCCATTGTATTTACTACTCCCCCCAGCTTGGTGTCATCTGCAGACTTGCAGAGGGTGCATTCTTATGTCATCTTCCAGGTTGTTGATGAAGATATTGAGCAAAATTGGCCCCAACACCAAGCCCTGGGGCTCTCCACTTGATCGTGGCTGCCAGCTAGACATTGAGCCATTGATTACTACCCAGGGAGCCCGACACTCCAGCCAGCTTTGTATACACCTTACAGTCCATTGATCCAACCCGTACTTCCTCAGCTTTCTTGTGAGAACGCTGTGGGAGACCGTATCAAAAGCCTTTTTTTTTTTTTTCCCCCCCCTTTCTTAAATACGGGCACTATGTTTGCCCTTTTCCAATCGTCCCAGACCTGATTGCCATGAGTTTTCAAAGATGATGGCCAGCAGCTCTGCAATCACATCAGCCAACTCCCTCAGCACCTTCGGGCTCCATAGACTTATATATTTCTCACTTTTTCTAAACAGTCCCAAATCTGTTCTTTGGCCACAGTCGGCTGTGTTGCTAATATAAGTTATTTAATGGCTCCCAGTTTTCTGGAGACCTTGTGGGCTGATGTTCTGAGGTGCTTGCTATACGACATGAAGAAAGCTATGAAACTTCTTTGTTAACAATCAGCCCCCTTGGAAATATGAAATAGGAAATAATGAGAAACAAAGATTAAGGGAGCTTGGTGTAAATGGTCCAACCCATGTGAACCTGAGCTGTTCTGACTAGCGCTGGAGCTCAGCGAGAGGTAGAGGGTCTCCGCACTTCACAGAATCAGGCTTGAAATGCTATGTTTAAACAAAACGGACCTCTGTGTGCTTCCTTCCCTGACGCCTTCTCCCCTGCTATTCTCAGCTGCTGCCTGGCACCTTTCATCTGTCCAGGACACCCAGCTGCCTTCCTGACCGTTACCAGTTTGGATATGTCATCTGGGGGCAGGTGGTCTTCCTGTGCTGAGTCACGGTGCCAGCTTCATGACTCAGGAATTCATTCCTGGATGCTTGTGTCATAAGCCTGTGATTTACGCTTCCCCTTCGCACGTTAGCCTTCTTTTCTAACATGCCATGCTTGCTTATCATTCAACTTCTGTCCTAGGAGAATTAAAATTGCTGGCCTGTGATCGGTATAGGATGACACACAGATAATTGCCGTATAGATGAAGCATTCCTTAAGGATCTCCAAGTGCTTCACACACGTACCGGGTCTGATTCTTTTACTTTCTTCGCCCGATTTTACTCTAGTTCAGTTCTTGACTTCAGGTCCAGTAAAACCTGCCTCAATACATGGAATTAGATTAGATGAGCCAAACGGTTCCTTGCAGCCCTCTGATTGTAGGCGACACTGGACTTACAGTGCTGCAAATTAGAAGAGAATCAGACCCGTGACTGATTCATGCGCTCTTGAAATGAAGATATTTCTGGGGTGAGAGTAGCAGCTGCACAGAGAACTGGCATGCAGTATAGCCTAGCAGTAAAGTAAATTTGGAGTTAGAGTAATTTTTAAGTAAACACATTATGAAAATGATCTAATGCCTTGTGCTGCAGGGCAAAAGCTAGTCCTTGTTTTTAAAAGTCAACATGTTACCAGCACATCCGGTATGGCAATTTCTACATTCCTGTGTAGAATAGACCTCTTAGAAAAAGTGCAGCAAAACCTTTCATGTCCATATAAAAACAGGACCTTAGATTTTGTGGTCACGTATTTAAAACAGAGAAAAAATTATTACAGGGGCGAACGTGATTTTTTTGAATGAAACGTTGGTGTGTCAATGAACCTAACATTTTGGCTGAATTGGACCTTTGTCCAGAAGAAAGTCATTGGACCAGTGCTCATTGCCTTTCTTAGAGGTGAGTATGGCTTATTGTCCATACTTTCCATAATTACTACTAGTTTTAAAAGCAGATTACTTCAAGCACCAAGCATAATTTATCACAAATTAGAATTGCAAATGATTTTTTGCTATTTATTGCACAGGTTACTCCAGAAAGGAGGAAAAGGCTGAGACTTGAGGCAAGGATATTGTGGCACCTACAATTGGACTTCTGTATTTTTCTTGCCAGTTTCCTGCTAGTCTCTGTGGTATTGTGCTGAACAAATCAAAGGTGTCACAATGGATTTGTTGACTAGGCTGCAGGAGATACAAAAGCATAGTGTTCCTTTTTTGGAAGTTTTTAATTATTGGGTTTAGTGTACTTGTTAGCTGTATTTCTGAAGGGAAGAAGAGATGATCTCATTCTAAAATTTGTCAATCTTGGGATGGTATCAGTTAGAGATTGGAAAAAGGCACCCCCCCGTCTTTTTACAAGAACAGATCAGCTGACCTGGTGGATCAGGCTGTTTTGGAAACACTTTCCAACTCGGTTTCAGTAGCTCACTTGTTTCCAAAATACTCATTTAAAGCAACCCAGTTGAATTATATCACAGGACCACAGGGATTGCCACATCGATTCAGACCAGTGCTCCTTCTGGTTTGATATACTGTCTTCAAAAGTAGCCAAAACTGGATGCATCCCAGGGAGGTTCGGTAATCCTTAAAATGGACAAGTATGAAATGCTTTTCTATTAAGGATAAATCTTCCCTACTATAAGCAATTAGTAGTTGGTATATGTTAGAAATTATTATATTTTATCTATGGCAGACAAGGCTCTTTACGTATTGTATTCATCTTTGTCAATCTGGTATAATAACTGTAGATGTTCTTATCTGCATTAAATGCTTTTTTTTTTAAATTCTTTAATGTTTCTGGCTTGGATAAGTTCCCATGGTATTGAATTCTACAGTTTAATTAGGCACTGTATTAAAAAAGAAATACCTTTTTAAAATGTATTCTCCTTTCACATTAAAACTATTGACAGCAGACTCTCACTTTTATAAGCCAGTACAGTACCAAAGGCAATGAAGCTCTGACCTGATTGGCTTTTAAGGTGTAATAAAATGAGGATGATTTTTATCATTTTTATTTTGTTGAGTACATTTGTATTGGGAGAAAGAGGAATAAGAATGTTTGCTTTGCCGTTTATTAAGTTTGATAGCCTTTATCTGGTTCCCTCTTACTTATTTCTGTTCTCTAAATCAGGGTATCAAACTCACCTGACCTCACGGGTTGGATCTGGACTAAGGGGTTCTTTGCAGGCTGGATCCAGATGCAGCAGTGGCAGGGTGAGTGGCTGCCACCAGCACATGGCCCCGGAGGGGCTCCAGACTCTGGGTTTCAGGAGCTTGTCCCACCCCTTAACTCTTCGTCCCTCTATGAGCCTTGCAAGGCAGATAACATGGCTCTGCAGGCTGGATCTGGCCCACAGGCTGTATGGTGACATCCCTGCACTAAATTAAACCGTTCCAATATTTTCTGTCCTGTTTCAACTCACCCAAGGTGATACTGGCAGTGTATTAGCTACACAGTGCACACGTCTACACGTGTCCCTAAGGCACTGTTGTTATGGCGCGTTGCTATGGCGACGTAGCTGCAGCATCACAGTTTTTGTGCCTACCGATGCTATGTCACCATAGCATCACATGTAGAGGTGCCCAGTAACTCCACCATTCACACAAGCATTTTCGTTAGTGCAGTTGTTTTCATTTTAAGACGGTTGCAATAAAAATAGGCCCACAACTGCAGTCATACTACACTGAAAGGAGACAAATCCTGAAGCCTCAGATCTGCAAAGGTATTTAGGTGCCTACGCTCATTGAAATTACTGGGAATTAGGGCTGTGTGTACACAAAATAAGAGGCATGTGTGCACAACACTTCAAAGCAAGTTAAATGCTTTTGCACCGCTTTAATGGTCTTGGTGTTTGCACTTTACCGTGGCGTATTGCACAGCAATTCCAGCCACTGTAGGAAATTTGGCGGTGTAATGAGCCTTAAATGACTTGGGGCGCAGCAAACTAAAAGTCCTTTGTGGAGTTTTAGTTTGCTACCCCTACAGCTGTGGAGCGAGGCACCGGGCTTCTTGCAGCTCCACAGCTCTGCAAGCAGCTTGGCAACAGCCTGGGAGGGCAGGCTCCACCCAAGAAAAGCGGTGAGCCTAATCCTCCCCCTCGGAGCCTGCCTGAGCTGTGCGGGGGCTCGGTGCTTCCCTCCATGGCTGCGGTGGCCCCCGGGACCAGCCCAGCCGGGTGCTTGCAGGTGGGTGCTGTCTGGTGCGGGGCCGCAGCTGCCGTGGAGGGAAGCACCAGCCCCCACCTGCAGCCCAGGGACTGCTCTGCCCACTGGCAGCGGGGTGTGTGCACAACACGGGGGTTTATTTAGCCCTAAATTGAAGCAGTGTTTTTTAAAATCTTTGCTTCAATTTAGGGCCCCCATTTTGTCTGCACACGCCCTAAGTGTCTATGCACTGTGGAGGCTCTCAGCCTTGGTCCTTATTCAACTTTTGTTAGAGCAAACTCTCACTGATTTTAAACATTTTACTTTCTTCTGTCTTATTTACATGTCCAGCGCTTCTGGCTGTAAATCTTTATTATCTTCAAAATATAAATCATTAGCTTAAAAATCAGATTTGGACAGAGCGGTGTGCCATTGATTCCTTTGACGAGAAAAATAAAAGCCCGGTTGTTTGCTAGCATTGGCCTGAAGAAAACTGCAAGGTCAATGAAGTAGGTAAGTATAATTGGCCTTCCCACCACTTTATTAAATATGTTGTGAACTGGGATGTAGTTCATCTGATACTTGCTTTCTTGTGTTGTATCATGTAACACATCTCAGCAAAGTAAAATGCCAGGGCAGTCCAAGATGATTTTGTCTTTACCGTAAGGGATGCATATGAAGATAGGCAATGTTTATGTAGTGCTTTCAGGATATAATGCTCAGTTTGAGTATTTTTAAGTTCTTACATCTCCCAGTCCAAGTGGTAAGGTTGTTTTTTCCTCCCTAACCTTAGAGATCTGGAAACTGTTCATCGACTTACTGTAACTTCTCCATTCGCTAAAGATGTGAATCATCTTCCAGGAAAGAACTGTCGCCTAAAGGTTGATAAAGGAAAAAAAAATATCCCAGTTTTCAGAGAAACTTCCCCTTATTCAGAAATTATGGATGCAGTCCGAGTCGTATAGCTTCTTGAGCATGCAAGAAACTCAGCATTTTGAAGACAAATTACTTTCTCGTAGGTAAAAGTACAAGGGCCTGAGATTTGTACCTGGGTTCTTTTTTTAAAGTTCAGCTGAAAACATGGCTTTTCAAATAGGCTCAACCTATCGAAGCAGGTTTTACTGGACCTGAAGTCACTGGACCTTTCAGACACCTTGGGCACATCTATATGAGACACGGTAACGAGCGTTAGCATAGTTTACTGCACAGTAAGTGCGCACATCTACACATGCATGCACTTACTGCACAGTAAAAACCCTTAATCCTGCTTTAAATTTGCTACTTGCAAATGGAAGGAGCAAATTTTAAGCTGGATTAGTTTCTGTGCAGTAGTGCATGTGTAGACAGGACTCTTGATTCCTATTTATTAAGAGGGAAACACTTTTTATCGCATCCTAAAGGCTTGGAAAGCTCTTACAAAAATGCAACCACACAGTTCAGTTTTATAAGAGCAAGGGGAAGGCTTCTGGGAACCTACACTATATAGACACACGGAGCAAAGGTGTAACCTAGCACAGGGATTGTATAGGAAGGATGGAGCCTGTGCTTATTCTTTCTCATGAAAGAAGTGAGAAAGTAAGCTTCAGTCGCAGGGGATATTGCAACACTGAAGCTGCTATAGCAGAGGGAGCGTTGCCTCGAGGAGAAGGGAACTGCACTTCCCTGTGGATCTCCCCACTGCCTCCTGGCTGCTCAGACTCTAAGCATAGGAAACTATTTGACACGAAGACAACAGGTGTACCTAGGACTGGAAAGCTTCATAAAGTATCGCGTACCCTGTTCTCCTGTGTTCAGCAAACTCTTCATATTTGACTTTGAACGTACACGTTTCACTGGAGCGGATCTGGGTTTTGAATAAAAAACAAAAACAACTTAAACTGCCCTACAGCAAAGATAAATGACTGCAAGAGAATACCAGAGAGTTGAGCAACATGCTAAGGACACGTTGTTTCCCTTCGGGCACTGACTAAAGTTGACGTCATTCAGATAGCTCGGATGTTTGCGAGCACTACGGGGCTTGGAAAGGGAAAGCAAATAGGAAAAACACTGGGGAGCTGAACAATTTGTTTTGTTTTATGACTCTCTAGTAGTTGAACAAGGGAGCGATTACTCATGTCCTGTCACTGCACATCGAGAAAATTCCACCGGGCTTAAAACGGGCAGGAAAAAGGTAGTTTCCTAAAAAACACTGAATTAATTAGACAAAGCCCATTACTCAGAGGAGTCCCAGTTGAACAGGAAGGGTCAGAGTCTGACTCGCGGAGGAGTCGGGGTTAGTTTTAAATCTTGGCCACGGAGTGTTTCGGAGGGAACAGATAGTTCAGCAGCAAGACTGAGGAATGTTTCTGGTTGCGCTATTCTTGCAGCAGCCCTTTGTAGGAGCTTTCCAGAGAATTCAAGACGAAGAGACTAGGCCAGTCCTTTCCCCCGAGCCTCTTCTCCCTGCTCCCCAAAATTTTTGCTGGGAAAGCGGGCAAACCTCTAAAATGGTAATGTCTGCAGAGAAATGTCTCCCGCCCAGGAAAGACCATACAAGATAAAGCCTATGGGGTATTTGGGCCATAAAATGGGATGGGGGCGAGGCATGAAACTTGAATTTTCCCAGATCTTCAAGGCAAGGGAAAGAAGGGGCCCCTACGATTCCAGAAGGAGTCCGTCCTGGTTTGAAAGAGCTTTGTGGTGCAAGGAGGAACGATCTATTGCGTTCAGATTTGTTCATGCTATTTTAATACGATCTTCACAACTGTCTGACCCACATTCCCACATGTATTTCAAACATGCTGCTGCTGCACGGGTATGATTATTTTAGAAAAACACCCAGTGTATAACGTGCACTTGAATTTGGCCCACTGGATTCATTTGTGCACTGCATACCCACCATTTCCTTCTCTGCTAGAAGCCTATTACAAACTTCATGAGACTAAAAACAGGGAGTCATTATTGTGATATGTTGTTTTCCTGTGAACTCTAAGCAGAGGAGTTTTCTTCAGTCTGCAGACACAAATATATGCACTTCATACCAAAATCCCCACCACAATTACTTCCACTACAGGCATAAATTATTGGTCATTGTAGGCAGTTTACAGCAGTCAGGGGAGCATATGGGAGAAATGTGTTTAGCATAATACATTTGAAAAGTTTGGGAGAGACTTTAAAACTGAATCAGCAGTTAGCAAGGTATTTAAGCAAGCTGGTATGGATAGGGAACCAGTACAGATACGTGGAAGATATTATTATGATAAGGTATTTGGAAGAGAGACATGATTGTCATCATTCTGATTAGGTTGGACTCTAAACAGAAATAGAGGGAAGCACAGGAGAAAAGATGTAGTGCTGCAGATGTAAGGGAAAGCACCTTTTGTCCCTTGCTGCAGAGAGGAGGATGCAGACCAATGTCTTGAAGTGGCAGCAAAGTAAATTTAGATTGGATATCTGGAAAAACTTACTGTGAGAATAGTGCAGCAGTGGAATAGACTGCGTAGAGAAGTTGTGGATTTTCTATCAGCGGAGGTGTTCAGGAAGAGGTTGAACAGCTTCTGGTGGGGGCTGATCTAGGCATAGCTATGCCTGTTTTCTACCAGGGGTGTCGTGGCATTTTTAAGCTTGCCCAGGGGCATTGGGTGTGGGCTACAGCTAAGACTGGGGACTTCAACTGGGGTGTGCTGATTCTCCAGCTAGGAGCAAAGCCGGAGGTTCCTGGCTTGAGGATCTTGCCCCACCACTCGAGGTCAGACCTATCGCTATATTTGGGGTCAGGAAGGAATTTTACCCCGTGGTCAGATTAGTATGGACTGTGGGGTTTTTTGCTTTCTGCTCTGGTGGGGGCCATGGCTTTCTACCTGGGACCCTCTTAAGCATATATTAACAACATTTCATAGGAGCGGGACATTTGCTTCCTCTGCTTTACCTGTGGCAAGTTAGGGTGTTAGGCCCGTGTTGTGTCAGGGTTGACATGTAGGGTTTAGATAATGGTTGTATGGGATGGTTTGGATAGGGATGATCCTGCCTCAGGCAGGGGGTTAGACTGGATGACCTCTGGAGGTCCCTTCCAGCCCTACCTCTCCATTACTTTGACTATGTACAACTGTGGATTGGAATTCAGACCCTGGCAAGGTCCCAGCTGCACTATGAGGATCCCTCCCTCCCTCCCTTTGCCTTTAGCTTATGAATGGACTAAGAACCCTCCCTCCCTCCCTTTGCCTTTAGCTTATGAATGGACTAAGAACCTTTGATGAACAGGCTGTATACATGGAAAGTATTGTCTTGCTGTCTGTGGTGTAGAAAGCAGCATCATGCCTCCTGATGGGGAATGGGTCACCAGGAGCACATTGTTCCAATGCTTCAGACCCTGCACTGGTTTCCAGTAGCTCCCCAAGTGCAAGGCAGGGTATTTGTTTCGACGTATAAGTCCCTAAAGGGTCTGAACCTGACGTATCTAAGGTACTGCCTTCTCCCTGACACCGCATCACGAACCCATAAGTCAGCCAAGGGCGACCTCCTGCAACTGCCATCAATGTGCCAAGTTCACTGGGCAAAAAAGTGTTGCGGGTTGTTCTTGATCGTTGCTCCTCATCTCTGCAACTCCCTCCCCTTTGGGTCCTGAACCTGGACCTCTTACAGATGTGCTGAGAGACCTGCCTGTTTTGGCAGGTGTTGAGCAAGAAAGCCTAAGCTGGGATATGTTTTAGGAGGAGTTTGTTTGATACCTTTAAAAATATTCTACTGCTTTTCTAAGTTGGTTTGTTCTCTTGCATGTTATTCTTGTGTTTTACAAGTTACTGTGTTCTCTTACTGCAAGCCCCCCAGAGATGTTGTTGGGAAGGGAGGCACATATACCTTATTAAATAAAGATAAATATAATGTCTTTTTGCCAACTTCTTAAGAAGTATATTAATGTTTGAAGTGCTCGGATTGCCTTGGATGCAAAGTGTAATTCCGAAGGAAAGGAAGTGAGGGATGAGATGGGGCTTTTGTCATAGGAAAGTCGAAACAGTACAGTAAATACGGCACAGTGCATTTGAGATTCCAGACTTTGTCGTGGTTGCTTAGCTCTTCATAATCATTTATTTCTGATCCCTACTTGTTTCCCTTGCTGCAACGATGTGGAGAACGTAGTGTTCTTGATCATAGTGATCTGTTTCTTTGCAGGCCTGGTGTTATACTGTAAATCAGGGGTGTCAAACATACGGTCCATGGGCTGGATCCAGCTTGCGGAAGTTGGAGCTGCATCTCCTGCCCCGTGTCAGAGCTGCTGCTGCAACCACTGCCACATGCCCAGGATTGGAGCTACAGATGCTGCTGTCGCATTCCCCAGGCTGAATCCAGTTCTCAAGGAGCCCTGCAGTCCAGATCCAACCCAGGAAACAAAGTGAGTTTGGCACCTCTGTCATTTCATAAGCTATTGATAGTTGTGGTTTATACTGCTAGGTTCAGGGATCCCATTTATTCATTTTTTTCAGTGAAACTTGTGCTTCGGGTCTGACAGTGCTATTACATGTTTGCACATCTTCCTGATTATAGGAATTAATCTTGCGGTTGTTACTGACACTTGAATTAGACCTATTCATGTTAGCAATAGAGGCACATAATGCAAGGCAAACTTTGTTCTTACTTATACCCCTAAGCAATTGCCCTGACTTCAGCTGAGGGCAGAATTTGACCTGGTACATTTGGGGCAGGGTCAACAGTAAGGCTTTTTACTTGTGCTTAGGTGCCAGCTATATCTTTAAAAGCGTTTCAAAATTAGTATAAATCAGTGGTCTCGGTTTTGGTCCTCAGTATGACTGTAAACTGCATCTGACTGGAGGGCCTGGTGGCAACATGGTAGGGGTACTCGTGGTGGGGTAGCTCCTGTAAAATGTTGCAACCTCCAGAGTAAGGTGAGTATAGGATGCCTCAAAACCCTAGCCCTCACTGCCTTGTGGGTGCTCTTTGGTTAGAGAAAGGCTAAGGGGCATCACCCTGACAAACACACACTCACTGAGGCATTAGGCAGTCTGCAGCAATTATCTGTTGCTGTCTGGCAGAAGCTACAACCATCGAGGCACTGAAGATCAGGACTCATTCTGGCCTTTGGATTCTGTCTCAATGGTCTAAAGAGGGGATGGGGGGTCTTGGGCAGCCTCCACTCCTCCATACTCTTGCCTAGTATATGCATCAAAGGTCTTGGTGTGACGGTTTCAGGACTCTGTACAAGTGGGTTCGTCAGGAACCTAACTAGACCTCTTACATATACACCATGATCCAGAGGATCAACTGTTGCCCACCCTATAAATCATGGGTACTCAACTCCCAGATCCAGCCCCCAGAGCTGTATCATCTGGTCCACGGGGCTTCCAACAGGTGTGAAAATTTGGTGATGGGGAGTGGAGTGGTGGATCCTCTAATGCCAAATTGCCACATCCGCAGGGCCAGATAGCATGGCCCCGTGTATGGAGCTGGATACCCAGGGCAGTGCGGAGCCCAGTTCTGGAGCACAGGATGGCATGGGGCCTCTCAGTGTTTGGTGCACAGGTAGTGTGGCCATCATAGAGGACAGTCCAGTTGTCCTCTGTCCTCTTATTGATACAAAACCGGACACCCTGAAGAAGAAAAAGAGGACCTAAAGGCGTTGGGTTTCATATCAGTAGAGGACAGAGTAGCAGAAAACCAGGATGTCCTCTATGATGGCCACCCTGTGCATAGGGTTGGACAGGGGTGATGTGGGACCCAATCCCAGCACGTGCAGCCAGGCAGGAGTGATGAATGGCCCAATCCTGGGGTTTAGTCCCTGTATTGTGGGGCCTGATGGGAGTGTTGTGGGGAGCCAGGGCCTGATCCCAGTGAATGGGACTGGTGCAGGGCCCAATCTGGGTGGACAGGAGCCAGCCAAGGCCGTGAGGGGCCTCGTCTGGCCCGCAGGCCTGCGTATGAGTTATTTTGTTGATCTGTCTCTCCCTTTTTCTTGGAAAAAGTTCATGCTCTAATAAACGTTTCAGTTTTAAACTGTAACTTGTCCTGCCTAAACGTGTTTAATATGGAGAGGTAGAAAAATTAGACTGCAGCCAGAAGGACAAACACATCTCTCAAGTAATTCAGTTACTTCACGAAAAAGTAAAGAAAACCCAGCAGTTTTCTTCTCTTACACTTTGTTTTAGGACTGTGAAGTCTTTGATGGAAAAGGCTATTTAAATGCAAAGATGTACTTTTTATTTAATTATCTTATCCCATCTAGTACTTCAGAAATGCTGGAAAAGTAGTTATTTGGACTGAAACGAAACTGCCAACCTACTCCAGAGATGAAAGACTAGCCAACGCGCTTGCAACCTGGCTGCTGTCAAATACCACCAGTGCCCCTTGGCGCTGAATTGCTGTCGACATCCTGGCTTTGCAGGCTGCATGAAATCGCTTGAAAGGTGAGGGGGGACTAGTGCCCATAGCTAGTCTGCTCCCTCCCTCCAGCACGCCGGCACCTGCAGCAGGCTGGGAAAGCCCCTCGCCTGCTGGTGCTTCCCGCTGCTTCACGTGGGCTGCCTTGTCTGGCGGGGCTTGCCGTCACCTCCTTGACTCGCTGTCAAAGGCCCTGGGGAACAGCTCCCAGCAGCAACTGTGTCCGAGCGGGTCTGTGTGCAGCCTCCAGCTCCCCCCGCTGCTCCAGGCAGGCAGCCGTAACCCCTCCGCCATGGCGGGATAGACCAAGCACCATCCCGGGGCTCCGCATCTGTCACCTGGGGCTAGCTATGTGTTACCATTTAACCGATATAATTAGAGGAGGTTAAACGGATAATTTTTTTAACAATATTTATATCCCTATTGGACATGCCTGTCTGTGTCGAGAGCTGTTATTTCAAAGACATCTATAATGTGACAGAATCTTGACCTCTAAGTATGGAGTTGACTCTAAGCTTAGGATGGAAGATTGCTGCCTGCTCATAAGATTATGATATTAATTAAATAACCGTGGGAATTAAACCTTTAAATATCTTTAAAAATCTGCCTCGGGAGTCAGCAGCTGATTCAGGTTTGGAAACTCAAGATTTTCCAGCGGAAGTTGCTGGCTTCAGTTTATTCACGATTAATTTTGTATGTATTTTCTGTTGTGCTGTTCTAGTATTGAAAACTCTGAACCGATGCAGAAATTTTAGATGAATTAGGTATTCTGCAGTATAATTTAGTTTGTCTTTCCTCTTTAGCCTCGCTAGAATGGATTTTGTTTCCTGACATATTTTGTGTCCTCAGAGAAAGTATATTGTGCAGAACATTGTTACACTAATCTAATCGGGTTATAAATTGCATGGCATATGCTAACATCCGTGAGTCTTTTTATAGCAGGCTGTCTTTTATTGATATGATTTATTTTGTGGAGTAACATGAGTCAGTACACAGGATGAATAGTAAGGTAGGCTGGATGATTATAACGAGCAAGTCACAGTTATGTATGTCGAGATGAAGAATTGAAATGTTGTGTTCCAAGACAT